>NW_027202826.1:26285917-26780917 GCF_024711535.1 Dipodomys merriami
GACTCAAAAGCATCCGCGGTGAGCGACTCCACGCTGACATGCACAACCATGCACACACTAGGCGGATGTCTGGAGACACTGGCAACGGATCTAGAAGCCACCCGAAGAGTCAGTAAGCTCGAAGGAGACTCGGACGTCAGACTGCTCATCCAGGAACCATCCCCCCCCCCCCCCCCAAGAGCACACGGTGCACAGGTAAATAAATGTCCCCCTTCACCTAGACTCAGTCTTCAGACTGTCTGTCCTTGGGTGTTTGGGGGTGGGGTGGGGTTTTGTTGGTGATGGTGGTGGTGGTTTGGTTTGGTTTGGTTGGTTGGTTTGGGTGTTTTGGTCGTGGGGCTTGAACTCAAGGCCTGTTCGTTGTCCTTGAGCATCTTTTGCTCAAGGCTAGCACTCTACCACTTGGAGCCACAGCTCTATTTCGGGTTTTCTGGTGGTTAATTGGATGGATTTTCCTGCCCACGCTGGCTTTGGACTGTGATCCTCAGATCTCAGCCTCCTGGGGAGCTCAGATTACAGGCTGGAGTTACTAGCTCTTTTTTCTTTTCTTTGTCCATCTCAACCTTAGCTTTTTCACTCAAGGCTGGTGTTCTACCACATAAACCATGTCCCTCTTACAGCTTTTTTTGCTGGTTAATTGGACATAAGAGTCTCAAGGACTTTCCTGCCTGGGCTGGCTTTGAACTGTGAGCCTAAGATCTCAGGCTTTTAGGCTTGAGCCACTTTCCTCTCCCAGCTGGGGAGGAAGATTTTTAGTCACCACAGAGGCAGGTCAAGAAGAAACACATTTAAGGTAGAGCTGAAGGACAGCGCCCAAGGCCTGGAGTTCAGGCCCCAGGACAGACAAAGAAAGAAAGAAAGAAACACATTTAAGAATGGTTAGACACTAAGTATCTGTTAACAAGCATTATTAAATAGCAGAGTGTAGGGTTAAAAATTCTTTAGAACCCCAACAAAATCCTATGGGGATAGGCTCAATTCTCTAAAAATTAGATGTAATCCATCCCCCATATATACCAAATAATACCAGTAAGGAAATTGCCTTCTCTATCCATCCCAATGAATTAAGAAAAACACCAAAATAAGCATTATATGCTTCAATTCTCCCTATGGTTTCTGGAAACAGTAATTATGTTGATAATTCAACAATAGGTTTTACATGGTGGTTCTAATTCCTGCAGCTTTATTTTTTTCCTTTTCTTTTTTCTTGGGGGGGGGGGAGGGGAGTGTACAAGTACCAGAGCTTGAATTTATTGTAGTCACTCAGTTTTTTTGCTCACAGATGGTGCTCTACCACTTGAGTCATGCCTCCAACCTGGCTTTTCTATCTTGGGTTAGCTTGAAACTTCTATCTGTAGATCTCAGAGTAGTTAGGATTACAGGTGTGAGCCACCCAGGCATTCGGACGGTGGTTCAAGTAGTAGAGCACCAGCCTCAAGCAGAGAAAGCTAAGGGACAGCACCCAGGCCTAATTCTTGCACACAAAACAAAACAAAAACAAACAAACAAAAAAGATAAACTTTCTATCCTGTGCTTTAAAATATGGCATTTGCGGGGAGGGAAGGAATCGCGGGAGAACAAAGGAAGGGTGACAATGCCAGACAAGATGTACTCATGTACATTGACCTCATGTACATGTACCTTACTCATGTAACTGTAACCCCTCTGTACAGCATCTTTACAATAAAAACTAAAAAAAAAATCGTATTAATGAATTATCAAAGGAATGAAATAAAACAGGATGTTTTCCAAAATGAAAAAAACATGGCATTTACAGCTGGAAGGTTTTTTTTTTCCTTTATGATCAAGATCCAAATGTTTTCTTTTGCTTTTCCTTTTTGACATTCTCCTAGATGGAGAATGCTTCTCCGAGGGGTCTGCCGTGGGGTTCTATACAGCAAACAGGCACCAGGCTCTACCCCAGGCTCTGTTGTATTATTGTCCCTGCATGTGGCTGAGAATAGAGAAAGGAGCGGATTTGCAAGGGGATAATGGCATTCTTCTCAGCAGACTCTCTTTTAATCCAGGGTTTTTATTTTTGAGGATTTGGGGTCCACTTTTTTTTCTTGAAGAACACTGGTCTCATGATGTAATATTGTGCAGAAAAACCAAGATGTGTTTTCTAGGGTTTTTTATTGTTAAAAAGTCTGCTAAAAATTCTGGGGGAAAAAGATAGGGTAGAAATTTTAAAAATAAAACCCTATGTCAATATGAAACTACACTGGATCTAAACTAATAGAACACACTTTCCTTGCTTTGCTTTTTTCTTTTTTTAATTTCCCAGCTGGAAATATTTTGTGGCATATTAATATCACCAAAACTTGGAGAAAAAGACGTTTGTTATTTGCAGGCATCTGGGATTTTGTCCTTGTACTTACATCTTTGTCCAGGTGACTCTTTCAGTTCTTCAAATTATATTACATTTGGTTTAAAGCCAACAATATGCCCCAGAAAAGGAGTGATCAGAGGCCATCATACACTAATTAAGAAACAGTGACTCCTCTAGGAAGCACAGTCTACCGAGTGAAAGAAAACTTTGCCAGATATTCATACAACAGGAATATATAGATAGCAGAGCAGATGTTTTTTAATCAAACAAATGCAAAGAGACCAGGTGATTACAGGCTCACACCTGTAATCCTTCTCAGGAAGCTGAGATCTGAGGATTGGGGTTCAAAACCAGCTCGGGTAGGAAAGTACATGAGACTCTTATTTCCAATTCAACACACACACACACACACACACACACACACACACACACACACACAAGCTGAGATCTGAGGATTGGGGTTCAAAACCAGCTCGGGTAGGAAAGTACATGAGACTCTTATTTCCAATTCAACACACACACACACACACACACACACACACACACACACACACACACACACACACACACACACACACACACACACACACACACACACACACACACACACACACACACCAAAAAACCAGAAGTGGAGTTATGGCTCAAATGGTAGAGCACAAAAGCTCAGAAGCAGTACCCTGCTCCCAGGACTGGCACACACACACACACACACACACACACACACACACACACACACGTACAAATGGCTAATAATATAATAAAAATGCTTGACACCCATAGTTGTTAGGAAAATGCAATCAACACTACATTAGGGTTCTACCTCCCCCAAGTAAAAATGGCTATCAAGAAGAAAAATTTAAAGAGCAACAACAAATAAAAGTGTAGCTATAGAAAAAAAAGTTCCTTCCATTCTCTTGGTAGGAATGGTAGTCTAGCCCCTATGGAAAATATTAAGGCTGTTCCTCAACCAATCCAAAAATACTAAGGAAGTTCCTCAATTAAAAACAGAACTTCACATGATGCAGCCTTAGCACTCCGGGGCACATACCCAAGGCTCCCCATTACCTAGCGACCTGTATGTTCCTGCTTGTCTCAGCACTATTCACAGTAACTAAATGATGTAATCAGCCTAGATGGCCATCAGTGGATGAATGAATAACAAAAACAGTATACACGGAGAGCCATTAAGAAGAATGTAATTATGTTGTTTGCAGCAAAGTGGATGGAACTGGAGACCGTGCTATGTGAAATAAACCAGACTAAGAAAGACAAACTTGGATTGTTTTCTCTCATCTGTGGAAGCTATTGAAAAAGGAAACAAAATTTTATTAAAAAGTCATGAAAGCAAAAGGGGGACCAATAGGGAGGTAGAAGCAGAAGGGCAAGAGAGAGAAGGAAGGGGAACAGAGGTGGCAAATATGATCAAAGTACATTATGTGCATACAGTATATGAAATATCTTGGTGACACCCCTCACTGTGGACAAGTTACTGTACATCAATCATAATATAAAAACTAAAATAAGTATTACTTCATTAAGATAATATTCTCACCAGGCTTTGGAGGCTCATACCTGTAATTGTAGTTAGTCAGGAGGCTGAGATCTGAGGATCATAATTCAAAGCCAGCCCAGTAGCATAGTGTGTGAGACTCATCTCCAATTAACCACCAAAAAGCCAGAAGTGCACATGTGGCTCAAATGGGAGAGCACTAGCCTTTAAAAAGCTAAGGGCAATCGGGTGGGGGGAGAGGGGGAGGATGGGAAGGGATGGGAAGGGGAAACAAAGAGGAGGCAACAATGCTTGATAAGAAATGTGCTCGTTATCTTGCCCATGTAATTGTAATTCCTCTGTATGGTATTCTCACAATAAAAAATTTTTTTTTAAATGGACTTTAAGAAAGCCCAGTTTAGCTACCCCCGCCCCCTGTACTTCTTTATTGATTAAATTTAGCCAAAGCATCTTATTGGCATTTATTCTCACTTCTCTATAAGTTATTCATTGATGTGGGATCAAATCAGACAAACTGAGACATCTCATCCTGTTAATGTTGTGTTTTTGTTTTGCTTTGTTTCATACTCTATTTATGATAGATATAAATATGTATACAAGTATGTATACATACTATATGTACATATACATTACTTATTTTGGAAGATCACTTCTTTAGTTCTATTTCACTGTTTTGGCCTTTTTTCTTTTCTGGACTTCACATTTCATTTTTATATTTCTATAATGATCTTGATAGTATCCGTAAATTAGTCTATATGATTCAAAAAAAAAAAAAAACCAACTAAGGGCAGTGCCCACGCTCACCACAAAAAATAAACGCTCACTTCAAAAGCTACATTTGAAGTGTTTTTCATTTCTAACTATGAATCTATCTACTTAATCTACCTCTGTCTATGTACATCTATCTATCTATCTATCTATCTATCTATCTATCTATCTATCTATCTATCTATCTACCTACCTACCTACCTACCTACCTACCTACCTACCTACCTATCATCTATCTGTCTGACACGATTTCACTATATAGCCTAGCCTGTCTTAAACCTACTACGTAGCTCAGACTAGCCTCGAACTTTAGATCCTCCTATCTCTAACTCCAAGTGCCCAGATTAAGCCAATACTCCTGGATTGTTTTTATCCATTATGTAACCATACCAACCAACAAAATTAACAAACTAAATATAAATACACAATAAAGTCAGTTATATTCATATAACTACTGACTTGATGTGATTGACAATATTGCTTTTGAAATTACTTGAGCTACTCACAGGCAACATAAATTCCATACAACTCCAAATTTCAACCTAAGATGCTTTTAGTATGTGTTATACATTTTATATTATGTTATATGCCTGCTACTTCTCTCTTTTGACTATACGGAGAAATCTTTGTTTCTACATTGTTGTCATTAAAATGTCAACAAATAACGTATTTATTCAGTTGCTTTCGTCTTTAAAAAAAAAAAAAGGCACTCCCAATCAAGCCATAGTTGTTCACACTTGGAATCCTTGCTAATCAGTGGGCTCAGATTCAGAGGATTTAGGTTCAAAATCAGACACAGCAGAAAAGTTTGTTAGACTCTATCTCCATCTATCTCCAAAATAACTAGTAAAAAGCTGAGCTGGAGGCATGGCTCATGGGGTACAGTGCTTTCGGAAAGCAAGCTTGAGATCCTGAGTTCAAACCCTAGCACTCATATCCATGCACTCTTTGAAGCTGACACATTCAGAAATATACATATGCGGGGTTGTCTATGAGCTATACAGTTTTGACCAGGTACAGCCAACAACAGGACCCATTTATTCGTGGACACCCAGGGTCTACTGTACTTGGCCAGATTCCCTGATCCTGTGATGTCACCATGTTGCCCAGAAGTTCATTACACATCATTTGAAATACTGAATAGGAACTGTGCCACTGGCTCACACCTGTAATCCTAGTTACTCAAGAAACAGATTTAAGGATGACAGTTTGAAGCCAGCCTGGGCAAGAAAGTATATGAGACTCTTATCTCTAACAAACAAAAAATAATAATCTGGAACTGAAGCTGTGGCTCAAGTGGTAGAGCACTAGCCTTGGGCAAAAGCAGCTCAGGGACAGTGCCCAGGCCCTGAATTCAAGTCCCAGGACTGGCATTAAAAAAAAGAAAGTGTGTTTTATTTTGTATGTACTATGTTTTTATGGGTTCCTTGTTGGAACAGGACTCCTTTCTCAGGTGCAATTAGTGAGCGCACTCACTGAGCATGTAATCTGTGCCTAGACCTGTGTCAACTAGAGCAACATCTATAACAAATGTCACAGGTCACCCCGGCTCAGGGCACAGGGCAGGAACCACCTGGCCTCCACGCCAGGCTGGGCAGTGGCTACTGAGGGAGAAGCTTGAGGGTGTGCTCAAAGTAAACACAGGTTCCTGTAGCCACTTTTAGCATCTGTGTTCCAGATCAACTAAGAACGAACGTGGCTATCATGTTATCAAGCAGTTGACGCCTCAGTCTCCTATATCCTTAGGCTTCTTAATTCTGGAATCTATGTGGAAGCGAACTCTCTGGAGGACCAGGTGAGATAGGGAAGAACAGAAGAATGGCAGATTTGCATGGAGGAGAATAACACAGGAAAGCCTAGGGGCTGCATAATTCTAAGGTGTGAAAAGAACTAGGTGTGTGTGTGAGAGAGAGCGATCTAGGTTTGCTGTAGGTTCCTTAAAGCTCAATAGCAGGCCAGGCGCTGGTGGCTCAAACCTGTAATCCTAGCTACTCAGGAGGCTGAGATCTGAGAATCATGGTTCAAAGCCCAGGCAGAAAAGTCTGTGAGAATCTTATATCCAATAAACCATTAGAAAACTGGAAGTGGCGCTGTGGCTCAAGTGGTAGAGCACTAGCCTTGAGCTGAAGAGTGCAAGGACAGTGCCCAAGCCCAGAGTTCAAGCCCCACAACCACAAAAAAAAAAAAAAGAAAGAAAACAAAAGAAAAGAAAAAGAAAGTAGAATCGCAAAAGAAAGCAATAATGTGGAGACTAGCAGAAAAACTTAAAAAAAAATCCTACTAGTATTTCAGGATGCAAAGATCTCAGAAGCTTTCAGAGACATTTTGAGCTGTATTTTTCCCTTGCTTTATAATCAAGTCATATTAATGTAAACCAAAAACACATCTTGAAGTAAACATCTGTTTCACTCATGAGTAATTATGAAGCAGACATTTCAAATCAGTGCTGATCTAATGTTTTTAGAACATTTATTTAATTTTCAAGGCTCGATATCTGCCAAGTAAATCACCAATTTCCAGTCCACTCTTATTTAATATAAAAAATCTAATTGGTATAAAGCTATTTCACAGCTGTCTTTAAATAAAACCATAGTCAAGAGCATGCAGCATTTGGGGTTTGCTCCGGCATCTCCAAATCAAATGGATTTTTGTTCAGTTATAAAAATAATACCACAAAATTGTGCTTGATTTTGAAACCATAACCTTAAGATTATAGATCCTAAGGTGGGCTATATATATAAATATATATAGATATTAGTATCTATAGGGCATTTTACCCTATTTTGATTAATTATAAGAATTAAAATAAATATCACTATTAATACTTATTTTTTCATTTTTTTCTTGCATTAAGAAGCAGACTAGTTAGTTGTACATGCAGACTTTCAAAACCTTCAGAATTCATTCTTTTCTAATAAAAACTATTCTATATGAATTATTAAAACAAACTGTTGATAAATTATTACACACCAAACTAACCAAGGTACATTATCAGGACTTGAACTCATTTGGGTCAAAGAGGATTTGTGAGAGGACTGAGCAAAGAAACTCATAACCTCAGCCACATGGGTAGAGAGAAAGATCAAGGTTTAAAGCCAGCCCAGGCAATGTTAGTGAGACTCCATCTCAACAATAAGCTGGGCAGTGGTAGTGTGCACCTGTGGTTCCACCATAGATGCGACACAGATTATCTTCATTCATGGTTGGCCTGGGGCAACCTTGGACCTTACCTGAGAAATAACTAGAGCAAAAGGGGGCTGGGAGTATAGCTTGAGTAAGAGAGTTACTGAGAACAAAGCCATGACTCAAACTCCAGTATTGTCTCTCTTCCCCAAAACATAGTCAGATGTTAGTGTCTTTCATCCTTTGATAAACAAAATGACTTACAACACCGGCTTATTGTAGCCTAACTTGAGCTGGATCAGCCTGGCTACCATCTTGCCTCATATTGATCGTGGTAGATACGTGGATCGCTGTGTCTGTCATAAGAAATCTTGTAGAAAAAGGATGAGAGAAGACTGCTGGAATGGGCAGGGGTGGAGGCCTGACCCCTAGATGAGATCTGACCCCTACATACAAATGATGCCTACAACTGATGCTGTACCTGGCCATGACACCTGTGACCCAATCCATCCAAACCATTTCTGCCCAACTTGAGAGATGACCATCAGAGACAAAACCACAAATACCATATTCACTGTAATTCAGGCCCACCTACAGGGGCAAATAGCCGGACATGTCAAGCTCCACCAAGAGCTAAGGGAATGGGAAGGCAAAGGAATCCAGACTATAACATTTCAACCCCAGCCCCCAATACCTACCGCAGCCCCCACAACATATCACGTTTCCACTTCTAAAATGCTCGATGTAAAATGACTATGCAGGTAGGCTAGAAATGCAAAGGATTGACTCAGAAGCAACCAGTTACTTTATAAATTAGAAAAAAGGAAAAACCATTAGGCATGGCTTTATTATTTAGTGCTGGCTTTGAACTCAGGGCCTGGGCACTGTGCCTTAGCTTCTTTGCTCAAGGCTGGCACCCTACCACTTGAGCTCTGGTTCTTACTGGGTTAGATAAGAGTCTCATGGACTTTCCTGCTTAGGGTGGCTTCAAACTTTGATTCTCAGATCTCAGCTAGGATTACAGGTGTGAGCCACCAGCACTTAGTAGAAGTTACACTAGTATAAATTCCTTTTTTTAATTAAAAAAAAAACTTTTGGATGCAGGTTCTTGCTTTATGGTCCAGGTTAGCCTTGAACTAGTTATTTAGTCCAGACTAGTCTTGAGATCACAAATCTCCTGCCTCATGTGCTGGGATTACAGGCATGCACTTTGCACCAGATGGAAAGATTTCACTGTAGATCTGGACACAGGGCTGAAGACCTTAGTTTAAAAATTTCAAGATTGCCCAAAACAAAATAAATCTAATACATTCCTGTTTAAAAGGTTTTCATTTCCTTGTTACATTAAAGTAACTATGAGGATGTAAGAGACAAGTATTTGACTCAAACAGCTGTTCTATTGTCAGAAACTGGGAAAAACAGTTGGGTTGTCAGGAGGGTGGAATTGACATGCTTTCTGTATAATGCCATTTGAAACAAAACAGGTGTATGCCTACCTAAAAATTAAAAAACAAACAAAACGCTTGCTCTCCCTTATTAAACAAAGGATAAAAGCAAAACCAAATGTATACCAACTAAAATCAGCCAGGCAGTGTGGCTCACACCTATAACTCTAGCTTCTTAGGAGAATGAGATCTGATGATCATGTTAAGCCAGCTAGGGTAGACAAATTTGCAAAACTGTTTTTTGGGGTTTTTTTTTTATTTTTTGGGGGGGGGCGGTTGTCAGTCATGGGGCTTGAACTTTGGGCCTGGATGCTGTCCCTGAGCTCTTTGGCTCAAGGCGAATGCTCTACCAGTTGAGCCATAGCAAACTTCCAGTTTTCTGGTGATTAACTGGAGGTAAGAGTCTCACAGACTTTCCTGTCTGAGCTGGCTTTGAACCGCTATCCTCAGATCTCAGCCTCCTGAGTAACTAGGATTACAGGCATGAGCCATTGGCGTCCAGCTTGCAAGACTCTTAATTAACCAACAAAGGGCTAGAAGTAGAGGCGTGGTTCAAGTAGTAGAGCAGAAAAGCTGAGCAATGGTGAGAGGCCCTGATTCAAGCCTTAGTAAATGCTGAAAACTGTAGAGCACAAAATTATCAAATGCTAGACCCTGAATATTGCCCCCAAATACCCCAAAACAAAAGAATACTATCTCTATATATTTATAGGGAGAATATACAGAAAAAGAAACAGAACAATACATTGATTATTATCCCTAAAGAGTGGGTTTCTGGATAATTTTGTTTTCTTTTGAATATTTTTCTGTATTTGACAGATTATCCCTTTGGAGATTGTATTACAAAGAAAATATTGGCCTGTCTTAATATAAATGGTGCTTCCCCCAACTCCACCACCTGGTGCCAGACTCAGACGTGGTCAGCTTTTGCTCCACCACTGGAACCACATCTCCAGATCAACATTTCGCTGGTTATTTTAGAGATGAAGTGTTCTGGATTTTTCTTCCATTCTGGCTTCAAACTACGATCCTCCAGATTTCAGCTTCCTAAGGAGCTGGATTACAGACTTGAGCCATTGGAGCCCAGTGTAAGTATAATATACGTCTTTGAAGTGCAACATTTTTAGTTGTGTCCATTTAATACATTACTTAGCATAAGAATAAGATTTTTTTTCAATATCAAGAGTTTTACAGTAATGAAAATATATAGTGTAAAATTAGTCTCAATTTACATAAATACAAAATTCCTAGACCATGACTGTCTGCAAATGAGATTTTTCTTTACATTTCTCTTTTGTGCTCTTTTTCTTCTGTTTTTCTTCTGCTTGTTTTTCAAAATAGTCTTTAAGAAGATGGTTCAGCTGTGGTTCACACTGGCTTGCATGCTGCAGTCCGTCTTCCCTTCCTTAAAAATACACAGAGCAAGATAAATTTCCTTTTATCTCATACTGATCCTGTTATTATCATACCAGTCACCTTACACAATGACAAATCCGGAGCCACTCCATTCCACATCAACCTAACACTAACCAACCCCCAGCAGATTTAATTCAAAATGCATGAAATAAATGTATTCCTATTTTACCTTCACAGTGTTGGATCACACGGACCCATAGTCGATTTTTTCTCAAGCAGGTTAAATTTCCCACAATCAACAAATGCCTCCTTCCTCTGGTCAGTGCAACGTTCATTCGTTTTTCTGAATCAATGAATCCTACGTGTTGTGTGCGTACGCAAGACAGAATAATGATCTCCTTTTCAGCTCCCTGAAAAGCATCTACGGTGGAAACTTGTACACTTTTTATATCAGGATTGTCAAAGTCAGCAGTGGTGAGTAAATGACAAAGCTGTGGAGGGAAGAAGACAGGGATCCAGCCCAGGAGGTGTAAAGTTTAGTTAGATGGTTACTAAAATAACAATAATTATTTAATTAGTTGAGGAGATGACAATATTAATGATGGAGCAAAACCAAAAGTGATGATTTATCTATTACTTGAGAACTCATTAGCTTACGTTGATTTGAGATGATAAATAAGCTAAATAGGTAGAAAAAGAAAACCTACTAAAAGGGAAAAGGGAAGCTATACTTAAAGTAATGAGCTTTTGTATATATTAATATGTGGTGTGTAACATTGCATTTACCGATCAAATTTAATTCATTAAGGAACATTTTAGAAAACAAGAGATTAAATCTCACCTGTCCCCAAACATAAAATATATATTTTCTTCCTGTAATTTATTTGCATTTCTGCCTCAATGGCTGTATACTGAACTTAATTAAACCTTGTTAGGTTTACATTTAATTATGCAGAAAAAAATCTAGGCCAGAAAAACGTATCAGAATGTTCAGAATGTTTCTTTGTTAGTATAGAAGTTACAATTCCCCAAGCACTTCAAACTAAGACAAATGTAATACCGAATACTATAATATGTAATTATATTTAATATGTGACAAGTGTCATAAATGTAATGCAAACCTTGTACATCTGGGATTTGTATAATGTTATCACCCCAATCATACAGCCGGCTATTCCACTTGCAATCAGTGATTGAATTAGCTTGAGTGTAAAAGCTGCTTCTGCAACATTATAAAAGCTGTTATCTCTTTCAATCTGAAAGAAGAAACAGATCCTAAATCATATTTCTTGGAATGGCTATCGGAAGACTGAGTGAAATCATACAAACGACAATGAAATTAAACCAATACATTAAATGTTGCCTCCCATCAACACGAATGTCATTTACCTGTTCAAGTCCTGGAACATTGTAGAAACATAGGGTGGGGAGCCAGGCTAATAAAGGGCTCCTCTCTGGCTCAGAAATGCCATTCAGGAGGTTTCCTTCATAGAAGAGATCATTAGCAATTGCACTGATTGCAGGGTGACAGCGGTATTGGGTTCTCAACATAACTGGCTTGTGACCCTAAAAAATTTAAATAAGAAATTAGAAAAGCACTTTTTATCTCTTTAGTGAAAGAAAAATTATAATATTTTAAACTTTTTACATATTGCTATGGCATGGTATTAAAAGATGTATTATAAGCTGGGAGCTCACGCCTGTAATCCTAGCTACTCAGGAGGTGAGATCTGAGGACCACAGCTCAAAGCCAGCCCAGGCAGGAAAGTCCATGAGATCCTTTTCTCCAATTAACCGGAAAATTAGAAGTGGCACTGTGGCTCAAAGTGGTAGAGCACTAGCCTTAAGAAGAAAAGCTCAGGAACAGCACCAGGGCCACAAAACTGACAAAAAAAAAAAATTATTATAAATATGATAGGACAAGCAACAAATAAAATATTTTTAATTATTAAAATATTTAGAGTATAATGTAAACTATAAAATTACAAAATATTTTGCTAATGTAGCCTCATATGACTAAGATGCTCTCATAGGGAATAAATAGAACTAAAAACAGTTTCTAGTTGCTGGTCCAGGAGAGCAACTGTTAATGGGCTATGAGATTCCACTTTGGGAAAATGAAAATGTTCTAAAAGTAGACAGAGGTAGTGGTTAAACAGCATTGGGACTGTACTAAATGCTAACAAGTTACTCATTTAAGAGTTCATATGTTATTTGAATTTTACCACTATTTTAAATTACACTAATAATTAACTTCTTAGCTGGGTGTCAGTAGCTCAAGTCTATAATCCTAGCTACTCAGGAGGCTGAGATCTGAGAATCACGGTTAGAAGTCACCTTGTGCAAGAAAGTCTGTGAGACTCTTAATCTCCACAAAAGCTACTAAAAATAAGCTGGAAGTGGAGCTGAGGCTCAAGAGGTAGAGCACTAACTATCCTCGAGCATAAAAGGTCAGGGACAGTGCCTAGGCCCAGAGTTCAAACCCTAGAACCGGTTAATCATCATCATCATCATCATCATCATCATCATCATCATCATCATCATCATCATCATCATCATCTCTTAAATATCTAAAATGTGAAGTAGAGTTCCACATTACATATTAAGGGCAAAATAATATATTTACCACCAACTACTTAAGCACATAGGGTTCTTTATATAAAGGCATGATAAAATTTCAGGGTTCTAGTTATCTTTAAAATGAGTACTTTGGTCAGCTGGGATGTAGCTCAGTGACAAAGCGCTTGCCTAGCAAGTGCAATGTCCTGGGTTCAATCCCCAGTACCAAAAAAGAAAAGACAAAAAAAAAAAAATGAGTACTTTGGGGGCCAGGCATCCGTGGCTCATGCTTATAATCCTAACTACTAAGAATACTGTGATCCAAAGACTAAGGTTCAAAGCCAGCCTAAGCAGCCTAAGACTCTCATGTCCAATAAATCAGCAAAAAAAAGCTGGTAATGGAGGAGTGGCTTAAGTGGTAAATGCCAGCACTGAGAGAAAAAGCCATGGGAGAGCTACAGGTCCAGAATTTAAGCCAGAATACTGGCACCATTAAAGTATTTTTAAAATTTTAAAGAAGAGTACTTTTTCAATAATGCCAACTACAAACTGTTTAAGAACAGTAACAAGGCTGAGGTCTAATATTTTCTTATTCTATCCAGGCACATAGCATACAATCAATAAAGGAAAATCCTGCAAGTACTCAGCAGTGTGTACCATTAGGCAAAGTCGATCAAAAAGAGTTTGCTCCAATCCATTTTCATGAGCGGCGTCAGAACCCTGAATTGTGGGAGGCAGCTGTTTGGGGTCTCCAACAAGAATAAGCTTTTCACACTCAAACCTAAAAGCAAAATTCAAGAATTAGTCTACAATGGAAAGAGGTTATATTAACATCAGTTACTGCCTTTTCCAAAATGTGAGCCAAGGATTCAAAGAACACAGTGTGTGCCGGGAGGAGCTTCACAGCACCAGGACACATAAGAAAAGCTCTAGGTCTCATGCACTAAAGGACTGCTCACAGACTGATATTTGCCCCTTGCATGGAATTGGTATTTCACAGAACACAGTGGGAACACTGACTTTTAGAATCCATAAATGCTTAAGAATTAGAGGCTTTCTTACAATTCCTTTCACTTACACTCTCCTGTGAAAGGTAAAGGAAGGCTCTCAGGGGCCAAATGGCTTTTAAATAGGATTAAGATCTTTGTAGAAAAAAGTCCAAGGTTTATAGACAAACTTCTATCTAAACTGCAACTCTCATTGTTTTTCATAGACAAAGCAAGTTATTTAATCTCTCAGTGCTTCAGTATTTTTAACCAGCAACAGAGGTGAGGACACCCTGCGTGGCGACTGCAAAGATTAAATGATGTACGCAATGTGTTTAGTCCACAGTAGAAGCTCTCTTCTGCTGTCCGCCCAGGGCATCACTGCTCTTCCACTATGGCCCCTGCATACAGTGACCATCCTGATTGGCCTAGGACTTGAACAGCTTAAAAACAGAAGGATCATGCCTATATGCTAGCAGCTCAGGAGGCTGAGCTCTAAGGTTCAAACCCAGATAGACCAGGCAGGGAAGTCCATGAGACTCTTACCTCCAATCAACCACCAACACATGGAAAGGTAGGTATGGTGCAAGTGGTA
Organism: Dipodomys merriami; assembly: GCF_024711535.1. NCBI lineage: Eukaryota > Metazoa > Chordata > Mammalia > Rodentia > Heteromyidae > Dipodomys > Dipodomys merriami. The sequence continues at coordinate 26,300,592 of NW_027202826.1, forward strand.
GAGCATCAGCCTTGAGCAAAAAAATTAAGGGATGGCTCCCGGTCCTGAGTTCAAGCCCCAGTACTGGCACAAAAGCATTCAATCAAATAAATAAAACAACAACGAAAACCTGAAAGCTCCATGATCCAGGAACCTCCCAAGTCATGAGCAAAACCTGATAGTTGGCAACTAACTCCTTCCTTAACTAGGGACTAATCAAGGTCTGCTGAATACACTGTCTATTTTCCCTAGGATTCCTCAATAAGAGAGGTTATTGTTTTTTCTTACTTTATTTTTCATTGTGTTGAAGAGGGAACCCAGTGCCTCACGTGTGCTAAACACGTGCTCTACTACTGAAGTGTGTACTGAGCTCCAAGAGATACTTTAAAAGCACAATTTTCCTTTGGCTAGCATGACTTGGAAAATTTTGTAATCTTCAATTTTAAGGAACAAATGTTCACTTTAACTACTTTTTATACATATGTATTTTTAATTTTTTTTTCTTTTTGTTTTGGCCCTGGGCTTGACCTCAGGACCTGGGCACTGTGCCTGAGCTTCTTTGGCTCAAGGACATTGTTTAGCAGCCAGGCTCTCAAACTATGACTATAAGAGAGGAACTGTTAACATAGTTGAGGAAGCTGCAAAATTCTAGAAGAATCCTAGAGCTAGTGCTCTCAGGGCTTTAAGGATTATACGATTCAACTATCTAAGCTGCAATCTAACAAACTTGAGATACATTTACTTCAAAAAAATTCCCATCGTGTTATTTTCAAGAATGTTGTTTTTATACTTAAATTGCTAAGAATTTTGACCAAAATCTGCTAAGAGACTGTTTTCTGGAGATGTTGAAATAATTTTGACATGTGAGTGTATCTGGGGAAGAATCTTCCAGGTCACCTTGCAATGGGAAGCAGAGAGGAGGGCTCCGTCATTTGGCTACACTCATCCAGCACGACGACAGGGAACTTCAGGTCGTTCATACATGGGAACGGGCAGGCTGCGCAGGTAACACCAACTACTCGGACCTTAGACAAAAATGCGGTTAGTTGACAGCTGGTAAAAGAAAACAAGAGAACAGCCGGGCACCAGTGGCTCACGCCTGTAATCCTAGCTACTCAGGAGACTGAGACCTGAGGATCTCGATTCAAAGCCAGCCTGGGCAGGAAAGCCGTGAGACACTTATCTCCAATAAACGACTAGAAAAGCAGAAGTGGTGCATTGGCTTAAGCGGTAGAGCACTGGCCTTGAGCTGAAGAGCGCAGGGACAGCGCCCAAGCCCAGAGTTCAAGCCCCACGACCAACCAAAAAAACAAGAAAACAAGAACATACTTAACAAATCTTGTAAACAGGAATCAAACTAGTCCTAAATTATTTCCTGACAAGGAATCATTGGTCACTTTCTTTCTGTACATTTTTATTATTCCCACACACAGAAACCACAGAACACAGGCTACTTAATCTGCAGGCTCACTAATCAGAGCAAAAGGCATGATTTCATATTCAGAAGGAAAGCGTTGCCGAGCTCAAGCCTGTAATCCTAGCTACTCAGGAGGCTAAGATCTGAGGATTGTGGTTTGAAGCCATCTGGGACAGACAAGTCAGTGTTACTCTTATCTCCAATTAACCACCAGAAAACCAGAAGTGACTCAAAGTGGTAGAGCACTAGACTTGAGCAAAAAGAACTCAGGGATAGTGCCCAGGCCCTGAATTCAAGCCCCATGACCTACAAGGAAGGAAAGCAGTATAATAATACCAATGATTTAGGAAGCATCAAGGATGATGTTTCTATTTTATCTTCTAGGTGAGTTTGAATACAAGTATATTATAACAACATAGACCAAATTCCTCCACAAAGAAAAGGTAATTTGGTAATCAACTGTTCTTTGCTTAACTATCAGGCACACTAATACTGATAATATAGGTTAAACAGAAAAAAATGTTCTTAAGGCAAAAAGCCTGAAAGGCAAATATTTAATCTCCATAACTAAATGTAACCAATAGAAAAATCTATAAACTTTTTGTGGTCATTGGCTCAAGTATGTACTTGTGTGTACATATATAAATATACATCTATATATGCTTTTCTACTATCTGCAGTATAATTGTACTTTTTGTCAGCAAGAGCAATCCATAAAAATTAACCATCTCTTTTTTACAACAAAGGTCACTGACAAAAATATGCTTTACAAATTAAACACTGTCTTTGCAGATCCTATGAAACAATATTACAAACATCTTACTTTCTTTCTTTTTTTTTTTTTTTTTGGGTCCGGTCATGGGGCCTGAACTCTGGGCCTGGGCGCTGTCCCTCTACCACTTGAGCCACAGCGCCACTTCAAGCTTTTTTTCTTTTTGCTTATGTGGTACTGAGGAATTGAACCCAGGGCCTCATGCATGCAAGGCAAGCCCTCTACCACTGAGCCACCTACCCAGCCCCAAACATCTTACTTTCTTACTCGTCAATAACACTCATCACACGTAAAAGCTCTAAATACATAAGCTGTTTTCTTTCATCGGAAACAAAAACAAAGCCAGTTATGATAGGGTACACCTGTAATCCTGGCATTTGAAAGGTTGAGGCAAGAGGATCCAAAAGTCGCAGGCCTACTTGGGCTATATGATAACTCAAAACAAAAACAAAAATACATTGTAATCTACTTTTATATTAGAAATTTTTTTTGTCGATCATGGGGCTTGAACTCTGGGCCTGGGCGTTGTCCCTCAGCTCTTCAACTCAAGGCGAGTGCTCTACCACTTGAGCTACAGCACCACTTTATATTAGAAATTTTTATATTAGAAATTCTGTAACATTTAAACATTCATGTCTATAGTGATGTGCAATCCCTGTAACCTATATACTGCTTAGCACTACTTTGAAATATAATTTGCTATTTTAATTTCTGGGAACTGTATTTGACTAAACAAACTTTGAATGGGAACCTTAAATTTATAAATCAAGAAGAATTCTTTCAGTTTAAAGAAAGACCTAATACAAAAACTTAAAAGAATTTTTTTCTGTTAAGAATTATGTAATTTTGGGCTGGGAAGGTGGCTCAGTGGTAGAGTACTTGCCTTGCATGCATGAGGCCCTGGGTTCGATTCCTCAGCACCACATAAGCAAAAAAGAAAAAACCGGAAGTGGTGCTGTGGCTCAAGTGGTAGAGCGCTAGCCTTGAGCTGAAGAGCTGAGGGACAGCGCCCAGGCCCAGAGTTCAGGCCCCACAACCGAACCAAAAAAAAAAAAAAAAGAATTATGTAATAATTATGTAATTTTATCTTTTAATTCATTATTATATGATTAAAAAACCTTGTTACTGACCTAGGAATTAGAAATTAACTATGAAGCATTAAAAAAATAGTTTCATTGAAAAGATGTATAACTTTAAGAATCGGTCTGGTCTCACAGCTTAACTGGATTGGTATTCTTTAGTAGATGTGGTTCAAGTGTTAATACACCTATCTAGCAAGCATGAGACTCCCTTGGTTCAAACCTTAGTAACACACACACACACATTCTCTCTCTCTCTTCAAAAATAGTAATAGGTAATACAAAGTAATATACATTTTGTTTACGAAGATGTAAGCAGTTATTTTTAGGTTGGGTGAATAAAATGATAGTTTATATAAATGGCTATGGCGGGGGGCAGGATTTACTAGGGCTGAGCTCAGAGCAGCCTCTCTATCTGTATGCCTCTAGTCCTGAAATGGCTACTTTGTATTCATTCAACATAATCAAACTCAGCCCTTAGTGAAGAAGGCAACTGTCTTTTTATTTTTGGTGCCAGTCCTTGGGCTTGAACTCATTACCTGGGTACTATCTCTGAGCTTTTTTGCTCAAGGCTAGCACTCTACCACTTGAGCCACAGTTCCACTTCTGGCCTTTTGGTGGTTAACTGAAGATAAGAGTCTTGCAGACTTTCCTGCCCAGGAGGACTATGAACCCTAACCCTTAGATCTCAGCCTCTTGAGTAGCTGGAATTATACTTAAGTCACTGGCACCTGGTTGTCATAGTGGTTGCTTTTATTAAAATAATCTTCCCTTGCCAGAAATAGAGAATGTGACTAGTACATAACCGGAGATCTGCCTCCTACCTGCTTCAGCAGCATTCTGTTGGTCCCCAGCTTATGCTGCTCAATGCTTTTTCTTACATAGACTCTTTCCACAGGTGTCAGGTCCTCTTTCATGAGTGCATGGAGTTCTTTTAATTGTTCATTGTCATTTTCTGAGCCAGCATGCAGACTAAAAATAATAATAAAGCAAAAAAGAACAATACTACTATTTAGAGCTTGCCACTTGCTATCTTAGTTGGAACTGGCAATTTAGAATTTGATGTGGAGGGGGGGGGGCGGGGGGAGGCTAGGAAGGGATGTGAAGGGGAAACAAAGGAGGAAGCTGCAATGCTTGATAAGAAATGAACTCATTATCTTGCCCATGTAATTGTAACTCCTCTGTACAGTATGTTCACAAAAATTAAAATTAAAAAAAAAGAATTTGATGTGGAATATATATATGTGTGTGTGTGTGTGTGTGTGTGTGTATATATATATATATATATATATATATATATTCCATATCATATATATACATTTGCTTTCACTATAGTATAATATGAGGAAGTTGGAAATGTTTGTTTTGTTCTTTGGGGTTTTTGTTTTTTTGTTTTGCCAGTCCTAGGGCTTGAACTCAGGGCCTGGGTGCTGTCCCTGGGCTTCTTTTGCTCAAGGCTAGCACTCCCACTTGAACCACAGCACCACTTCTGGCTTTTCCTGTTTATGCGGTATGAGGAATTGAACCCAGGGTTCATTCATGCATGCTAGGCAAGCACTCTATAGACACACTAAGCCACATTCCCAGCCCCTGGAAATGTTTTGTAAAATAAAGCTTAAAATGTTCTTACACATGAAAAAAACAAAAAAAAACACTAGTCTTTATACTCCACTTTTTAAACATCACAAAAGAGAATACAGATTTTTTTAAGATTATACATATATTTATTGTTATTGTAATGGTGATATACAAAGGGGTTATAGTTATATAAGTGAGGTAATGTGTATATTTGTTTTTGTACAATATCACCTCTTCCTTTGCTCTCTCCCAGTTTTTCTCCTCCCATAAAGATGGGAGGAGAAACTATACAACTCACAAGTTGTATAGTTCATTTTCAACATAGTGTCCAGTTAGTAACACTGCTGCATTTGTTCACTCTTTGTGGAATCCTTTCTGTCTCCCTCTTGCCCTCCCCAAAACATTCAAACAAGTCAAAAGGTGCAGAAAACAAAAACAGCAACAAACTAAAAAAAAAAACTTTGTTCCCATTTCTTGGAGTTTATTTTGATAAATATTACTTTATATGATCATATACATATAGCTACCGAGTCTTTGTGATCCTCTCCTAAGTTTAAAGTTAGATTTTCTAATTTAAAATTTTCTTAGGCTGGGTATTAGTGGCTCACGCCTGGAATCCTAGTTACTTAAGAGGCAGAGATCTGAGGATCATGGTTCAAAGCCAGCCTGAGCAGGAAAGTCTGTGAGATTCTTACCTCCAATTAACCACCAGAAAACCTGTGAAATGGCACTGTGGCTCAAGTGGTAGAGCACTCACCTTGAGCTGAAGAGCTCAGGGACAGCGCCTAGGCCCAGAGTTCAAGCCCCACGATTGAAAAAAAAATCCTAAATCAATCCAGAAAAAGATAATATTTTCCTCACTCCTACTTAAACACCAGATTTAAGGTTAAAAATATAGATAAAATGTCTTCATGTCTCTGAACACTCATTGGAACTTAGCAGTCTTACCTATGAGGTAAAATTGGCTTGGCAATCTTCCTAAGACTCCCAACTCTGACAAACTTTTCAAATCCAAGACCAAGAAGCCTTTAAAGAAAAGAAGACAAAACAGATTCTGATTATGTATAAGACATGAAACAAAGTTTCATGCGGTATTTACATCAGGTGAGTGTTTTTGTTTTGCTTTATGAAGAGACAAGGTCTCACTATATAGCCTACAAATTGATCATCCTGTCTCCTGAGAGCTAGGATTTTAAGTGTATGCAACCATGCCTAGCTATATCATTAAAATTAACTTTGCATTATAGGTTTGTTGTTGGTTTTGTTTTTTGTTTGTTGTCTTTTAGCTTTTTTTTTTTTTTTTTTTTGCCAGTCCTGGGTCTTGAACTCAGGGCCTGGGCACTGTCCCTGAGCTTCTTTGTGCTCAAGGCTAGCACTCTAACATTTGAGCCACTGTTCCACTTCTGGCTTTTTCTGAGTGATTTATTAGAGATAAAGAGTCTTACAGACTTTTATGCCTGGGCTAGCTTCTAACTGCAGTCCTGAGATCCCAGCCTCCTGAGTAGCAGGGATTACAGGTGTAAGCCACAGGCACCCAGCAACTTTGCACAGTAATATTTTTATGGTTATATGATATAATGTGAAACACCTAAATTTAAAAAAATGTATTTAAATGATTTCTTTTAGATGAGACTTTTTTTAATTTAATTTAATTTTATTTGTGAACATACTGTACAGAGGAGTTACAATTACATGGGCAGGATAATGCGTACATTTCTTACCAAGCATTGCAGCCTCCTCCTTTGTTTACCCTTCACATCCCTTCCCAGCCTCCCCCCTCCCCCCCAATCCCAATCTTCTCCTTCCCCCCCCCCCAGATGAGACATTTTAAGACTTTCTCCCCTCCCTCAAATCCCTCGGTAGAACTAGGGATCAAACCCAAGGCCTGGCACTCTACCACTGGGCTCCTCTCTCCCATTCTGGAGATGGTTAAAAAATATTTATTATCTTATGTTGACAGTCATGAAATGTTTGTAAAATACCAAGGTTAATCATAAATAAAATTGTCCTTAAGGACACAGTAATAAAGCAATACATACCTTACATCTAGCATAAAAAATTATTAAGATCCTCTTCACACATATTATTTAATGACTGCAGTTCTGAACACCACCTCATCTTACAGATGAGGATAGTGAAGCTCAGAGATGAAGTAGCTTTGCTGAGGCTACATAGCTAACAGATGGAGTCAGCCATGTTTAAAACCCAGGCTATTCTATCTCCTTAGGCCATAACTATTCTCTATTACCTTAGGCCCAATTAGGTTTTATGCAGACGTTCTCCTCCCCCTTCCTGCTTATATGTTTTTCAGCTCTAGCATTAGGAAATTAATCTGTTAATTTATAAGTCTAGACTTCAAAATCTTTTATAAACAAATAAAGTAATGCTTATGGTAGAAACTATAGTTTATTTTTTTCACAAATTTTTATGTACACCTTTTACTTCACAAACTTGGAATTCAATATACACTGTTCTGCATTCTATTTTTCCTTTACTTAAAAGATTATTGCTCTCTGGTGTTAAGCCTCGGGAAACATAGCTTTTTTTAATTCAGTTGTACTTAATAATTAAGCAGTTATTGATCAGTAAATTCTTTCCCAAATTTTACCATTATGCTATACTGTGACAAAAATCCTTAAAGGCAAATCATAATAATTACTAAAAAAAAATGTATAACTGCTTAGGATTGCTGTTTTCTTTTCTGTATCATCCTTATTGAAACGAAAAGAAAAATTCACTCAAACTGTTTATCTATGTTACATGTTCACATAGGCAAGATGAACATAAGAATGGTCTGTAAGTATTGGTTCTGAGATTTTTTTGTTTTGCTGGTCCTGGGGTTTGAACTCAAGGTCAAGGCACTATCTCTGAGCTCTGTTATTCAAAGATAGCACTCTATCCCTTGAGCCACAGCCCCACTCCCAACTTTTCTGATGGTTAACTGGAGATATGAGCCTCAGAGACTGGTTTCACTTTGAACCATGGTCCCTGATCTCAGTCTCCTGAGTAGCTAGGATTGCAGGCATAAGCCACAGGTGCCCAGCTTGATTCTAAGATTTGACTTTACCTATTTCTCGCATAATAGACTCAAGGCTCATGGTTCAAAAGAAAAGGACTTTGGCTCATGGCATAGGAAGCAAAGTGAGAGTTGGGGAGTTGGGCTGTGACAATGGATGTCTGCACAAGCAGTGGACTAAATTAATATGAACGTTGGAGATTCATTGATTTTAGTAACAAGCAGTAGTCAAGGTTGCTCATGGTCCTGGAGGAAGACCTTACCATATCAGGCTGAGCTGCTTCCTGTGAGCTTGGCCCTGCAAAATGCTTGCAGGGATGCTCAGGGCCCACCGTTGTTAGCTGAACTTGGTTTTTATATATGAGATTCTCATAATGGTGTGAAAATTGTCAGGTCTGGGATTTGATTTTGTTTTTCTTATCAATTAATAAATTAGCTTGTCATAGTTTCGTAGGATCAGAGAAAATGGCCTTGCACTCTAAGCAAGTATGAATACTTAGGGGACACAGCAGACTGCTTTTCTCATCAGCTACATAAATATGCCCGTCCTACCTACCCAAGAAGGATTCTGTCCACAGCTACATTAGTGGAAGAAGAAATCAGAAGTTTCCATGGCCTTGCATTTCCAGCAGCAAGAGCTTCACTCTTTTCAAATAGCTGTACAAAGAACAAAATCACCACTGACAGCAAATAGCTTTTTCCTGCTCCAAAAACACCTAATTGTTTTAAAGAAAGGGAAAAAAAGAAATTAAGGCAATATTATGACACATGTTCTAAAAGTACAAGAAATATTCCATCTATTTATCTCTTGTTCTCCTTAACTATTAACATAGGAAAAATAATGGGTGCCCACTACAAGGTGTACACAAGGATAATCAGAATACTTTCACCTTAATAAGACCACAGTCAGCTTAACAGGATAAACAGGTAAAGGGGAAATGATCATCTAACATGGCAAGTAACATGGCTGTGGGGTACAGGAAAAAACAATACCCATGTGTGCTTTGGTGGGGACAGGAATGCTTCCTAAAAGGAAGAAGTTGGAGGACTAAGTCTTCAAGGCTTAAGATATCAAGACTGCTTAGAGGAAGTATTATTTAATGTAGAAGTGTGACAAGTATTGTCAAAAAGAACTTTAAATGGTCTATACAGGCTAACAGCAAATAGATGCCCAATGAGGTGTGGAGGGAGATGAAGCAGTAAGTCCTCAGTTTGCTATAGCTAAAATTTTTGAATTTCATCTTCAAGGATAGAGAGGTCACTGAAGGACTTTAAGCAATAGGATTTATCAGATGGTTTTAGAAAAATATGGAGAATAAGGCACTCAGAAAACTGTGTGAGATAATCATAAAAATAATAAATGCTAAATTTTCCAAGTATCTCCCATGTGCCAGACACTGTTCTAAGCCTCTCACTTATGGGTATTTTTTATTGTTGTTATTGTTTTTTTGCCTTTTGTTGTTGGTGGCACTAGAGCCTGAACTCAGGGGTATCGCACTCATTCAGCTTGCTTGCTCATGGCTGGTGCTCTATCATTGAGCAATACCTCCAGCCTATCTTTCGGCTGGTGGGAACTGTGTTCCTCTAGCTTTCAGGCCTGTGAATAGCTAGGATTACAGGCATGAACCATCACCACCCAGATCATTTCACCTATATTAACTCATCCTCCAACACAATGAGACATTCACCTTTCAGAGCAAGAAATCAAAGCTAGGTAATCTGTCCAAGATCCTAAACATAATAAATGAGAGAACCAGGATACAAAGGCAAGATTCTAATTCTTGAGCTGACACTCTTACTCTCTGGGAAATTACAAAGGAAGAGGACAAGTTACGACGTTTATATTATTATATTAAAGTGTATTGACTAAGGTCGTCTTCTTGCTTCTTACCATGTATGACTGTGATAGGAAGGGTGTGGATGCACATTTCCTTCACTTTACCAACACTTTCCAGGGATGACATCATTTGAGCGATTTGAATTAGAGCTGTAGCTTGGTCCTTGTTTAACTTGTGTGTCTGAATAAACTCACTGGCTAACTGCAATGTTGCTCCTAGGCTGAGGAGCTCAGATTTTGTGTTGATATTTACAGAGGCTGGTGGAATAAATTTTCTCTTACTGACATTCTTACTGCTAACTGTAGTTGATGAAGACCTGGTTTAAAAAAAAAAAAAAGACAGCAAATCAAAGAAAACTTAAAGACTTTTGAGATAGCTAAGTGGACTTTTCATAACTTAAATTCTTCCCTTTTTAATCATCACAGAAGATATTTTGAGGGAGAACAGATTTAGATCTCAATTTAGAGGTCAATGCAAGAGAAATAATGTTTTGTTCAATACCTACAATTTGCTAGGTTGAGTCTAAAACATATTCTTTTATATAATCTTCACAACAAAACAATTATCCAAAATATAAATATATAATTAAACTGTTTTCCCCAAAGTCACACTATTAATAAATGGTAGAATGCTTAGAGAACACAGCACCTGTTTCTGGTAAAATTACAATAATTGCTTTTATTTCTACTTATATAAGGGCTCAATTCATTTCAAGTTAGATAAATAACATAATGAACTCCTAAGGATTTTTTCTTTTGTACCTAGGATTCATTATGGTGAGAGTAAATCACAGCAAGATGGATAATAACATTGAAAATTAGGAAACAGAAAATTTCTATCATTTTAATGCATTTAAATGAGAGCAAAATTACAGTTTATATAAATGTCCTCCCCCCCCTTTATTTTTTGTCAGCTGTGGGGCTTGAACTCTGGGCTTGGGCTGTGCCCTGAGCTCTTCAGCTCAAGACTAGTACTCTACCACTTGAGCCACAGCACTACTTCTGGTTTTCTGGCAGTTTATTGGAGATAAGAGTCTCACAGACTTTCCTGCCTGGGCTGGCTTTGAACCATGAACCTCAGATCTCAGCCTTCTGAGTAGCTAGGATTACAGGCATGAGCTACCGGTGCCCGGCATAAATGGGGCTTTTTAAGAAGGGGCCTGGGTATTTGAAATATTAAAACTGAAATGAGGATTATGTCAAAAATAAAATTACATGCAGGCACCAGTGTCTCATGCCAGTAATCCTAACTACTCAGGAGGCTGAGATCCAGAGGATTAAGGTTCAAAGAAAAGTCTCCAACTCCAATTAACCACCAAAAAGTTAGATTGGAGCTACAGTTCAAATGGTAGAAAACTACCAGTGAAAAGGCAAAAGGAAGAAGCCAAGTTCAAATTCTACTACTGGCCAAAAAAACAGGCAAACAAACAAAAACAAAAAGAATAAAATTAATTCTTAAAATTTTAAATAATTGTGCCATATAGACGGATACATTTTAAAACAGTCAAATAATTATCTTTAAAAAAAATTTTGCTCATGCTTATAATCCTAGCTACTCAGGAAGCTGAGATCTGAAGATTATAGTTCAAAGCCAGCATGGAAGGAAAGTCTGTGAGACTCTTGTCTCCTATTAGCCACCAAAAAGCCAGAAGTGGAGCTGTGGCTTAAGAGGTATAGCTTAGACCAAAAAAGCTCAGGGACAGCACCCAGGTCCTGAGTTCAAGACTGGTGTGCACACATGCACACATACACATACATACACGCACACACATACACAACAAATTATTCCTTTAGCATCTGTGAGGCTGAGGCAAAGATTCTGAATTCCAGGCCAGCCTGAAGGACATTAAAATCAAAACAATAAATTATCCCTTGATAAAGAAAAAAATTGCAAATATGTAGCAGCCCAAACTAAAACAAATAAATAATAGCTGAGTAGGAAATTATGCATAGTTCCTCCTTTCTTTTTAAAACAATTTATTAATTTATTCATGTACATGGGAATCAAACCCAAGGCCTCACAAATTCTAGGCAAGTGCTCTACCCCTGAGCTACAATCTTATGTTTAAATAACAATAGACAGTAATCTTATGATCTGAAAGATAACTAAGCATTTTAAGGGTAAATTTTATTTAATGTGCTTTATATAGCATTTTCATTTGCTATTTTTAACTATCAATGCCCCAAAGACAAGTGATAACTTACATGGTTAATAGGTGAGGTGTTAGTGGTAGAGTAGCTGGATTAAAATAGTTCTGAATGTTTTTCAAAGTAGTCAGCTCTGTGCTGGCATTACAGACCAATAATGCATGGACCATTACTAGAGAGAAGAAGCAGAAAACAATTTTATTTTATATAAATGTACCAATTAAATATCGCTATAACCCAAGAGTTCAGCTACTGAATTCATCAAACTGCTAAATACCTGCAAAGATACACAAAATTTTATCCATTCAATAGTACAGCATCCAGTTACTCATTTCATAGGTGACCACCCACACGGAGTATAACTTCAATCATATTTGGACTTCTATGTATCAGTTGAAAGAACATTTGTTTTGATCTAATGTATTGTGGCACTATCTGACAGGAAGCTCTCTTTAATCAGTATACCACTTATGATGCACAGTAATCTTTATGTAAGTTTTAAATGTGTCTTGCATTTCTTCTTCAATTATCTTGTAAAAATACTAAGAGTGCTTATATTCTAATAGTAAGAAAACAACTTTAGGAAGTGGTGCTGTGACTCAAGTGGTAGAGTGCTCGCCTTGAGCTGACGAGCTGAGGGACAGCACCCAGGCCCAGAGTTCAAGTCCCACGACCAACAAAAAAAAAATCCCAAGCTGGGAGCTGGTGGATCACTCTTGTAATCCTAGCTACTCAGGAGGCTGAGTTCTAAGGATTATGGTTCAAAGCCAGCCCAGGTAGTAAAGTCTATGATATGAGACTCTTATCTCCAATTAACCACCAGAAAACCAGAAGTGGAGTTGTGACTCAAGGTGGTAGAGCACTAGCCTTGAGCAAAAGAACTCAAAAAAGAGCGAACAGCCCATTCTGGGGCACTGTTGTGGGGCATCCTGACTTCAAGCCCCACAACTGACAAAACAAAAATGTAAAGTATCTCCCAAGCCAAGTACTGGTGGCTCATGCATGTAATCCTAGCTACTCAGGAGGCTGAAATCTGAGGATTGTGGTTCAAAGCCATTCTGAGCAGGGAAGTCCAGTAGACTCCTACCCCTAATAAAAATACTCAGAAAAAGCCGGGCACCGGTGGCTCACGCCTGTAATCCTACTCAGGAGGCTGAGATCTGAGGATCATGGTTCAAAGCCAGCCCAGGCAGGAAAGTCCGTGAGGCTCTTATTTCCAGTAAACCACTAGAAAACCAGCAGTGGTGCTGTGGTTCAAGCGGTAGAGCGCTCGCTTTGAGCTGAAGAGCACAGGGACAGCACCCAAGCCCAGAGTTCAATCCCCATGACCGACCAAAAAAAAAAACAAAACTCAGAAAAGGCTGGAAGTAGTGCTGTGGCTCAAGTGGTAGAGCACTACCCTTAAGGAAAAGAAGCTCAGGGATCGCACCCAAGGCCCTGAGTTCAAGCCCCCCCCAGGACCATAAAAAAAAAAAAGCAAAACAAAAAACCTCCCCAGATGACAAGATACTCTTAAGGCAAATCATAACTCCGAATCTCCAAGATCTTGTCAGTGTAAAAATATATTCTTCACTAAATGTACTTTCTAATAACCAAGAGAACCAGAGTTTGATGGAATTATTTGAAAAAATTTCATTTACATGTTTAATGGGAGTATACAAATCAACTTCAGCAAAATATTAGGTAATGGTTCCAGATTTAATTATCTCTTGGGGCTGGGAAGGTGGCTCAGTGGTAGAGCGCTTGCCTTGCATGCATGAGGCCCTGGGTTCGATTCATCAGCACCACATAAGCAGAAAAAAAAAAGCCGGAAGTGGCGCTGTGGCTCAAGTGGTAGAGCGCTAGCCTTGAGCTGAAGAGCTGAGGGACAGCACCCAGGCCCAGAGTACAGGCCCCACAACCGGACCCCAAAAAAATAAATAAATAAAAAGATTTAATCATCTTTATAGGACTTGAACTGAAGAAATATTTATATTTTAGCTGGGCACTGGTGGCTCACCTGTAATCCTAGCTACTCAGAAGGCTGAGATCTTAGAATCATGGTTTAAAGCCAGCCCGGGCAGTCATGAGACTCTTATTTCCAATAAACCATTCGGAAAACCGGAAGTGACCCTGTGGCTCAAGTGGTAGAGCGCTAGCCTTGAGCTAAAGAGCTGAGAAACAGCACCCAGGCCCAGAGTTCAAGCCCCATGACAAAAAAAAAAAAATTGTATTTCATATACATATCTAAAATACCAGCTTTGGGCATTTGTTGTAGGACTTTCGTTTTTTCCTTGATGTACTAAGAGGATCTTCATTTTTGGTTTATAAGATTAAAATAATATTTATACTATTAAAGCAATCTCCATTTGAGCAATTTAAATTTTCATATGCATTTTCAGAAACACAATGTATACAATATTAGAAACTAGAAGTAGGCTTTCGTCAAATAATCCCACACACAGTTAGCAATCTTGCTCACAGTGCCTCTGTTATTTATTTTAAATACAAATTAAGATGGACATGGCAACACTTACTGTTTGTGGGCCAGTTAGAAGGGAAATAGCCTTTCAAAGGTAGCAGTTCCACCTCATTGGTACATGATGGTCCAAAGAAAGCACTACATGCGATGAATGTATCTAGTTCGAAGTCTAGAGTTTTTGAAACCACCCAAAGGTCATCTAGAGAGACAAACGTTTCCCCAGCTTTATTGAGGTATAATTGACATGTTTAAAAATGCATATGATTAGAGAATGTAACATGGTATTTGGGAAGGAGATGATGGGGAATGAAAAGGAAGCATTCATTCTACCACTGAGCTACAAACTCACAACATGTTATTTGATAATAAGTATAACTTGTGTAATGATTCCTACAGCCACACAAACATATCCATCACCTGCCATTGTTACATTTGTGTATGTATACATTGTGTGTATACATATACAGTGTGTATTCATAATATATATGTACATATGGATGTATGTATGTATGTATGTATGGATGGATGGATGGATGACAAGAACTCTTCCCTGTGCAAATAATCTATGTTCAAATATCTATCTCGTTACCAAAGTTTAGGTGCAGGATACATTTTTATTAACTATAGCCAACATGCTATGAAACCCTACAACTTACTTGTAACAGAAGGTTACAGGCAACACTCCACATTCACTTATATACAGTCTATTGCAAATAAGTCTGCATCTGGTTTCACTTAGCATGAAGTCCTACACATCCATACATGTTGAAAATATCAACATGGCTAGTTTTATTATATACATATAATGTGGCTAATATTATACTAGAATTATATACACACTAATGTGGCAAGTATTATATACCTATGTATGTATACACACTCATGTGCATACACAGCATTATTTCTTATTCTTCCACTGAAGGACAGTTGCTACCTCATCTTTGCTTTGTGAGTAAAGTATAATAAATACAAGAGTGAAGATACCTCTTGAAGATACTGATTCTGTATCTCTTGGATATGTACCTAGTAATGGGATAGTTACATAGTAGACCTATTTTGTTTTTTTGAGGGTCTCCAAGGCTGCTTTCCACAATATCTATACCATGTCACATTCTCATCAATAATGTACAACAATTTCAGTTTCTCCATATTCTGATCAATAACTGTAATCTTTTGTCCTTTCGGAATTAGCCATTCTAGTAGGTTTGAGATATTATCTCATTGTAGTTTTGATTTACATTTCCCTAGCAATGATGAGTATCTTTTCATACACTGTTGGCCACTGTATGTCTTTTTTGGGAAAATGTTTATTGTAGTCCTTTGTTTAGTTTGCAATCACATTATTTATTTGCTTCTTTTTTAATTTATTTATAGTTATTGTAGAAGTGATGTTCAGAGGGGCTAACATTACATCAGTCAGATAAAGAGTACATTTCTTTCTTCTTCTTTTTGTTAGTTGTGGGGCTTGAACTCTGGGCCTTGGCACTGTCCCTGAGCTCTTCACCTCAAGGCTAGCACTCTACCACTTCAGCAATAACGCCACTTCCAGTTTTCTGGTGGCTAATTAGAGATAAGAGTTTCACGGACTTTCCTGCCTGGGCTGGCTTTGAACTGCAATCCTTAGATCTCAGCCTCCCAAGTAGCTATATTACAGGCGTGAGCCACTGGTGCCTGGCTAAGAGTAAATTTCTTTTTGAACTATGTCACCTCTTCCCTTGTTCTTTCCCAGTTTTTCCTCCCTGATCCCACTCACAAGTTGTATATTCCATTTTCTTTTTTTTTGGGTCTGGTCGTGGGGCCTGAACTCTGGGCCTGGGCGCTGTCCCTCAGCTCTTCAGCTCAAGGCTAGCGCTCTACCACTTAAGCCACAGCGTCACTTCCGGCTTTTTTCTTTTTGCTTATGTGGTGCTGAGTTATCAAAACCTCAGACATGCAAGGCAAAGGCTCTACCACCGAGCCACCTTCCCAACCCAACATCCATTTTCAACATACTGTCTAGTGAGTACCACCGCTATATTTGTTCACTCTTCATCCCTCCATTTCTGTGCCCTCCTTATCCTCCGTAAGACAGATAAATGAACGAACAAAACCAAAGGAAATGAAAACAAAAACAGCAGCAAAGAAACAAATACCTCTTGTTTCCACTTCCTGGAGTTCATTTATATAAATACTTTTTATATGGTTAGATGTGTATACACATTGCACCCATGTGACCCCCCTCATAAGAATACCTTCCTTTAGTCTCACTCTATGTGAATACCTAATTTATCAAGCCCTAATATATTTTTCTTTTACCATCTGGTGTGTTTACTTGTGGATTTAAAGGCACATTCTAATTACTATAAATGAGGGAAAGCATGCAACCTATATTTCTTTGGGTCTGGGTTACTTTGCTTAATATTATTTTTTCCATGTCCTTCTATTTCCTTACGATTAGTACAAGATCATTACACTGTTGGTGGGAATGTAAATTTATTCAACCGCTATGGAAAGTAGTATGGAGATTCCTCAGAAGACTAGACGTAGAACTTTCCAATGAACCAGCGATTCCATTCCATTCCATTTATCCAATAGAGCACAAGCTACTAGCACAACACTGTTTACTGCAGCATTGTTTACCATAGCCAAGATATTGAATCAACCCAATGCCCTTCAGTGGACGAATGAAACAAGAAAATGTGGCATACAAGGTTATTTGGTTTCTAACTGAGTTCCTGATGTATTTTGCATATGGTTTGAAAATATTTTCTCCCATTTTATAGATTCTCTTAATTCTGTTGATTGTTTCCTTTGCTGTATAGAAGCTTTAGTTTGATGTAAACACAATTATTTTTGCTTTTGAAGTCTTACCAAAAACTCCTCCACAAAACTATTGTTAGTCTATTCAAACTGCCAGAATAAACTATCTTAGACTGATTTGCTCTCGGCTTCACAGATGGGGCCTCTTACTGCATCCTTACATGGTAGAAGGGGCAGAAGGCTAGGTCCTCAATGGCAGATGGGTCCAAAGGGGATAGGATGCTCCCTTCAATCTCCTTTTACAAGCCCACTAATCCCATTTGAAACATAGAGCCCAGGCAGATAAATATCAAAGAGACTTTTATCTCCAATTAACCAGTATGAAGACAGAAGAGGAGTCATAGCTCAAGTGGTAGAGCTCCAGCTGTGATTGGGAAAGAGAAGAGAGAGGCCATGAGTTTAAGTCCCACTGTTGATGAGCAAGCAAGTCAAGTGAGTATGAAGCCCTGGGCTCAAATCCCAAGATTGGGGGAAAAAATTTTAAACTAAAGATTTAAAATGTATTTGTTGAGTTGGGCATGGTGATATGTACTTTTAATTCTAGCACTGGAAAGGCTGAAGCAGGAGTATGGTGTGAGTTCAAGAAACAGTTGAGGTTAGCAAGACCCTGTCTCAAAAATTTAAAAACCAAGTGCTTTTTAGGAATTCATTTATATAAGTTTATGTACAAGAGAAAGATGAGTTAGTGTGGTAACTTTGTGTTAAATATACATTGGCATACTAGATTTTGTTTTGGATTATGAGTTCACAAATGCTTAAATTATTTTAAAAATTAATTAACTAAATAAAAGCAAGCTATGTAAGGATTAATGACAAGAGTAGATCCTAAAACCAAAGATAATTCATGTAACTTAGTGCGTCTAGAGATTTTTGAAAATCCATATTTTTAAATGACTTTGTTTCTAAGTATACAACAATATTTGGGATGCGGTGTAGGCAGACAGTTAGAGAAGTACCCACAGTCTCCCTATGCTTTTCAACGTATTTGCAATATTAGGTCAGAATAGAGCTGTATCAATATATTTATGTGACAAATAAACATAAGTTTTAAGTCAAGAACTTGGTGTAACTAATCAAATGGCTTTGAGTATTCTTTTAATAAAGTTTCGTGTGTGTGTGTGTGTGTGTGTGTGTGTGTGTGTGTGTGTGTGTGGTATATGTGTATGTATATGCAGAATACTGGGTCTTGAACTCAAAAGCCTTGAGCTTTTACTTTTTCTACTCAAGACTGGCACTCTGATACTTAAGCCACACCTCCACTTCCAGCTTTTATTTGCTGGTTAACTAGAGGTAAGAATCTCTTATTTGTCTGACTCTGCTGACTTTGAACTGTGATCCTCAGAACTCAGCCTCCAGAGGGATGAGCCACTGGTGTTTGGCCACTAAATTTCTTCAATACAAAGAACTCACAGAGCTGTGTTTAGCTGAATCACCTCAATGATCAGATTTACTTACCTTTGCTATAAACTGAAGAACTTTCCTTCCTACTCAGCTTAAGGTAAAGTTTGCTTTTGGTTTCACTATGAAATTCAGGATTTATTGTAGCAAACTTCTTTAGTTTGCCATACTGTTTTCTCTGAAAATCAAATCCCTTTCTGAAAATAATGAAAAATAAAAATACATTTGAATATCAAGGTATAATTCTTTAAACCTTTAAAACATAGTATATCAATACAAGAACCAGAGTTAGATACATACATACATACATACATATATATATGTCTATATATATATACTTTCACATATGTACATAAGACATAAAACATTCCAAAGTGAAAATAACCCTCACACTGAATTGTCATCTGTTTTAAAAGATGGATAGGAAAAATATACGACAAGCACTTCAGTTTCCAAAACTATAAAATAAGAATAATTTATTCCCACTATTTTCATATGTTCAACATTACTATGATGTAAATGAAATATTACATATAAAATGCTTAGAAGATGGAGAGTGGTGTGGCTCAAGTGCATCCACCTAGTAAGAACAAGGCTCTGAGTTCAAACTCCACTAAAGCCAAAAACAAAAACAAAAAAAAAGAAAAGAAAGAAAAAGGAAAAAGTGCTTATAAGAGAGCCTGGTATTTATAAGCTTCCAATAAACTGTTATGTAAATGTTCATTATACTTACTTTTTTAGTGATCTCACTTTTACAAAAGACATGTTTCTAAAAGTAGCATCTTACAGGCTGCATAGGTCAAGTTTGTGAACAATCAGTTCCCTATTATCCTGCATTACTAAAACATCATTTCTGGGGGCTGGGAAGGCGCCTCAGTTGTAGAGCGCTTGCCTTGCATGCCTGAAGCCCTGGGTTCGATTCCTCAGCACCACATAAGCAAAAAGAAAAAAGCCGGAAGTGGCACTGTGGCTCAAGTGGTAGAGCACTAGCCTTGAGCTGAAGAGTTGAGGGACAGCACCCAGGCCCAGAGTTCAGGCCCCACGATTGGACCCCCCCCCAAAAAAAATAAATGATTTTTTTTTTTGGTTTGTTCAATAAGGTTCTTTGGATTATGGAGGAGAGCCATGAATGTAAAAAAGAAAGAAAAAGAAACTGGTAGAAAATAGCCTCCTCGGGCTGGGAAGGTGGCTCAGTGGTAGAGCGCTTGCCTTGCATGCTCGAGGCCCTGGATTCGACTCCTCAGGACCACATAAGAAAAAAGCCAGAAGTGGCGCTGTGGCTCAAGTGGTAGAGCGCTAGCCTTGAGCTGAAGAGCTGAGGGACAGCACCCAGGCCCAGAGTTTAAGCCCCACCACTGACAAAAAAAAAAAAAAAAAAAGCCTCCTGTCACATATCCTGATATTGCTGTCATTTCATAGTTAGAGGACCAATATAAATTAAATTTAAATTAAAGATAAACTCCTATTTTATAGTTGTAGAAACTGAAGCACTGTCTCTGTCAGATACTTTCTCTCCATTAGATAGGCAACTTAGTTGAAATAGATTTCAACTTCTTTTAAAACTAATGTGGCTGGGCAGGTAATTTACTGGTAAAGAGCTTGTTTAGCACGTGCAAGGCCCTGGGCTCAATACTAAGTAGCTCAAAATATTAATAAAACAACTGATAATTCTGTGAGGGCTCCTATTCCTTGATATGGCTTAAAGGCAATTATTTGATATTATAAAACATACCTCACGCCGGGCGCTGGTGGCTCACGCCTGTAATCCTAGCTACTCAGGAGGCTGAGATCTGAGGATCACGGTTCAAAGCCAGCCCGGGCAGGAGAGACCGTGAGACTCCTATCTCCAATAAAACCACCAGAAAACCGGAAGTGGCGCTGTAGCTCAAGTGGTAGAGCGCTCGCCTTGAGCTGAAGAGCTAAGGGACAATGCCCAGGCCCAGAGTTCAAGCCCCACGACCGACAAAAAAAAAAAACAAAAAAAAAAAAACAAAAACATACCTCACTAAAAGCTGGCACTCTTCATAGACTGGTATCTTTTGACTTCTCAAATACAAGCCAATGCTTTTAATATCATTTAAAACCATGCTGGGCTGAGACTCTTCCTGTGTCACTCCTCCTGGAGTCACTTCTTCCAGCCACTTGAAAAACTTACATTGATCAGCTTTGGGTCTATCACATGAATAAAAGAAACGACCCTGAAGGGAAAGAAAGTATTAAAATTTAGGGCTGAAAGTAGAGTGTCACCCAGTGGTAGACTGCTTGCCTAGCATCCTGTGTGAGGCTCTGGGCTCTATCCCCAGCAGTGAAAAAAGAAAAAAAAAAGATGAAAACTTAATGAAAAAAAGTTTTTATTGTGTTTCGTATTATGCTTGTTAAGACTTTACTCATAAGTTTGCTTGACATTAATGCACTCCAAGGAATTACTATGCAATCTAATTATTAATTTAATAAATTAAATTTTTAAATTGCCTAATTTTCACTTATTTTCTCTTTATCAAAAAAATCTATCAGTCTGAGAATATTTATTTGAAAGCCAGCAATAAATTCATATTTATTATTCTCTGATCAAATGTTTATAGGTACCTTGAAATTTATCCAGAAACAACTGTAAGCAACATCTGTACATTTCCTTCCATGTCTTCCTCATACAAGTATATATATACACACACAGATAACATGTTTTGTTTTGCTAAAAACAAAATCCACATGATAGATTTTCTACCCTATAACATAATCTTTATATACAACAAGATAGTATGAACATGCAATGTCATTAAACAATTTTGAAAAGAAAGCCAAGATTTTAAGTGTCTATATGCTTCATTCTATGATTATGCCCTTATTTATTAGTTCTCTCTTTTAACAACTAAATTTAAAGTCAACGTGAGATATCCAATTAGTGAAAGAAAGCTGTTTTATGGATAGGTATGGTAGTACATTCCTGTAATCCTAGCACTCTGAAGGCTGAGACAAGAGGATAAGTCTGAAGCTAGTCTGAGCTACCCAGCAAATTTCAAGTTCCAAGTTCCAAGTGAGCCTGAACTACATAGCAAAAGATCTGCAAAGAAAGCAAAGAAGGAAAGGAAGGAAGGAAAAATAAAAGCACAGTTTTATAAACAAGTACACGTGATCAACCAACATACATTTTACTAATATGACTTCCTCCACAGTATGTTATTAGCAATATAAGTTAAGTGAGCTAACATTCCTGTTCCTTTCACTGGGTCTGTGCCTTGTATTGAAGTTCCCACAGTAGACTAGCTTCAACTTTCATTTCTTTCAGGCTCATCTCCATATTCTCCCACCCTCAGGTGCTCTACTGTAACTTGGACATAACTGTCCCTACTTTTACAATATTTTCTGTCTCTTCCATCTCTGTCCACTACTATGCAATGCATTCCTAAGCAACATAAAAGCCAAGTAATAGGAACTCAGAAATTTCAATTTTTAATTCTGTGCCCTAGAATACATAGATTAGCCTTTTCATAAAAAAAAAGTATTAAGCTGGGCACCAGTGACTCATGCCTATAATCCTAGCTACTTGTGAGGCTGGCATCTGAGATTGTACCAGGACAGAAAAGTCTGTAAGACTTTTACCTCCAATGAACTACTCAGAAAAAGCTGGAAGTGGCACTGTGGTACAAGTGGTAGGGTACTAACCTTGAGCAAATAAGCTCAGTGAGAGAGCCCAGGCCCAGAGTTTAGAGCCCAAAACTGGAAAAACAACAACAACAACAACAACAACAACAAAGGTTACTTATATCTCAAACAGAAGACTCCTAATCAAGAGTAAGACAAAAATGGAGTGTTGGGGAGCAGGACAATACCTTATTTGGACCTTCTTTTTTAACCATGACAAGTTTTGCTGGCTGGTTATGACGGCAGGATGGTAAACTTGTTTCTACATTTTTCAGATTCTCTCCTTTCGATGATGTGTAAAATGATATGTCAACTTTTGAAAGTGCTTTGTGTAGCCTTTGGGCCAACCCCAATAGCAATATATTTAGATGTTCTACAAAACAAGAAATAGACATGGTTGAAAATCAAATGTAAAATTATTTTGTATCTGTAGCACATATGCACTCTTTACTAGCCAAATTTGAAAATAGCCTTTTAAACCCAGTCATCTGTAAGACTATATTTATATTTTATTTCTTTTTTTTTTTTTTTGTCTGTCATGGGGCTTGAACTCTGGGCTTGGACGCTATCTCTCAGCTCTTCAGCTCAAGGCAAGCACACTACCTCTTGAGCTACAGCACCACTTCCGGTTTTCTAGTGGTTTATTGGAGATAAGAGTCTCACGGACTTTCCTGTCTGGGCTGGCTTTGAACCATGATCCTCAGATCTTAGCCTCCTGAGTAGCTAGGATTACAGGCATGAGCCACCAGCGCCGGGCTGTTTCTTTTTTATTATGACCTTTATTTTACCAAAAAGAAAAATTACAGCTACCAAATAATGTATCCTGGCCACAAACACTATTAAGTGACAGATCTGGGTAATATACACAGTACTATAATCCCTTTTTATATCACTCAGAGATCTTTTCAATTATTAGTGTATATTAACTGTGCATATACATTGGTTTCACTGTATATTTCCATTCATATATATGTAATATGTAACATGAATGAAAAACTGTTCTTAATACCATTTGCAAATTTTTATATTTTGAGACACTATGTAGCCCTCAACAACTACAAGCTCTTGATCTTCCTGCCTCAGCCTCCTGAGTGTTAGTATTACAGGCACATATTACTACCATTCCCAGCAACAGCTTGCTTTTAAAATGGCAAGTTTTAGAGACAGTCTGGGCTACTTAACAAGACCTTGCCTTAAAGTATAATAATAATTATAACACATAAAAGGCAAGTTTACCCTTGTATCTCCAGACATTCAAACCTAATTATGCTGCATATCCAAAATTTTCCACTTTAACAAAGGCATTTGTCTCTAATTAAAAAAAAAAAAAAAACTTTTAAAACCTGTAAGACCTATAAAGACAGTATTACTGGGGAAAATGATGAAAGGGGTGACGTTGGTCTAGATATATTATACTCATAAAGTGACATGTTGACTTGAAACTCCTTTGTACAACTACTTAAAGATAATTTTAAAAGAATATAAACTCACGCCTGTAATTGAACTACTCAGGAGGCTAAGATCTGAAAATCAGTTAGAAGCCAGCTGGGGTAGGAAAGCCCATGAGACTCTTATCTCCAATTAACCACCAGAAAACCAGAAATGGAGCTGTGGCTCAGATGGGTAGAGTACTAACCTTGAGCAAAAAAGCTCAGGGACAGAACCCAGGGACAGAAGCTCCACAACGACTATCTCTCAAAAGCTCAGGGACAGAACCCAGGGACAGAAGCTCCACAACGACTATCTCTCTCTCTCTCTCTCTCTCTCTTTTTCTCTCTCTCTCTCTTCTCTCTCTCTCACACACACACACACACACACACGCACACACACACATACACACAGACATACACACACACACATAAATAAAAAATATGGTATTGATAGTTTTCACTTTTTCTTTTTTGATGGTGCTAGAAATCTGAACTCAGAGCTTTGTGCTTGCTAGGCAAACCTTCTACCAACTACTCCAGCATATCATTACCCTATTTCAGAAACTCAATTCTGATCTAAAGTTAGAATAATAGCTACTGTCAAAAACTGAAGCAAAATTATACAAAATAACAAATCTCAGGTGGAAAATTGACTACAAAAATTCATAAGATATACTTTCTCAGAATTCTATTATATCAAATCAATAATCACAGTTTTGAAATGTGTCAATTCATACCTATGATGCAAGATGTAAAGGTCTGCTTATAATGTATGGGAGACTGAAAAACAGCTGGTATGTGAATCTGCCTTTGAGGAAGGAAAGCAGATTTTATTTTCTGCCTACTTGGGAAGCATAGCTCAGAGCCATTTATCTCCTGAAATGGAAAGATTCAAGTTATTCTAAAGGTTAAAAAACAAAATAAAACAAACAACCAAAAAAAACTCTTTACCAATCAGTACTTTTCTTACATATATTTAAGCAAACATATAATATTACTCTTAATTCCTAAAAATTAATGAAAATTGTTTCCTAATTGTAAATGAGAAATAAGATAAAGCCAGAATAGCTATACCTGGTAGCTGTCACCTGGTCCTTGAAACTCAAAATAAGATTTAACTTTTCTTGTCTTCCCCTTAATAAGTTCTTCAGTAACCTTTGCTAAGAAAAAAAATTAACTAATGCAACTGGATTTTTATACCTTTATTGACTTGAAGAACGACTCAAAATCAACACGTAATAGACTACTTTTACTATAGTAACAATCAAATTGACAAGACTAGATAGCTGAGAATAAAAACAAGCATAGTACCGGTGCAATTAGAACTAAGAGGTAGAATTTATTAAATACTTATTATGTGCCAAATACTGCAGCACAGACATTAAAATATGTAATAAGTTCACTTAATGTTCACAATTATTAAGAAAGCTTTTAAGTCAACAGAGATGACTCTGGCTAGAGGTCTAGCTCGAGAAAAACCATATGCACCAAAGGTGAAGTTGCTTGCAATAATTTTGTTAATTCTTTTGTTGAAATTGAGACAACTACTGGAAACAATGCACCCAAATGACTGATGCCATTTCCTCACCTGTAAATCAGTTACACTGTAGCTGAAGCAGGCAGACCTTCCTAACACATTTTGAATTTCCTCAGTTTTGGAAGTCTGCTTTAAATTTGAAGAAAGTGCTTTCTTTCTAGAAACCAAATCTTGACTGCTAAGATCCTGGTGTTGATAGAGCATGCCTTTTATCATTTGTAAATGCACAGAATCTACAGAGCTTTCACTTATAGCATCACCTTGTCTTTCACTCAGATCACTAAAATGCATCCCAGAAAGCATCTCAGCAAAGAACTCATCTTTTACTTTTCTCTCAACTCTGTTTAGAGCAGTCAAGTCACATTGGGGTGTGTTTTGATACTTTAGCCACTTGCTTTGAGTAGACTTAATACCAAGCATTGAAACATCTCCTGGAGGCATTTCCCTAAATACTTCAGAGGAAAAAGTTTCACTTTGGTCCTCAAGCCCAAAGCTAAAAGGAAGAACTTCTGACTCTTCACACAAGTTGAACATAGGAGAATTAGATGATTGTTCATAGCCAGTCACAAAAGAAGAATCTAAGTCATCTGACCTGTCAGCAGGTGGCAGAGTAGCAAAAGGAATCTGGCCTCTACTTACAAAGGGAGGCCTTTGAAGGATCTTACTCTGTAGAGAACTAGATTTTTTCATTCCTAAAAGAAAACAGAATGTTGATTAAATAAATATGTACTACCAGCCATCAAAGCCTCCAAGAAACAGTGGCTATCTATACAAAAGCAGAAATACCTCATTGCCCTATTCAGGTTCTGAAACTTTTTTTGGGGGTCCGGTCAGGGGTCTGAACTCTGGGTTCTGGGCGCTGTCCCTCAGCTCTTCAGCTCAAGGCTAGCGCTCTACCACTTGAGCCACAGTGCCACTTCCGGCTTTTTCTTTTTGCTTATGTGGTGCTGAGGAATTGAACCCAGGGCCTCAGATATGCAAGGCAAGCGCTCTACCACTGAGCTACCTTCCCAGCCACTCTGAAACTTTTTGAGGCTCATGAACTTCTACTTAAGGACCTTTCCCCCTAATTGCTATATTACAGTTACTCAGTATTTAAATTTTCAAAACCATTTTAAAGCCAAGAATAGATGCATCATCCTCATTTTATAAATGAGATTATGGGGCCCAGAGAGAACATGTCTACCACATGGCATTATCAGGATAAGTATCTGGAAATAGTTTGGCTTTTACATTTGTTTGTTTGTTTTTGCTAGTACCAGGGCTTACACTTAGGGCCTAGTCATCTCTCTCTCTCAGTTTTCATATTCATTGCTAATGCGCTACTATTTGAGCCACACCTTGAGTCTATTATTTTGTTGGTTAATTGGAGATGGAGTCTCATACACTTTTCTCCCCAGGATGCTTGATCCTACAGACCTCAGCCTCCTGAGTAGCTAGAATTACAACCACCAGCCACTGCCGCTGGTATAGTTCTCAGTTTTTTATATTTAATTTATATCTCTTTTCCAGAAACTAAAGTTCACTTAATATTGAGTGATTGTAACTTACTATGAACTTCTCATAACTTATTGTTACTCTCAAGACTAGGAAACTGTTGGCTTTAATTTGATCTACTGAAAGGTAATGGTAAAATCAGGGCAGACTGGTGTGGATAAGTCTTTATAATTCATTCTATCAGCAACTTTACTAAAAGAGATACTTGTATAAGAAGTTAACAGTGCTGAATGCAAAATCATGAATAACACTTCATGGGAACTATACAAACTTAAAAGGTTGTATCTGACAATACATACATTGCTGACAAAGTGACTGTTTTGTTGGCAGTAAATTCTAGAGATCATTTGGGAAGAAACAGAGTAGTAGATAAGCCAATGAATATTCTTTTATAAAGTGCGTATTGTAATTCAACGAAGTTTTCAAAGTATTCAAGAATGGACAGAAGAGATGAAATTCCTTTAAAGAAGTAAAAGATTCACAGCTGGGCATGGAGGTACACACCTGGCACCCAAGCCCTCCAGAGGCAAAAAGATCTGCAACTCCAGGCCAGTCTGAACTATATAGTGGGCCTCCATTTCAATAGATCAACCAACAAAACAAACAAAATAAGTGAAATTAAAAAAAAAAATCACTTGTAACTCCACTGGAGACTTACTTATTTTAGAATGTCTTCCTTCTCCTCCCATCCTGACTTGCCTTGTCTTTTGCATTCTAACAACCACATCGATTAGCCATCTCAAACCCAACTACCTATACATATTAAATTGTTTAAATAATTTTTTATTGAGATTAAGTGATTACATAAATTTCACAAGTTGTACAGTATCGTGGGATAGTGATATTTAGTTAAAGTCACAAACACATTTTAACCTTCACAAGGCAAATTGTCTCATCATGGTCTATAAAGTTTGTGAATTCTATAAGTATTAAATTTTTTATATGATCAACTCACAACCAAAAAAAGTTACCTACAACTTCACACTTCACCCAAAGAACTTCAAAATCAAAAGGAGATACATTAAAGACATAAAAAAAAGAGAAGGGTTGAGTACCAGCAGCTCATACCTGTAACTACTCAAGAGGTGAGATCATAAAAATCACAGTCCTGGCTAGCACAAAAAAAAAAAGAGACTTCAGCTCAACAGAAAAAGGTGGGCAAGTTGTGTAAATTGGAGGATTGAAATCCAGGCTGACATCACAGGCCATGATACCATAAAAACACTTGCATATCCATGTTCATTGCTGACTATTCACAATAGCCAAAATACTGAAGCAGCCCAGATAAGTGGATCCAAAAAATGTGGTATCTACACACAATGGAATTTTACAAAGCCATTAGAAAAAATAATACTGTCATTTGCAGGGAAATGGATGGACCTAGAACAAATCATGTTAAATGAGGTAAGCCAAGCTCAGAGAGATAAATAGCTCATGTTTTCTCTCACATGCTGAAACTAAATATACAATACACTAGGACATGATAAATTATACAGGACTTCACATACGCAGTGAGACCAAGAGAGTACTCTTAGGAGAGAAATACAAAGGTGTAACGCCTATATGCCTCTGATCATATACAATAATATATATCAAAATGAACTCCAAAAAATGGAAACGACTTTTTTTATTTGTTGTATTTGTTTTCTTTCTGTCTGGTCTGTTTGTCTGTCTTTGGGAGGGGTGCAGCAGTGATGCTCACTGGACACTGTTTAAAGTGAACTGCAGTATAAAACTTGCAGGTGAGGATGGGAAGGAGAGACAGCAAGGCAATGGGTAACACTGTAAAATAGGAAATGTATTCATTACCTGACTTATGTAACTGTAATCCCTCTGTACATCACCTTTATAATAATGATAAAGTTAATTAAAAATTAAAAATAAAATTTACTTTCAGTTTGGTGCTTAAAAAATAAAGAAACAGGAAGTGGCACTGTAGCTCAAGTGGTAGACCGCTCGCCTTGAGCTGAAGAGCTGAGGGACAGCGCCCAGGCCCAGAGTTCAAGCCCCACGACCAACAAAAATAAATAAATAAATAAAGATCACCAGGTAAAGTTCTTGCTTTCAGAGATTCCTCGGAGAACTCAATCACAACGTCTTCATTTCTTGAGTTCAAAGAAAAAGGAGAGGCCGGATTCAATGTAGAGATCTTTTGTTCTGGCGATATTACCTATCCGGAAAGAAGAAAAAACAAGTCTTCTTACTGAATGAGAAAGTAAGAAAAGCTTATTTGTTTGATTTCAGGTAATCTATATTATAAAAATTATTTCAAGCACATTATATAGAACTATGGTGAAGACAAAAAAAACTATAAAATGGGTGCCAAAAAGGAAACAGTAAACACTAAAATCAACAATGACAGAAAGTAAAATATAAAATATAAAGGCTTTGGATTCTTTCAAAATGAGTATCTGATTTGAACTGACCTACACCAGTTTCTACTTTAAAGGGCTCAGGGCAAATCAAACCTCATGTTTGGATACATCGTGCACACTCAAGGCTAAAGTGCTCTCACATCCTCCAGTTAAGAGAATCTCAATAGTTGATATAAACTTCAGTGATACAGTGGGTGATAAGGCAGGCGCCAGTGGCTCACACCTGTAATCCTAGCTACTCAGAAGGCTGGGATCTGAGGATCACAGTTCAAAGCCAGCCCAGGCAGGAAAGTCCATGAGACTCTTATCTCCAATAAACCACCAGCAAACTGGAAGTGGTGTTGTGACTCAAGTGGTAGAGTGCTAGCCTTGAGCTAAAGAGCTGAGGGATGCGACCAGGCCCAGAGTTCAAGCCCCTTGACCAACAAATAATAAACCACACACACACACAAAAAACTTTAAGTATGCTCACAAATACAATGAGTTTTTTGTTTTTTGTTTTTTTTTTTTTGGTCACGGGGGTTGAACTCTGGGCCTGGGCACTGTCCCCGAGTTCCTCAGCCCAAGGCGAGCGTTCTACCAATTGAGCCACAGCACCACTTCCAGTTTTGTGGTGGTTAATTGGAAATAAGAGTCTCATGGATTTTCCTGCCCGTGCTGGCTTTGAACTGTGATCTTCAGATCTCAGTCTCCTGAGTAGCTACGATTACAGGAGTGAGCCACCAGTGCCTGGCTAAATACAGTGACTTTTAAAATATATCCTAGACTTGAACAGGCATATCACTACTTTTTCTTTCTCTCCTTCCTTCCTTCCTTCCTTCCTTCCTTCCTTCCTTCCTTCCTTCCTTCCTTCCTTCCTTCCTTCCTTTCTTTCTTTCTTTCTTCCTTCCTTTCTTTCTTCCTTTCTTTCCAGTATGAGGTTTGAACTCAAAGATTCACATTTGCTAGATTGGTTCTCTACCACTTGAGCCATGCAGTCTTGTTTCTGACTTGCTATACACATATGAAAGAATAAATGCTTAAAAGATTACTCATCAAACTCTTTTTTGTTGTTCTGTTTGAGAGAGGGTCTCCCTAAGTACCCCAGGCTAGCCTCAAGCTCTCAAACCACCTTGTCTCTGCCTCTCAAGTGCTGTGATTATTGGTATATACCACAATGTCCAGCAAGAATGTTTTTGATGAGAGTGGGAAAGAGCTCTTTAACTTGAACTTCACAGCCTTCTGGACTGACTTGTAAAAATAAGTTTGTGTATGAGTGTGAACATGTGCACACAAATCTGTGTTTATTTTGGTTTTTCTTGGGCTTTTTTGTGTAAATGACAATAAAATTTTGAAGTTTGTAAATACAGCTCAGTGGCAGAACACTTGTCTATCATATGTCTATTATATACTGGGTTAATATCCCCAGCAGTGCCAAAAAAATGTTTATATATTCATTTTAAAGTATTTTCTTAATTAGCAACTATATCACAGGTGTTGGCCTGGAAATAAGGATATGAAAATAAACACTCAGTCTCTGTATTCAGTTTGGTCTAATGAAAGACAGACATGCAGATGGGAAAATATAGCTATGTTATCAATTAGAACTATATTAAGAAGTTCTTACTATGTGGCAGGGCCTGTGCATATAACATATATACTATGTATCTAAGCACTTTTCACTATTAACTTTAACCCAGAATATAACCTCGTGGGTTATATAGACTCTTATTTCCCTTATTTTGCAACTCTCTAAAACAATCTCTCTGAAAGTATAAGGCATGTGTATGTCTTGTGTGATACTCTCTGATCAGGCCAGCCTGGGCAGAAAAGTCTCCGTGAATCCCTTATCTCCAATAAACCACTCAAAAATTGGAAGCAGAGATGTAGTTCAAAGTGATAGAGCTAACTAGCCTTGAGCAATAGAGCTTAGGTACAGCGCTGAGACTCTCAGTTCAAGCCTCATGACCAAAAATATTTAAAAGGACATCTACACACCAGTAATTGTTGCATTACTATTCATAAGAGCCATGATATGGAGTCAACTTGTCCATCGACAGCTAAATAAAGGAAATACTGTACATGTGCACAATGACATATTCAGCCATGACAAAGAATAAAATTGCTGGGGCTGGGAAGTTGGCTCAGTGGTAGAGCGCTTGCCTTGCATGCCTGAGGCCCTGGGTTCGATTCCTCAGCACCACATAAGCAAAAAGAAAAAAGCCAGAAGTGGCGCTGTGGCTCAAGTGGTAGAGCACTAGCCTTGAGCTGAAGAGCTCAGGGACAGTGCCCAGGCCCAGAGTTCAGGCCCCACGACAGGACCCAAAAAAAAAAAAAAAAAAGAATAAAATTGCGCCATTTGTAGCACTATAGATGGAACTGGGAAACAATTAAGGCAGGCTTAGAAAGACAAATATAACACACTCTCACTTCTACATGGAAACAAAAATGTTTACCCTATAGAATTAGAGAATAGTGATTACCACAGTGATTATTTGGGAAAGGTATGAGGGAAGTGGAGAAAAGATAGTTAAGTGGAGCCAGGTGCCAATGGCTCATGACTGTAATCCTAGCTACTTAGGAAGCTGAGATCTGAGGATCACAGTTTGAAGCCAGCCTGGGCAGGAAAGTCTGTGAGACTCTTATCTCCAATTAATCACAGAAAAGCCAGAAGTGGTTCTGTAGCTTTAGTGTAGAGTGCTAGCTAGCCTTAAGCAAAAAGACTTTAGGGACAGTGCCCAGGCCCAGAGTTCAAGGCCCAGGAAAGGCAAAAAAGAAAAAGGACAGCTAATTGGTACAGAGGTATAGCTTGATAGAAGGAGTATTTTCTATGCTCTATAACCAAGTGAGATAACATGGTTGACAACAATGAACTGAATATTTCAACATAACTAGTAGAAAGGATTTTGAAGGTTCCAACAAAGAAACTGTAAATGTTTCAGGCAATAGATATGCCAATTACCATTATCTGATTTTTTTCTCAAAGCTAGTGCCTCTACCACTTGAGCCACAACTCTACTTCCAGCTTTATGGTGGTTAACTGGAGTCTCATGGACTTTCCTATCTGAGCTAGCTTCAAACTACAATCCTCAGATCTCAGCCTCCTGAGGAGCTAGAATTACAGGCATGAACCACCATCACCCAGCTAAAATGTTTGAAAAAATGAATTTTAAAAGCCTAAGATGATGACAAAGTTTTGAGATCTACTTTTATATTTTATTTTTTAATTTTTTTTTTATTTTTTTGGGTCCAGTCGTGGGGCCTGAACTCTGGACCTGGGCGCTGACCCTCAGCTCTTCAGATCAAGGCTAGCACTCTACCACTTGAGCCACAGTGCCACTTCCGGCTTTTTTTTTTTTTTTTTTTGCTTATGTGGTGCTGAGGAATTGAACCCAGGGCCTCTGGCATGCAAGGCAAGCGCTCTACCACTGAGCCACCTTCCCAGCCCCAAGAGATCTACTTTTTTAAACGCCAATGCATGTAATGCTACTGAGTTACACATTTTAAAATAGCAAATTTGTGATATATAGTTTTGTCACAATTAAAAATTTTGGTATTTTTAAAGTCTGAAAGATGAAGCATTGGCTAATGGACTTCTTTCTGAATGATATGTAACAAAATACTTATTTCAGTTGTAGCACTGAATTTGATCAAACAGAATATTTCAGGGAATGATTACAAATACAAATGAACATGTTTCTTTTTCTATAAAGGGTACTCTCCAATTTATTTTCCTCTCAGAAAACAGAAAAAATGAGAAACAGAAACTATCTTGGATGAGACTACAAAACAAGGATAATTATAAGTTATAACACTAAAAGGATGAGGAAGCAGCATAGACTTAGCAATATGGAGGAGTACCTCAGTAGCTACTATAGGAAAGTCTTATTATAAGCTGACTTGAGAGCTGGGCACTGGTGGCTCACGCCTGTAATCCTAGTTAGTCAGGAGGCTGAGATCTGAGGATCGTGGTTCAAAGCCAGCCAGGGCAGGAGAGACCGTGAGACTCCTATCTCCAATAACCACCAGAAAAACCGGAAGTGGCGCTGTAGCTCAAGTGGTAGAGCGCTCCCCTTGAGCTGAAGAGCTGAGGGACAGCGCCCAGGCCCAGAGTTCAAGCCCCACGGCCGACCAAAAAAAAAAAAAAAAAAGCTGACTTGCCCCCAATAACCATGAGAATCCTCAAAGTAGGATATGATGGACTATTATAAACAACTATATGCTACAAACTGGAAAATCTAATAAACTACTCAGGTCTTATGTAGTTTGAGATATTATACTTCCTGTCAAGTTACTACTGTGCTATACAAAGATTTAACAATAATTTCTTTTACAAAATTTAGTATTGACATAAAGAAAATGATTTGGCAAATGCAACTATAAAAATATTTTTACCTCCAAGAAGTCAGCCTGCATATAAGTTCTAGGCAAATCCGGAGCCAAGAAGCACATATCTGTCATGAAGTCTTTATATTCCATGCTATTTTGCAAGTGACTGCGTTCTACCAGCTGTGAGCGATGTCCTCTGACCATTTCACTACTACTAGCTGATCCTTTCACTTGGTGCCCTTGAAACTCAACAGGCTGTAGGAAATTATTAAAAATAAGAATGACATAAGTATATATTTGCAATATATATTGAATATAATTTAACTTTTTATTAAATATTACTTAATGAAAATAAATGCTAGGGGACTAATACTGAAAGTCAAGAAACACTTCCATTATCCTAAAACATGTTAAGTGTAACCACTTTAAAGTGCATTGATTTTTCCCCCACAGTATAACCCCTTCTTTCACTGTATTTGATGTCGGTATAATTTGTGGAGGGGAAGGGGAAAAACAAGTCTTCTTATTAAGGATACAGGTGGACCCGTTGCAACAATGAGAAGTACAAGTTGTCATGTTGAAAACGAACTTTACAACTTTGGTGGGGGGGGGGGTAGTATTAGGTGGGGGACCGGGGGGAGGCTGGGAAGGGATGGGAAGGGGAAACAAAAGAGGAGGCTACAATGCTTGATAAGAAATGTACTCACTATCTTGCCCATGTAATTGTAACCCCTCTGTACAGTATTTTCACAATAAAAAATAAATAAAAATTTAAAAAAAAAGAAATATACTCCTTATGTGACTTATGTAACTGTAACTCCTTTGTACATCACCTTTACAATAAAAATAAATTTTAAAAAAGAAAAAGAAAAAATAAATGTAAAAGAAATTTAAAAAAAAATAAAGTGCATTGATTTAACTACATTCATGTCAATATTAATCCAAATGAATTCTATGTTACTATGTAAGGACAAATATATCAGCTAATTAAAGAGGAAGAACTAGTTGTCCCTCTTTATGCAGTTTTTACACATCACATATATAATAAGTTACATATTATATGATAGATTATAGACTCATTATTTTATACTACAATGAAGTTTCTCTTTGTTTATATACAAATATACTACAAGTTCCCTGAGGGCACAGACATTTTTCCCTCAAAAAAGAAAAGGTAATTATAAGTTATAATATAACTTATATGTATCACCTGCATTCAATACAGTGCTGGCATATGGGAAACAATCAATACAAAGGAGAAAGAAGGCTGGGCACCAATGGTGGTGGCTCACGCCTGTAATCCTAGCTACTCAAGAGGCTGAGATCTGAGGACTGTGGTTCAAAGCCAGCCTGGGCAGGAAAGTCTGTGAGACTCTTATCTCCAGTTAACAACCACAAAACTGGAAGTGGCGCTTTGGCTAAAGAGGTAGAGCATTCGCCTTGAGCTGAAGAGCTGAGGGGCAGCACCCAGGCCCAGAGTTCAAGCCCCATGACGGAAGGAAGGAAGGAAGGAAGGAAGGAAGGAAGGAAGGAAGGAAGGAAGGAGGAAGGAGAGAGGTAAGAAGGAGAAAGAAAGAAAAGAAAGAGAGGAATTCAGGAAGCATTTTCCTTAGCTTAAAGCTTCTGTAAAGTATTGTTTAACTAGTGGGCTAATAAGTTATAGAGAGTGGGTCCATGGGGCTGGGAAGGTAGCTCAGCGGTAGAGTGCATGCCTTGCAAGCATGAGGCCCTGGGTTCGATTCCTCAGCACCACATAAACAGAAAAAGCCAGAAGTGGCACTGTGGCTCCAGTGGTAGAGTGCTAGCCTTGAGCTGAAGAGCTGAGGGACAGCGCCCAGACCCAGAGTTCAGGTCCCATGACCGGCAAAAAAAAAAAAAAAAGAGAGTGGGTCCTCTTCAAAGGTCTAATTCTGCAAAGTTCTCTTATCCCCTCATAAAAGTGGTCTGCTTTCAGGCTTTAAACAGCTTTCTCTGCTACCCCCTTGAGGGTTTTGGGATTATAATCTATATAGGGTAACAGCCTGGAAAAATAAGATTGCTAAAGGAATATCCATAAAGGATTCATTTATTTATTTATTTATTTATTTTTGTCGGTCGTGGGGCTTGAACTCTGGGCCTGGGCGCTGTCCCTCAGCTCTTCAGCTCAAGGCGAGCGCTCTACCACTTGAGCTACAGCGCCACTTCCGGTTTTCTGGTGGTTTATTGGAGATAGGAGTCTCACGGTCTCTCCTGCCCGGGCTGGCTTTGAACCGCGAAAGGATTCATTTATTTTTAACTAGCAAATTTACAAAATGACAACATAGAATCTGAAAATACTAATTCAAGAGTCTAAATTAATTAAGAAACAAAATTAAATCTAAATGCTCTTTCATATAAGACTTGAAATAGCTGTACAAAGGGGTTTCAATTCAATATGTCATTTCGTGAGTACAATGCATCTTGATCAATGTTACCCCTTCCATCCTTCTCCCTCTCTCTCAACTCCGCCTTCTCCAAGTTACCTGGTTCTGTTTCCACATATGTACATTGAGTATTATGACTGCATTCTCCCACTCTTCCTCTCTTCATTCATCTGTCCCCCTCCCCTTAACCTCACTCCTCATACGTAAAACACATATTCCAGGTTCCTGGTGTTCATTTTATTAAACATAAGCTAGTTGTTCAAAGGATTTTAACCACTGGAATTCTCCCCAGCATCTCTAAAAGCATACTTGTAGATATGATGACCTATATATATCATCTATAAAACTTTTATCTAGGTGTTTGTGGATTACCCCTATAATCCTAGTTACTCAGTAGGTTCATACCTGAAGGATTTAAAGCCAGTCTGGGCAGGAAAGTATGGGAAACTCTTGTCTCCAATTAGCCAGCAAAAAAGCCAGCAGTGAGGCTGTGGCTTAAGTGGTAGAGCACCAGCCTTTAGTAAAAAAGCTAAGGGAAAGTTCCCAGGCCCTGATTTCAAGCCCTAGTACAGGCAATAAATAAATAAATAAGCAAGCAAGCAAGAAAGCAAGCTGGGCTGGAAATATGGCTCAAGTAATATAGCAACAGCTGAATGAGAAAATCAAGAAGCTGAGTAAACTTGAGGCCTTGAGTTCAAATCCTAAAGCAAAATATATACAACTTTTTCTTTTTTCTGGTGGTAGTAGAGATTGAGTCTATGGTGGAGAATATCCACTCCTTACAAGAAAATAGGTGTCTTCTGTGCTGCCATGTACCTCTTCCAGAAGTACGATGGGCTTTAGAAACAGAATCACTATTTACAACCTCATTTACTGTCTCTTAGTTTTTAATGTGGAGTAGATAGCACTATTTACAACTGAAGTTATATAAAGTTTTACACATTCAATCATAAAGTGAAGAAGACCATAAGTTAAAAGCTATAAAGAAATTCATTTTGTTCACCACACACATTCATTAATTGTTCAACCCTAGTATAACTTACGCACAGATATTGTATATGCTGTATTACTAGTTCACTAATAGTACAGAAAAGGTTCAAGGCAAAAAAAAAAAAAAAAGGAGGTAGAAGCTAGGAATTTTTAAGTAGTTTTCCTTGGGGCAATAATATAGCTCAGTAGTAGAGTACTTGCTCAGCATGCTCAAGGCTCTGGATTCCACCCTCAGCAGTGAAGGGCGTGGCTCTTATTCTTAATACCAGTCTAACTTATTATGCCAGTTTTCTGACTGAAAATTCTTTTTGCCTGTGTTGAAATACACACACACACACACACACACACACACACACACACACACACACACACACACACACACACACCACACACACACACACACACACACACACACACACACACGATATGGCAGGAAGAGTTCAGAATTAAGGGAGCAAATCATATATCTTACCTTAGGATCACAGACGTTTCCTTCTATTTCTTCAGGAATAACTGCTTGAAATGCAGAATCTTCTTCATTTCCCACAGGAAAGAACTAGAATAAAATATCAATATGTTAGCTGTTATGTAGCTTATTACAATAATTCTGTAGATGGCTCAAGATTTTGATGGGAAAACACTTAAATAACAAGGTTAAGTTTGATCTTTGAAAGCACAACTGTTCTATCTTGTTTTGCTCTCGATACACATACACAATCTATCCCTGCCACCACTCACAAAAAAGAAGTGCTCTAATAGATAAGGTACTCAAATTAGCATACTAAAAACTTCTGGTCTATTCTTTTTCCAGTTCTGGGACTTGAACTCAGGGCCTGGGTGTTGTCCTTGAATTCTTTTGCTGAAGGCTAGTGCTCTACCACTTGAGCCACAACTCCAATTAAAGCAAAAAGTAGTTTATTAGAGATGCAGACTTGTACTGCCCAGGTTGGCTTTGAATCACAATCCTCAGATGAATCTCCTAAATAGGTAGGTGCCAAGCTTTCAGCTAGTTTTTGTTTTGTTTCTGTTGGTTGTGGGGCTTGAACTCAGGGCATGGAGACTGTCGCTGAGCTTTTTCACTCAAGGCTAGTACTCTACCACTTTGAACCACACCTCCACTTCTAGTTTTCTGGTGGTTAATTGGAGATAAGAATCACATGGACTTTCCTGCCAGGCTGGCTTTGAACTGTGATCCTCAGATCTCAGCCTCCTCAGTAGCTAGAATTACAGGTATGAGACACTGGCACCTGACTCTGATCTACCTTTTTTTTTTTTTGGTCGGTCATGGAACTTGAACTCAGGGCCTGGGCACTGTACCTGACGTTTTTTGCTCAAGTCTACCACTTTGAGCCACAGCTCCACTTCTGGTTTTTGAGAGGTTAATTGGAGATAAGCATCTCACTAGGACTTTTCTGCTTGGGCTGGCTTCAAACCATGATCCTCAGATCTCAGCCTCCTGAGTATCTAGGATTATAGGCGTGAGCCACCGGAGCCCAGCCTGATCTAGATTTTTAATTAAAAGTTTTACAACTAGAAAAAATTGTTAACTACATAACAATCTAATACTTCTCTTAATGTGAACTATTTGCTTGAAAATTTAGTATTCTACTTATACATACAAATTTTATGTATTAAAACTAAATTAAGCCAAACACAGTGGTGCACACTTAAAATCACAACACTTATGATGCTGGGGCAGGATAGGGTTTTTTTGTGTTTTTTTTTTTTTTGGGGGGGGGAGGCCGGTCATGGGGCCTGAACTCTGGGCCTGGGCGCTGTCCCTCAGCTCTTCAGCCCAAAGCTAGCGCTCTACCACATGAGCCACAGTGCCACTTCCGGCTTTTTTCTTTTTGCTTATGTGGTGCTGAGGAATCGAACCCAGGGCCTCAGGCATGCAAGGCAAGCGCTCTACCACTGAGCCACCTTCCCAGCCCAAAGGATAGGAGTTTGAGGCCAGTCTGGCTTACTTAGTAAGACCCTGTCTCAAAAATTAGTTAATTAGGGGTTGGTCATAGTAGTGTGCACCTGTAATCTCAACATGCATAAGAACATCACAATTCAAGGCCCACCCAGGCAAACAAGGTTAAGACCTTATCAGGAAAAACAACTAGGCCAAAAAGGGATAGAGGTGTGGCTCAAATGGTATAGTAGGTACAAAGCCAGTACAGGATTTCAATAACCTGGATCCAACCCCTAGACGTCAAAATAATCATTAATATGAAGTTAAAGGAGAAAATACTAAGCTGGATTTTTGGGGCTCAGAACTAATACTCAGGAGGCTGAGGTCTGAAAATTAAGGTTTTAAGCCAGTGTGGGCAAACAGCTGTCTAATCTAAGTTAACTAAGTACAAATGAGTTTGAAAACTGAGAATTAATAATATAAGCTTAAAATTATGTTCCATATATATATTATATATGTGTGTATGTGTGTGTATGTGTGTGTATGTGTATGTGTATATATATATATATATATATATAAGTAAACTCACTGGTAGAGGCTCAAGTTGTTCACTTGGTTCAACTTCATTTTCAGGTAGAACCTTAGAAAGAATATTAATATAAATACAATAATTAACAACAAAGGAAAATAAAAATTTCTATTAGATGTAAAAATACCAGAACATCACTACTAGTAAGAAATGAAAACTAGGAAGTGGCACTGTGGCTCAAAGTGGTAGAGTGCTAGCCTTGAGCACAAGGATCTCAGGGAAAGCACCCAGGCCCTCCATTCAAGCCCCACACTAGCACTAACAACAAAAAAGAAATAAAAACAAAAATTTTACCAAATGCTGGTAGCTTAACACCTGTAATTCTAGCTACTCAGGGGGCTGAGATCAGAAAGATTATAGTTCAATGACAGAAAAGTCCCCAAGATGGGCTGGGAAGGTGGCTCAGTGGAAGAGCGTTTGCCTTGAATGTATGAGGCCCTGGGTTCGATTCCTTAGCACCACATAAGCAAAAGGAAAAATGCTGGAAGTGGTGCTATGGCTCAAGTGGTGGAGCACTGGACTTGAGCTGGAAGAGCTGAGGGACAGCGCCCAGGCCCAGAGTTCAGGCTCCACAACCAGACCCGAAAAAATCCCCAAGACTCAAGTTTCCAAAATAGCCATGAAAAAGTAGGCCTGTAGACATGGTTCAAGAAGTAGAGCACTAGCCAAGCAAGCAAGCTGTTAGTTAAACATGAAGTCCTAAGTACAAACCCCAGTAATGCCATAAAAATAAACAAAAAGGGGCTGGGAAGGTGGCTCAGTGGTAGAGCGCTTGCCTTGCATGCCTGAGGCCCTGGGTTCGATTCCTCAGCACCACATAAGCAAAAAGAAAAAAGCTGGAAGTGGCGCTGCAGCTCAAGCGGTAGAGCGCTAGCCTTGGGCTGAAGAGCTGAGGGACAGCGCCCTGGCCCAGAGTTCAGGCCCCACGACCAGAACCAAAAAAAACAAATAAAATTTTAGTAAGACATTATTTTTACTGAGCAAAATGTTAAAAAAAAAAAAAAAAAAAAAGAGAGAGAGAGAGAAAATCCTTCCAGTAAAGTGATAAATGTATTTTTTTCTCTTTTTTTTGTCGGTCATGGGACTTGAACTCCAGGCTAGGGTGCTGATGCTGACCCTACACTCTTCAGCTCAAGGCGAATGCCCTACCACTTGAGCAACAGTGCCACTTCCGGTTTTTGAGTAGTTTATTGGAGACAAGAGTCTCACAGACTTTCCTGCCTGGGCTGGCTTTGAACCTCGATCCACAGATCTCAGCCTCCTGAGTAGCTAGGATTACAGGCATGAGCCACCAACGCCCGGCAGATCTAAATTTTATAATATTAAGAAACAAAGTTGTTCTTAGTCTTTCCTTTTTAACTGTATTTTTTTTTTTGTTTTTTTCTTTGTTGGTACTGGGGATCAAACCTAAGACACTACACTTTCTAGACAAGTACATCCCAGCCCCGTTTCTATTTGGGGGGGGGGGGTCGGTGGTGGGGCCTGAACTCTGGGCCTGGGTGCTGTCCCTCAGCTCTTCAGCTCAAGGCTAGCATTCTAGCAGGAGCCACAGCGCTACTTCTGGCTTTTTCTGCTTATGTACTGCTAAGGAATAGAACCCAGGGCCTCATGCATGCAAGGCAAGCTCTCTACCACGAAGACATCTTCCCATCCCATTTCTAGTCTTTTGAGTAATCATTTCTACTTCTAGGAATAGAATCTAAGGGAAAAAACTTGAAGTACAATGATTACATGCCAAAATATTTACTGAAATATTATTTATAACCACAAAACACCAGAAATAATCCAGATGTCCAAAAATAGGGAACTATTGTTCAAAGCACAAGCCATCCACAGAATGGATGGAATCATTAGTAACCTTCAAAGGTTTAAGAAGAATTCTTAATAATGTAAGTAAATGCAATAGATTAAAAGGAAAGGTAAAAAACTACTTATACACCACAATTTAACTACGTTGCTTTTACATATGCACAAAAAACTGGGAAGTTAGCAATCTATATCTGGGAAGTAGTATAAATAAATTTTCTCCACACAGTTTTCTTTTTCTTTTGTTGGTCATGGGGCTTGAACTTGGGCCTGGGCACTGTCCCTCAGCTCTTCAGCTGAAGGCGAGTGCTCTACCACTTGAGCTACAGCGCCACTTCCGGTTTTCTAGTGGTTTAATGGAGATAGGAGCCACCTTCCCAGCCCCTAGTATTATTATTTCTAAAACTGCTATCTGGTCCCCAACTATGCAATAAAGTACATTAAGAAGTCCAAAACAGGGGCTGGGAAGGTGGCTCAGTGGTAGAGTGCTTGCCTTGCATGCATGAGGCCCTGGGTTCGATTCCTCAGTACCACATAAGCAAAAAGAAAAAAGCTGGAAGTGGCACTGTGGCTCAAGTGGTGAGCGCTAGCCTTGAGCTGAAGAGCTGAGGGACAGCACCCAGGCGCAGAGTTCAGGCCCCACAACTGACAAAAAAAAAAAAAAAAAAAGAAGTCCAAAACAAGGGTTCCTCAAGATGTTTAAACTTAAGGGAACAGTGTTAATACCTATGGGACAGGAAAGATAGTTCAATTTCAACATAAGATCTTTGACAAACAATAATTCTTTTGAGAAAATCAATATGGAATAGGATGGTATCTTTTCATCTGTTCCAAGGTCTAGAAGTTGTGCAGTTTCCAGCAGGGGCACACATTCCATTAATAGCTGTGTTTATTTAAAAATGAAATGCTTACTAAGTTACTAGGAAATAAGTATTTACTGTTTTAATAGTAAGTACTTAATCAAATTGGAAGTGCTGGAATTTATTTCTTGTGGCCAAGCAATGCCACAATTTTAAGAAACTATTACAAGGGTATCATGAATCAAAAAATTGGACTTTCTGAAATATTGGAATTCTACTATAAATTACAGAACTATTATATCAAAGTAAAGTGTGTTTAGAATATACAAATACCTGTTGAGAATCCTGCTTTAGTTGCGGAGATACTGGTATAACTTGTGAAACTACTGTAGTAAATGCTTTCCTAGCTACAATGGAGAAAATGAAACAGTCTTATCCATCATATATATGGTGGTTTTCTAATGTTTTAAACATTTCTAAAACTGAAACAAGGAATGTAAGATTTTGAGATGATGCGGTCTTGATGACTTTAATCTGGATTGAGGGAATTTACAGATTATTTTACTATTTTGTATAGGCTGGGAAATGTTCTTGATTAAACAGTTCAAAAGCCAGTCACCAGTGGCTCACACCTGTAATTCTAGCTATTCAGGAGGCTGGGGATCTGAGGAGCAAGGTTCAAAGCCAGCCTGGACAGGAAAATCCATAAGACTTAAATCTCCAATTAACCACCAGAAAACTGGAAGTGGGGCTGTGGCTCAAGTAGTAGAGCATTTAGCTTGAGCTGAAGAGCTCAGGAACAATGCCCAGGCCAAGTTCAAGCCCCATAACCAACCAAAAAAAAAAAAAAAAAGTCCAAAAATATGGCTAGAGGTATGACTCATGTGGTAGAGTATATCAGCCTAGCAAGCTTGATTGAAGCTTCAATGAAGGCCTTCCTTGAAAACACTAATACTGGAAAAAGAAAATTAGACAATACAATATTAATGACTAAGTCAGCAACAAAAATGTTTCCTTGTATTATGGTGTCTCAAACTAACTTTAAAAATAAAGTTGTTATATTGAAATGCCTTTGTACAACTACTTAAAACTAAAAAAAATAATATAAATAATACTAGGCCAACAACAAATCAACCTACAGTAAAAATGTTAAAATTCAAATATGACCAATTTTTATGAACAAAGGAATTGAAATAAACCATGTTGTTGCTGTGTGCAACCACAGAAAAGAAAAAGAAGAAAAAAAGCTCCTAAGGCTATTTCTGAGGCCATCTTAAATCCATGACTCAGGGAAAACACTCTCATAAATTATTTTCTAAGCACAGCATGCCAACACTGAGGAAACAGCAATAAAACAAAATCTCTTGAAAAGGAGGGCATAGAAGATAATTAAATCAGATTCTAATACAAAAGGGTGTCACTGGGCTGGGAAGGTGGCTCAGTGGTAGAGCGCTTGCCTTGCATGCATGAGGCCCTGGGTTCAATTCATCAGTACCACATAAGCAAAAAGAAAAAAGCCGAAAGTGGTGATGTGGCTCAAGTGGTAGAGCGCTAGCCTTGAGCTGAAGAGCTGAGGGACAGAGCCCAGGCCCAGAGTTCAGGCCCCACTACCGGACCCCCCCCCCCAAAAAAAAGTTGTCACTAAGAAGAGTAATGCAATTTGAATACTTTTCCATAGGGTAATCAGGAAGGCCTCTTATAAGAAGTGAAGACGTAAAGAAAACACTCATTAGTACCATCGATAAAAGTGTTCATGTAAAAGACAGAACAAAGCAGAGTAGGAGACAAAAAAGTTGGCAAGCCAGAAGAACGGAAAAGACGGCAAAGACTAGTTATTACACCTGGCTAGGTCACCATTTAAAAGTAGGATGTTTTCCCCAGTAAGTACTACAGTTAGAAGCACTTAGCTTGCATAGTACACATAAGACCCTGAATTTCATCTCTAGCACTACAAAAAATAAATAAGTAAACAAATAAATCAATAAACAGCAAATAATAAAATAAAAATAAAAAATGCACATTCAATAATCTAAGAATCTCTATTTGTTCTAAAATAATAAAAAGGTTGTATATCTTTTTTTTTTTTGCGCTGGTACTGGCACTTGAACTCAGGGACTTGAGCTCTTGTTTGGATTTTGAACTCAAGGGTACTCTAGCACTTGAGCGCCACACCTCTGCTTCCACCTTTCTGGTGGTTAATTTGGAGATAAGTCTCAAGGACTTTTCTTCCAGGGCTGACCTTGAATTGTGATCCTTCTGTTTCACTCTGCTAAACTGACAGGCATGAGCCACCACCCTCCACAGGGCTACCTAAGTTTGTAATAGAACTATCAGAGTAAGTATCTATTATACTTTGAGCTACAAAGAGAACACTCCAAAAGACATGGCATTCTAACCTTTAGGACTGCTATCTGGCTCATATGTTTGCTCAATTCCTTGTTGTTGAAAGGCAGAGTCTTTCTTTTGAAATATTTCTAAGCTTTCTAAGGCTGTACTATGTTCAGATAGTGATTTTAAGAGAGAAAAATTATTTACTACCCTAGGAAGTTCTGAACAATCTCTAGAGTTACTCCAGGAGTGTGTGCTTTTCCTTGTGGTTTCAACTTCAATACAGTCCTGGGGTGAACTTGTAATCCTTTCCAAATCTTCAGGCTCCAGAATACATGCCTCACTTTCTTCAGAAATGGAATGTTTTTTTCTCAGAGGGCAAACTAAAGAATTGAAACCTTGAGTTTTGGATTTATCAAAGGTAATATATTCAGAGTGATCCTTACTGGTATTTAATAGTTGGATATTATCATCAGTGTTAGAGATCGATGTTAAAACCTCATGTTCATTTTTGTCTAAGTTACTTTCCAAAATAGAAGGCTGAGAGTGAGCATCTTCTGAAAACACATAATTGTTTTTAGGAGTCTGATTAGTGACTGTGTCTGAAAAGTGAGGCATATGTAAGCTCCTTTGTAAACCTTCAGACTTACTCAAAGGTGA
This sequence comes from Dipodomys merriami, assembly GCF_024711535.1. Lineage (NCBI taxonomy): Eukaryota > Metazoa > Chordata > Mammalia > Rodentia > Heteromyidae > Dipodomys > Dipodomys merriami. The sequence goes on from NW_027202826.1 coordinate 26,345,340, forward strand.
AACACAATCATAGTTACTTCTAATTTTTTGGGTTGATTTTTCAGCACCTTCATTGCTATCCGCATACTCATCAACAACATCCCATTCTAAGGACAAGTCAAAATTGCTTAATGTGTCCCTATCCTGTTCCTCTATCGCTTTTCCAGTGTTTACATCTTTACAGGCTCCAGTGTCAAAACCCACACAAATTCTATCACAAAACTCTGATAACAGAGGCTCTTTTCTGGGCAATATTTCCGTAAGTTTGCCACCAATAGCTGTTAGGAGTGGTAAAGGTTCATTACCAATTTTTTGACAGTTTATATTCTCACAACTCTTTTGAACACATGAATTGCCATTATTAACCAAAATTTCTTTTTCCCCTTGCTCTGAATCCTGGGAATGTTTGTTGCTTTCCAGTGATTCCTCATCGGTGTCACTGATCTCAAAATTGCTTAGATTAAAAGTTACCTCTATAGATGGTTGTGAAAGTTCACAAACAGCATTCAGACTTTCATTCTCAGTATGACATTCAGAAGACATGCCTGCGGTACCATAAGAGAGACTAGAGTTGTTGTTATGAAGGGGTTCACCTTGTATATGTTCTGATTTTGGCAGAGGTGACACTGGCTTATAGTCTTGTTCTATCAGTCCATGTGTATAGATTACCTTTTCTCTAATGCAAACTGGATCTTCTATGCATACTCCATTATGATTAAGAGAGATTTCACTACTTGTTTGATTATTGGATGCCAATAATAAATCATCATTTTCTGTACTGTTACAACTAACCGGTAAGCTGCTGCTTTCACAGAACGAAAGAGATTCTAATTTTTCTTCTTGATTCCAGAATTGGTGGTTGTTGTCTTCATGATACTTTTTTCCATTTTCAGGGCATGCTTCGAATGTCTTTTGTGCCAAAAAGTTTTTCAAATTTATATCATCTTCCTGGGACTCAGGCTCCCCTTCTCTATCATTCTCATCTACAGTACAACTCCGTGAGGGTAGATATATGGCCCATCGGCTTTTATATCTGCTAGGATTTTCTGATGGTTGCTCATCATGAGGCTTTTCTGTGCCTTTTGTCTGAGCATACTCTTCCTGTTGAACTAAGTGCTTTGATGTAGTAGGATTTTTTTCAGAACTTCCTTGTGGTTCTACCTGAGAAAAATGTCTTGTAATCTCAAAATTTAGGTTTGATTTGGACTTCAGAAGAGCTAATATCTGTGCTTTGCTTCTGATGGTTTGTGAAACTTTACAGTGAGATACTAAACTATTTCTACTTATGGGCTCGCTGGTCAGTAGAGGATCTGAATGTTTACTTTGAGAATTGATAGAAGAGCAAAAGTAACTTTCTTCACTTAGCAGTTTTGGGTCACTATTTAAGGATGAAGTAGAGACAACTGAAGAACAAGGCGTGTTATTTCTTTCTATGTTCTTATAAGTGACCACGTTCTCAGGGACTGTTGGCATATTATTTAGATCTTTCTTGCCAACAGTAGAAAACAAAGGAAGTGTGCTTGAGAATGGAGGAAAAAAGGGAAGATGGGGTTTCTCAGTCTCCAATGTTTCAGCTGATGAAGCATTTTCTGTAACAACCACTTTCTTTGGAACTTGATGTGGTCTTTGATAACCCTAAAAACAGTAAAATAATTGTGACATTACCAACTACAAAGAAAACACAAAATGAATTGACTAAAAATAATAAGCTTTGCCTAAGGCAAGGAAATAATGGAATTTTTCTTTTTTCTTTTGGCCAGTCTTGGGGTTTGAAGTCAGGACCTGGGCACTGTCCCTGAGCTTCTTTTGCTCAAGGCTAGCACTCTACAAGTTGAGCCACAGCACCACTTCCAGCTTTTTCTGTTTATGTGGCGCTGAGGAATTAAACCCATGGCTTCATGCATGCTAAGCAAGCACTCTACCACTAAGCCACATTCCCGGTCCTAGGGAATTTTTCTAACTACTATTTATTACCTTGTTACCAAGATAAACTATGAAGTAACATTTTAATGAGAGAGCACCATAAAAAAAATCTTTTGAAATGATTTTATAAGTATACATTGATATATTATTTTGCACTTACAGTGAATTTCCTTTTTAACCCAGCAGGTTGACATCCAAGAGAGCGGCCAGAAGATACCTTCCTGAAACTGGGCTGTGGTGTTTCAATGATATCCTGTTTAACTGCTCTGCTCCCAGCAATTTTAACCTCCTCAACTGTGATTAAGTATCGATCACTTTCCAAGTCATCTCCTGGCTTCACCTAAATTTTAAAGGATTTTAAAGGATAATAAGTACTTGTTAATAAATAATAAATTAAATAAGAAGATAAATAAAAGTATAATAAATACTTGTTAAATGAAGGAATGAGTTATTAGTAACTCATTTAGATCCTTACTTTTTATTATGCCCTAGTAAGCAAACAAGCAAAAAAGTGACAATAATACAATAACAAATTTCCCTAGTTTGTTCATTCATAAATACATATTATAGTTCTTTATGAAGCCCTTTGTCACATGCTAAGGGAACAAAGACAAGCAAGGAATTTACTTAGGAATTTACTTAGGATCTATGTAAGTCCATGTATTTTAAAAAAGATCAAGTAGCTAGGTGCCAGTGGTTCATGCCTATAATCCTACCTACTCAGAAGGCTGAGATCTGAGGATCATGGTTCAAAGCCAGCATGGACAGGAAAGTCCATGAGATTCTTATCTCCAATTAGGTATCCACAAAGCCAGAAGTAGAGCTGTGGCTTAAGTGATAGAGCTCTAGCCTTGAGCAAAAAAAGTTCAGGGACAGCACCCAGGCCCTGAGCTCAAAGCCCAGGTCTAGCACCAAAAAAAAAAAAAAAAAAAGAATTGTAAATTATGTCTTCTTTATAAACATGTGTGAATCAAAAATTTATTTATAATTACCACAATTAAATATGATAAATTGTGAGTTGCTTGAATAATCATATTCCAAAAAAAGCAGTTTAATGACTACATAGCATTTGCTACCACTTCTGATTACAGCATAAAAATAAGACTATCAAGACTATCAACCTAATTTGAAAATACACAAAATCTATCAGATTGATCTTTTACTAGTAAAAGGAAGATGAAAAAGCAGCTCTAACCAATTACGCAACTACTAAGATGGTTCCCTTCTTCTTATACCCTCTTTTCATAAATATAAAAGTGTAACTACTATTAATGGCATACAAATTTCAAACTTAATTACATACCATGGCCAAAGTTCATAGTGATAGTAATATGGATTTTAACACATTTAAAATCAATGCAAAAAATAAAAATAAATGCACTAAACTTCCACACACTTTACATTTAGCTATTTTAACCAAATAACCAACCTCAGAGAGTCTACAATTGAAGAATAGACACAGAGAAGTTGGGTGAAATAGGAAGTGTTTGTGTACCCAATCACAGACAAGTTGGGTTAGCTAGCTAGGAAATAAACCCCAGAGGAACCAACTGTAATACTCCATTCTTATAAAATAATGTCTTTAATTCCCTTCCTTTCCTTTTTTTCCAATAAGGGAAAAATACAGAAAATAGAGTAACAACAACAACAAAATCTTCATGCAATAAAAGTAGACCTAGAATTCATATCCTGGGTTCAAATTTCAGCTCTACTACCATATTATGAATGTAGGCAAGTTATACTTGTGCTGTACTCCCAATCTAAAAAAAAAAAAAAAAAAATCATCATTCCTAACAAGATTAAATGGTATATAAAAGCTTTTAGTTTATAGTCTATTTATTAAAAAATACAAATATCAGCCATAATTGTTAGCATTGGTATCATGATTATACTATTTGTATTCACAAAGCAATCTTTAAGAAAATGTTTTAATTATAACAATAAGGTAAACAATAAAATACCTCAAGGCACTTAAGAAATAGAGTTTCCAAACATGTTCCTTTATCATCATATAAAGTTGCCTGTGTTAAAACAAAATAAATGTTAGAAAAAAGAACCAGAAAATAATTCATTTTTTTTCAGCAAGTCAAAAATTATTACATATGCCAGGAACTGAAGTTGTACACCTGTAATCCTAGTTTTGCAGAAGGCTGAGATCGGAGAACTACAGACTGAAACCAGCCTGGGAAGACAAATCCAAAAAATGCTTACCTCTAGCCAGCAAAAACAGCTCAAATGGTAAAGTTCCAACTTTGAGTAAAAAAGCTAAGCAAAATCATTAGGTCTGAGTTCAAGCCTTAGCACTGTCACATACACACACAGTTACTCAAGTAAATTGTTACTCAAGTAAATCATGCAATATAAGAATTATCCATTTTGTTTGACTTGCATCTGAAAGCACATCTTTTTCAAATATTTACTGTGTATCACTTAGTAAGAAAGTATAGATATACACATAAGGGACTCAAGAACTTAATTTCCACTAGCAAGACCCTAGAATGGAAATGAGAAGACACAGAATTAGAATGCAGTAGAGGGGGCCAAAAGGGCACAATACTAATCCAGAGATACTTTAACAGTATGTTTGGGGTGAGCACTGAGAATGACCAGTACTTGAAATGAGGAATTAGCACTGGGGCTAGGTATAATGAAATCTTGTTGAATGTGAGGGTAGGAGGAGAAAAGCGAAGGTGACACGGCTTTCCTCTGTGTCTGAGTCATTTCTCAGTGCATTTTCTCTATTAGCTCCTTTACTATTAGATTTTTCATCACTCTTGAAAAGTTCAGCACTCTAAACGTTAAACATAAAGTTACTATATGACCCAAGAATTCCTCTCATAGGTAGAGTGTTGATACATTCAAAGAATTGGACACCAGCCTTTGAGGGGCTTTCTGCAATGTTTGCCATCAGGGTTTCAACCTGAGCGTCTCCCTTCAGCCCCTGAGCAACTTTTTTTTTTTTTTTTTTGGTCAGTCCTGGGACATGAACTCTGGGCCTGGGCACCATCCCTCAGCTCTTCAGCTCAAGGCTAGCACTCTACCACTTGAGCCACAGAGCCACTTCCAGATTTGTCTGCTTATGTGGTGCTGAGGAATCAAACCCAGGGCCTCATGCATGCAAGCAAGACAAGCACTCTACCACTGAGCTATCTTCCCAGCCCCCAAAAGCGGTGTTTATTTTTTTTTTGTTTTGTTTTTTGCTATTCCTGGGGCTTAAACTCAGGGCCTGTGCACTGTCCCTAATGCTTCTTTTTGCTTAAGGCTAGTACTCTACCACTTGAGCCACAGCACCACTTCCAGCTTTTTCTGTTTATGTGGTACTGAGGAATCAAACTAGGGGCTTCATGCATGCTAGCAAGCACTCTACCACTAAGCCACATTCCCAGCCCCTAAGCAACTTCTTAACCAGTCACTCTGTTGCCTCTCCCAAGCCTTAAGACAAATAAAAATAAAGCTTTTTTACTGGCAGGGGAGAAAAAAAAAAAGCATTATGCATGACATATTAAGCACTCGACAATGTTTTTAATCAATACAAATTTAATAATGTTTGTTTTCATATCACGTTAATGTAAACATAGCCAACATTTTGTCTAGAGTTTTCTTTTTTTTGTTTGCTTTTTGTTTTTTGTGGGGGGGGGGGGGTCCGGTCGTGGGGCCTGAACTCTGGGCCTGGGCACTGTCCCTCAGCTCTTCAGCTCAAGGCTAGTGCTCTACCACTTGAGCCACAGTGCCACTTCCGGCTTTTTTCTTATGTGGTGCTGAGGAATCGAACCCAGGGCCTCGAGCATGCAAGGCAAGTGCTCTACCACTGAGCCACCTTCCCAGCCCTAGAGTTTTCTTAAAAGTAAATCAAAGGCAAGGTCCTAGCTCTTAGATTCTGTAATTGGTGGGCTTTGAACTTACTTTGTTTCCTATGTGAGTGACCTTCAGAATGCCATCTTGCCACACTTTTGACTTCTTCGTCTTCTGATGAGTATATAGGACCTTATTTCCAAAAGTACAAAAGCAAAATAAGTTTATATTTGAATACATTCAATGTAACTTTTAATATGCCCTCCTACAAATAGGAAATATTTAAGACACTTGAGTGTATCTGTGTGTGTATGGATGCATGTGCATGCCAGAACTAGGCTTGAACTCAGGGAACATGGGCACTGTCCATTAACTTTATCACTGATAGTTGGAGCTCTACTACTTGAGCTACAACTCCACTTCCAGCTTTTTGAGGGTTAATTGGAGATAAGAGTTTCAAACACTTTCCTATCCAGGCTGGCTTTGAACTACGATCCTCAGATATCAACCTCTTAAGTAGCTAGGGTTGTAGTTATGAGCCACAAATATCAGGTAAGACATGTTTTTTCTTTTTTCTTTTTTTGCCAGTCCTGGGGCTTGAACTTGTGACCTTAGCACTGTCCCTGAGTCTCTTTGTACTCAAGGCTGGCACTCTATCATTGAAGCCACAGCTTTTTCTGAGTAGTTTATTGTAGATAAAAGTCTCATGTACTTTTCTGTCTGGATTGGCTTCAAACTGTGATCCTCAGATCTCAGCCACTTGAGTAGCCAAAATTACCTGGCTGCAAAAGAAAAGCACACTGGGGCTGGGAAAGTGGCTCAGTGGTAGAGCACTTGCCTTGCATTCATGAGGCCCTGGGTTCGATTCCTCAGCACCACATAAGCAAAAAGAAAAAAGCCAGAGTGGCACTGTGGCTCAAGTGGTAGAGCGCTAGCCTTGAGCTGAAGAGCTGAGGGACAGCGCCCAGGCCCAGAGTTCAGGCCCCACGACCCGCCCCCAAAAAAATTAAAAAATAAAATAAAATAAAAGCACATATATTATGACAATAACAAGAATATAAATAAAAGAGGCTTGGAGTGGAGCTCAATGGTAGAATGTGTTCTTGGCTTGTATGAAACCCTGAGTTCAATTCCCAGCACTACCACCTCCCACAAAAAAAAAAAAAAAGAAAGCAAAGAAAAAGGAAGAAAGCCAGCTAACTGGGTAGTAATTTTAAAAACAAAACAAAACACAGGGACAGGAAAATATAAGGAAGACATTAAAAATAAAATTATGAGCATCAAAATATAATCTTATTCCTATAAGTCAACCATTGGGAGAAAAAAAATTGGTTTACTGAGAACTTATGATTCATACAGTTAGTTTTTAAACTGTGATCCAGACTCCTAAAGGTCTCAACAACCTGTACATGCATCTGTGAGATTAAAACTACTTTCATGTTTTGGCCTTTCTATTCTCATTTCTTCAGGTGAAGAATAGAGTTTCCCAGGATTATACATGTGTAATGGTGCCAGACTGGATCACAAACTGGGTGGAGAAGCAGATGTGAGAATCCAACTGACTTCTACACCAAATGTGAAAGAAACTTGAAAAAAAAATTAATAGCAATGTCACTCTTTTCCATGTTTTCTTTGGCTGTTATTGGGGATTTACAAAAAAAAATAATTACTTCTCTTTAAAAAGCCAAGCACAAGCCGGGCGCTGGTGGCTCACGCCTGTAATCCTAGCTACTCAGGAGGCTGAGATCTGAGGATCGAGGTTCAAAGCCAGCCCGGGCAGGAGAGACCGTGAGACTCCTATCTCCAATAAAACCACCAGAAAACCGGAAGTGGCGCTGTAGCTCAAGTGGTAGAGCGCTTGCCTTGAGCTGAAGAGCTGAGGGACAGCGCCTAGGCCCAGAGTTCAGGCCCCACAACCGACCAAAAAAAAAAAAAAAAGCCAAGCACAGTGATACACACTTATCATTCAAATTTTACTGAATATACTGCTTGTTCTTTTTGTTTGGATAAATCTGGCCATAGTAGAAATACATTGGTGAAAGAAAGGAATAAAGGAAAAAAGAAAGTGAAAAAAAATGTGAAAATTATTAAGACTTACAATAAATTCGTGGCTTTCCATAGTTTCTTCTGAAGATATAAGCCAGTCAAGTCCAGAAAATAATCAGTAGTTGTTCACCTAAAGTTAAAAAGGCAGAGAATTGTGCAATTCTGACTTTAAAAAAATTCTTTAATGTCTCAATAGACTAAAAAAGAACAAATTTTAAATGTCTCAAGAGACTAAACTTTTTTTGTCGGCTGTGGTGCCTGAACTCTGGGCCAGGGTGCTATCCTCAGCTCTTCAGCTCAAGGCTAGAGCTGAAGCTGAAGGCTTGAGCCACAGCGCCACTTCTGGCTTTTTCTGCTTATGTGGTGCTGAGGAATCAAACCCAGGGCCTCATGCATGCAAGACAAGCACTCTACCACTGAACCACCTTTCCAGTCCCTAAACTAAACTCTTGACTGGAAACTGGAATCATTGTCCAAATATTCTCTAATGACCAAGGAAAACAGAGGCTCGATCAAATTATTTGTGACCCAAGACATAGAGTGATACCACACTGTGATAAAAGAAAAAGAAGTTACCAAATATATAGAAAACTAAATAAAATAGTGAGTTAATTAACAGTCTGCAAACACTTTTCCAAGCAACAGAACATGTATCAATTCAATTTTTTTTTCCTGAATGGCCATACCCACCACAAGATGGCACCTTCGAGTTAAAATTTTTCCTTTTATGGAGTACCCTTTCCTTTCCCTTCTGGCAGGGCTGAGGCTCAAACCCAGAGCCATGAGCATGCTAGGCAAGCCCTCTACCTTTGAACTACATCTCCAACTCCTCCTTTCTTATTTTACCACAAAATAGGAAGGCTTTATCTACCAGCATCATTCTGTTAAGGCAAATTAAAAAAAAAAATCTGTCCACAGTCTTTCAGACAATTCAAGTGCTGATCAACCACTAATAGGTAAAAGTATAGTCTACAAAGGAGTTTTTTAAAGTGGTATAGACTCCAGATGTTCAATATGTATCTACATACACATCATGCTCTATATAAATAGAAATTTCATAAGTTGTTATCTGTAAAATACCTGCCATTCTTCCTGTTAATCTGGGCAAGGTGTTTGGTCTATATGTTTATGAACATAAAAGAATTTAATGAATGAAAACCCTCAGATGTCTATATTAAAAGTTTAAAGATGCAGGGCACCAGTGGCTTACTTCTAGACTCCTAGCTAATATTTGAAAGTCGAGGTTGGGGAGCCAGCTGGGACAGACAAATCTCTAATTAACCAGCAAAAAGGCTGTGAACTGGAAGCATGTGGCTCAAGTGGTAGAATACCAGCTGTGAATAAAAAAGCTGATTGAGAGCTGGGAATGTGGCTTAGTGGTAGATGGTTTGCCTTGCATGAAGCCCTGGGTTTGATTCCTTAGAACCACATAAACAGAAAAAGCTAGGAGTAGCACTGTGGCTCAAGTGGTAGAGTGCTAGCCTTGAGCAAAAGAAGCTCAGGGACAGTGCCCAGGTCCTGAGTTCAAGCACCAGCACTGGGGGGAAAAAAAAGCTGGTTGGTAACTGAGAAGCCCCAGTTGGCTGCACAAATACATACACAGAAAAAAAAAAAAAAAAAAAGCCAGGCACTGGTGGCTCATGCCTGTAATCCTATTCAGGAGGCTGAGATCTGAGGATCGTGGTTCAAAGCCAGACCGGGCCGGAAAGTCTGTGAGAATCTCATCTCCAATTAACCACCAGAAAACCAGAAGTGACACTGTGGTTCAAGTTGTAGAGCGCTTGCCTTGAGCTTAAGAGCTGAGGGGCAGCGTCCAGACCCAGAGTTCAAGCCCCACAACCGATAAAAACAAAACGAACAAACTGCAACAACAAAAACACAAAACATTAGTTTCCCAAAACCCCAATGGTAATGCCGACCTCTAATCCCAGCCCTAGGGAGGAGAAAGCCAAACTGGGTTACCTAGTGAAACTCTACCTCAAAAAAACTAAAGTTCCCTGTGCTGCAGCTGCAGCTCAATGCAGCTCTTGCTTAGTGTGCACGAGACCCTGCAGAAAATACTGAAAACTCAAAAACGTTCAGAACCTGGCATTCAACATCATAAGTGAATCATCAAGTCTAAATGAGGAAAGGAAACCTAAATGTCATTTACCAAGATTCTAATAGGAGCCTGGTGCCAGTGGCTCACGCATGTAATCTTAAGTTACTCAGAAGGCTGGGATCTGTGGGACGCGGTTCGAAGCCAGCCCGGGAAGAAAGTCTGTAAGACTCTTCTATCCAATTAACCAGCCAAAAAAAAGGGGGGGGGAGGCAGAAATGGAGGGTGACTCAATCGCTACAGCTTCAGCCTGGAGGAAAAAATCCAAAGGGCAGTGCCCAGGGCCTGAGTTCAAGCCTCGTTATCAGAACAACAACAAAGGTTCTCACAGGAAAGATCTTGTGTACTAAAAATGGCAGTGGAGACTCGATCCTGTCAGCCTTAAAAACACATGGCGAAAGTCTCCAGGGCCTCAGACTAGGAGGAGGTGCAGCGCAGGTCTGAGCGAGGCGGTAAGGATGACGGTGTGATTCCAGGCCGTCGGAGCCGGCAGGGACGGCAATCTTGGTCCCGGGTCGCTGCCTGTGGAGCCTATTCTTCCTTCCCTTCACTCCTAGTCGTTCAATCACTCCAATTCATCCCTCACTTCCCCCAAACGCGAGAAAGAGTGCACTTCACCTGTCCCATTGCACAAAATGGACATTTTCGAATTTCTCCCGCGTACGAGTGTGACGTCATCGACATGGGACCGCACCGGAAGATCAACTACTAAGCCCGCCCCCTAGCCGTCTTAGACAGAATCGCCGTTTTTTTCCAACAGCCAATCACATTCTTCCTCGGGGTGGAGGGCGTTCCCCCCGCCCTCAGACGTCGCCCTGAGCTCTACGAAACCCCGCCCCCTCAAGAGGCGGCGCTCTCCTCTGACGTCTACGGAGGACGCACGGCCTTCCAGCGTGTCTACTGCTGGAGCAACGGGAGAACGGTGTCGCTCTTCGTATGACGCGAAATAACCACGACCGTAAGGCTCAGAGAACGAAAAGTGCTGGAGGAAGCAGGCTCTGAGCCTGTATTTGCGGGAATTGGACGAAGTAAGTTCCAGGTGGCCTGTGGGGTCCCTCCGATCGGGTGCAATCTTCCTCGCCGCCCTTTTTTCATACAGTTCATCTTACGTGTGGCTCTTGCTCCGCCCCCTCCCGCGAGCCCGTCCGTTCACTCGGCTGGTTCTCTGTGCGCACGCGCAGAAGTGCTCAGGCGGCGCGGTTCCAGTTTTCCGCGCGTGGGGGCGCGCGACGCCCGGGGACAGGACAGCTTCGGGGCCCACCCGGGGTTTGGCTGCCTCTGAGCGGAAGTACGGATGCCGACGGGGCTGCGCCCCTCTGCCCCTAGATTGGGGTTGAGTTTCGACTGTCAAAGGATAATTGAGTGTGTGACGCCTTGCAGTCTACGATTAAGTCGTTCTTCTATGCCAGCCTCTCATCCTTGCCTGGCGCCAGTGGCTCACATCTGTCACCCTAGCTATTCAGGAGGCCGAGATCTGAAGATCAAGGTTCGAAGCCAGCCTAGGCAGGGAAAAAAAAAAATCCATGAGGCCCAACCACCAAACAGCCGGAAGTGGAGCTGTGGCTTAAGTAGAGCACCAGCCTCTCGTACAAAAAGCTCAGAGACATTGCCCTGATTTCAAGCCCCTGGAAGGGCTCAAACAGACAAAAACCTAACAGTCGTTACAGAGAATTGAAAGTTCAGTTGTAAAAGAGAACTAAATACGGTGTACCAAGTGCGTTGTTAAGAGATATTTGGGGAAAACAGATGTGACAAGGAAGGCATGGTGGTAGGCCATGTGGCCTAAGCCTCGTAAATTGAATAGAAAGGTTTGTTTGCTGGCTTGTTTGGTGCCAGTACAGGGCTTGAACTCGACCTGGTTTCTGTCCCTGAGCTGTTTTGCCCAAAGCTGGTGCTCTATCACTTGGTCCGCAATCCACTTTTACTTTGGGGTGGTTAATTGGAAATCAGAGTCTCACAGACTTTTCTTCCCTGTTTGGGTTCAAACTCTGATCTTTAGGTCTCAACCTCCTGAGTAGCCAGGGTTACCAGCATTAGCCACCAGCTCCCACTGTAAGCCAGAATGAGGGGCTTCAGCCACTACCTCCAGCCTTGAACAGGGGTTTATGCAGCTTAGAGTGCTCATTCAAAAAAAAGCAAAGACCTAGCCCACCAGGTTTGTTGTTACTGTTCACTTTGGCTGTGACCACAACCTTTTATTTCTTTATTTTTGCACATGAGTTATTTTTTTTTAACCTGAAGAAGTTGTAGATGAGTTTCTCTGAAAACTGTTCATGTACCTATCAAACTATTCTGAGTATAATTTTATAAGGAAAATTTGAGAAAGCCAAAAAAGTTACCTCACATCCTAATTTATCTGTGCCTTTATTTTATTATTATAGCTATTATTTTACAACTGTAACTTGCAGGAAAAAAGAAGTGGCAATTAGGTTTGTTCAGGGGAATTGTCACTAGTTGTCCTGACATTGATTTTAACATTCCTGATTGCCAGCATGTGTATCTACTTTTTGAATTTTCCTTTGTTTTGTTTTATAGCACTTCCCTGATTACCTCGTTAATTACCATGTCTTCACGTACAAGAATGTTTTGGCCTTTCTATTAAATTTATCATTTAATCCTTTTATGAAGTTTACAAAAATTCTTGAAACTCAACAGATGTTCCTTAGACTTCTGTTTGAGAATTCCTGAGTCATGGCACTGGTGGCTTAAGCTTGTAAGCTTACAAGCTCAGGTGGCTGAGATCTGAAGATCATGGTTCAAAGCCAGCCTTGACAGGAAAGTCCGTAAGACCTATCTTCAGTTAACCACCAGAAAACCGGAAATAGCCCTGTGTCTCAAAGTGGCAGAGCATTAGCCTTGAGCAAAAGAGATCAGACCAGCTCTCAGGCCTTGAGGCTGAGGCTCTATGGCTGACAAAAATAAAAAATTTCCTAAGGTATGCCAGATGGATCTGTAATTCCAGTACTTGGCTAGAAGCAAGAGGTTGCAAGTTCACAGCCAGCATGGGCAACATAGCAAGGCTCTAGCTCAACGAAGCAAAACAAAACAAAAGGATTCGAGAATCAAAATATAATATGATGGTAGGTTCTACTGAAGAGTAGTTTGTGTGAAAGTTGTTCGTACCAGGACCCTCTTATCCAGCTAGTTTTGGCCAAGTTACTTAAACTTTAAGCCTCCTTTTAAAGAAAGTGGAACTGCTTAGTGGGATTGTGGAGATTTAGAAAATGTGTATAAAGTAATTGGCATTGTTACATAGTAACTTTTATTTTCCTAAAGCCCATGTATGAAAGTCAAGGGTGACTGGTTTACTTACAGTATCTTTATTACATATCATAGTAAAGGAATAGTAGATTGCTGAGGAATAGCACATTTGACATCAGCAGTATAAGTCAGATCTGAGATTATGCCAGTTGCACATAGGGTTCTTTGAAGAATGCATGATATTCAGAACAGAGTATAAGCTGTGTCTGCCTTCTTTTAGTGGCAGAAAATGTTGGGGATAGTCAAGACAAATTGATAAATAATAATGTAGTTACATATAACTATGTTCTCTACAGCAGCAATTTCAAATGCTTGGAAGAATGTGGCATTGTTAAATAATGTAAGGGTTGTAGAAAGAATAGACCTTGGTAGGAAAGATAATGAATTTGACTTGGAATGTGTGGAATGACAATACAATACCTTGAGAAAATACAAGCTTTGAGAATTAAGAAAATTATTGCCATGTAACTTCCTGATTTTGTGTAATATTGTATGAAAAATTGTTTTATATCTTATGAAACCTTCTGTTTAATCTATCCTCTAAATCAAAGGTGTACTTGCTCATTCTGCACTTGACTACTCCAAGTTACAAAAATGCTTATTAGGAGAAAAATGAAAGAGAGTCTCTAAGCTTAGATACAACATTTTATTTCTTAGATGATAGGCTTCAAAAAGAAAGGTATTGTAGAACAGATAGTCTGCCTTCTATAATTTACAGGAAGCAGGAGAACCTGCTATAGAGATTATCATAGCCTGCATTTGTATGTTATTTATATCCCACAATCATACAAAAAGAATTTGAAGCTGGGCGCCAGTGGCTCATGTCTATAATATTGGCTACTCAAGATACTAAGATCTGAGGATCAACATTTCAAACCAGCCCCGGCAGGAAAGTCAGTGAGAATCTTATTTCCCATTAATCAGCAAGAGGCCAGAGTGGAGCTGTGGCCCAACTGGTAAATCACCAACCTTGAGCAAGCTCAGGGACAGTGCCCATGCCCTGAATTCAAGTCCCAGGACTAGTATACACAGACACACACAGACAAGAGTTTGGAATGCTTAATGTTTTACAGATACTTCAACAGATACATAGTGATCAAGTTTAAATTTCTGCCTTTAATAGTGTTTACATCCTAGTAGAGTAGGTAATAAAGTTATAATTTCAGTTTATTATAACACTGGATCAGTAGTGTAGGTATGGTTTAGATTGGAAGCAAAGGAGTTTTTTATATTGGGTGAAAGGGAAGGCCTCTTTTGAGAAAGTGACATGCAGACCTAAATGAACAGGAATTACTCTTTAGAGAAATGTCAGGGAAGGTGAAGGAGCAGAAAGAGTAAAGAAAGAAGTTGAATGTCTTTAACATGTTTAAGGAATCTAGAGGTGGCATGTTATGATTGGAGAAAGCAAGCTGCAAAGAATTATGGATAGCCAGGCGCTGGTGGCTCACGCCTGTAATCCTAGCTACTCAGGAGGCTGAGATCTGAGGATCGCGGTTCAAAGCCAGCCCGGGCAGGAGAGACTGTGAGACTCGTATCTCCAATAAACCACCAGAAAACCGGAAGTGGCGCTGTAGCTCAAGTGGTAGAGCGCTGGCTTTGAGCTGAAGAGCTGAGGGACAGTGCCCAGGCCCAGAGTTCAAGCCCCACGACCGACAAAAAAAAAAAAAAAAAAAAAAGAATTATGGATAATGGAGTTAGCTATCCCCAGGCCAGGTAAACAACATTGTTCTTTTTTGTTTTTGTGTGAGCACTGGTCCTTGTGCTTGAAAATATCTGGTCTTCTGGTTTCTAGCCCTGTACTCTTGTGCTCAAAACTGGCCCTTTGCCACTTAAGCCATAGCTCCAATTCCGGATTTTTGCTGATTAATTAGAGATGAGTCTGACTTTCATGCTCAGGCTAGCTTAGAATGACCATCTTTATATCTCAGCATCCTGAGTAGCTGGGATGACAGGTGTAAGCCACTGGGACCCAGCTTCAAATTCTTCTTGGATGATTATAGAATATAAAGAGCATACAAATGTAGGCTATGATAATCACTATAGCAGGTTCTGCTGCTTCCTGTAATTTATTGAAGGTTCTACCATCCCTTCCCTTTTTGAAGTCTCACGGACTTTCTACCTGAGCTGGCTTTGAACCACAATCCTCAGATCTCAGCCTCCTAATTACCTAGGATTACAGGTGTGAGCTACTAGCGTCAGCATGTCTTTAAATTTAATTCGGGATGAAGTAAAGCTTCAGAGGAGTTTGTTCAGAGAAGTGTATGCTCTGGATTATGTGTTTAAATGATTCTTCTATCTGGAGAATTGAAGGGATAAATAGTAAAGGCAGGTGGAACAACATGGAAGATCTTGCAGTAAGTAGTTCAAGTAAGATTTGACAGTGGCGGGCTAGGAAGGTGGCTCAGTGGTAGAGCGCTTGCCTTGCATGCATGAGGCCCTGGGTTCAATTCCTCAGCACCACATAAGCAAAAAAGAAAAAAGCCGGAAGTGGTGCTGGCTCAAGTGGTAGAACGCTAGCCTTGAGCTGAAGAGCTGAGGGACAGCGCCCAGGCCCCACGACCGGACCCAAAAAAAAAAAAAAAAAAAAAAGATGTGACAGTGGCTCAAACCAGTTGAAGATGTCTGCTAAAGGAAATGAGAAGTATTTGTGTTCCGATGTGGTTTAAAGGTATAACTAGCAATAATTCTGATGAATTGGCTACAGTGTGAGGAATTTAAGGATGCTTTTCACATTTTTGCCCTCTGTATACTTTTGTAGTTGAATTCCTGAGATGGGGAATGTAAAGACAAAGAGATTTGTTGAATTTAGAGTACTTTCAACTAAGTTTGACATAGTCTATAAATTAGTGGAGCTGTCAAGAAGACAGTTGAAAGCCAGGTGCTGGTCACTCACGCCTGTAAGCCTAGCTACTCAGGAGGCTGAGATCTGAGGATCCAAGTTCGAAGCTAGCCTAGGCAGGAAAATTAATGAGACTCCAGTAAACCACCAGGAAACTGGAAATGGTGCTGAGGCTCAAGCGGTAGAGTGCTCACCTTTAGCTGAAGAGCTGAGGGACAGTGCGCCTGCCTAGAGAGTTAAAGCCCCACAACCAACAGACAGATGAATATTGAATGTGGAACTGATGAGAGAATATAGTTTAGTAAGCATAAAGCCAATTAATTAAAAACCAGGACTTTTTCCCAGTAGGTAGAGTTCAAGATTGAGTGCAGTCACAGGCAGTATGGGAAGAGCACAGTAAAAAGGTCTAAAAAGGAACACTCTGGGGAGCAGTATGATGAAAATTGTTTCAAGGAAGGGATTAGTAGCCAGAAGAGAACAATGATGCCTTCAGTTTCACTACAGTAGTAAAAAAGGAAGCCTGACAGAACGGGTTGGAGTGTGAAATAAGTTGTGGGGTTATTGTGCCAATAGTCATTGCCTTAGGAGTTCAGATGTCTTAAGCAAGCTGTCAACTTTCTTATTTATGTACAAAATTGTAACAGAATTGCTATTTTCTTACTGGTGAAACTGCATGTCAGTTGAGATTTGGTAACCTCTTCTTTGAATATCATCTTGGAAGATGGAAGTTACTGGATCTGGCAAGCAGTCAATCAGGAGATATTAAGTGGGTTCTAAGCAACCATTGGGCTTATTTAGCAAAGAATAAAAAACAAGATAGTTGGTAAAGCAGCACAGATCACTAACCCAAACCTAGCAAATATTCAGATCTTAAGGATTGATAAGGTATATTGCTTATCAATAGCATCGGCAAGCTACTGTTTCAGGAGATGTTGCAGCAAGTTCACAAAGATTTTGACAAAAATCAGGAGATGTCTCCCGATTGCTTATGTAAGCTGCAACTGAAGCATAGAAAAACCATATTTGTGAGCTGGGAAGGTGGCTCAGTGGTAGAGGGCTTGCCTGAGGCCCTGGGTTCAATTCCTCAGCACCACATAAAAAGCCAGAAGTGGCGCGGTGGCTCAAGTGGTAGAGCACTAGCTGTGAGTTGAAGAGCTGAGGGACAGGGCACCGGCCCAGAGTTCTGGCCCCACCACCGGACCCAAAAAAAAAAAAAAAAACCATAGTTACTACATATGGGTGTCTTTCTACAGGAATGGAAAGTGAAAAAAAAGAAAGTACTGAAAAGAAAAAAGAAGTCGAAAAAAAGAAACGCTCTCGAGTTAAACAGGTGCTGGCAGACATTGCTAAGCAAGTGGACTTCTGGTTTGGGGATGCAAACCTTCATAAGGACAGATTCCTTCGGGAGCAGATTGAAAAATCTAGAGATGGATGTAAGTTTTTGTGTGTTATGTACACACGAATATTGATGTTGTGATAAGAACCTTCATGGATGATTAAAGGTATAGGGGCCAGTAATGAGCAGGGGAAGAAATACCAAGAAAGCAGAGGGCCAACTTTCTGGGGGCTTAAGCTAAGAAAGGAGCAATCCTAAAACTTTGATAATTACTTTATTACCTAACCTTATTGAATTTTTAACCTCCTTCAATAGATGTTGACATATCACTTCTGGTATCCTTTAACAAAATGAAAAAGTTGACCACTGATGGGAAGTTAATTGCCAGAGCATTGAAAGGCTCAGCTGTTGTGGAGGTAAGTAAGGTGTATGTTTAATTACACATTATACCACAAGTTTAACCTCATTAAACTAATTTGATATTTCCATTGACTAAAGCTGGATTTAGAAGGCACCAGAATTAGGCGAAAAAAACCTTTGGGTGAAAGACCAAAAGATGAAGATGAACGCACAGTATATGTGGCAAGTACATTTAATGGAAAGTTTT
Source organism: Dipodomys merriami (assembly GCF_024711535.1). Lineage (NCBI taxonomy): Eukaryota > Metazoa > Chordata > Mammalia > Rodentia > Heteromyidae > Dipodomys > Dipodomys merriami. The sequence continues at coordinate 26,363,221 of NW_027202826.1, forward strand.
AAAAAGAGACACGCCTTTATTCATTGTTACCAAGACACAATATTTTGAATTTATTAATTTGTTACAGGAATTACTTCCCAAAAACGTTAATCACAGCTGGATTGAAAGAGTATTTGGGAAATGTGGCAATGTTGTTTACATAAGTATACCACATTATAAGTCTACTGGAGATCCAAAAGGATTTGCGTTTGTGGAGTTTGAAACAAAGGAGCAGGCAGCAAAAGCTATTGAGGTGGGTCCAGGGTCCTAAGGGAAAAGAAAAAGAAAAGTCACGCTTTATAGTAAATTTTTTTTATTGCAGTTCCTTAACAACCCACCAGAAGAAGCACCGAGGAAACCTGGCATATTTCCCAAAACTGTAAAAAATAAACCTATTCCAGCCTTAAGAGTAGCTGGTGAGTACATTAACTATAGTAATTACTTTGTATTTAGTGCTCAAGCAAAATAAAAACAAAAACATTGTTGCAGATGAGAAGAAAAAGAAGAAAAAGAAAAAAGGCAGAATAAAGAAAGAAGACAGCACACAGACCAAAGATTTAAACATGGACACAAGTAGCTTATCCCTCTCTAAGATAAAAAGATCAAGGACTGCATCTGAGGGCTCAGACGCAGAGACACCAGAACCCCAAAAGCAACCTGCCAAGAAAAAGAAAAAACGAGATAGAGATAGAGGTGAAAGCCTAGCGGAAGGCAGAGCAGGGAAGAGGAAAAGAAGCAGCTCTGGAGATGCAGAATGTCTGGCGCCAAGATCAAAAATTAAGAAACTAACTCAAAAAGGCATTAAAACGGAAGCTTCTGAAATTTCTAAAGAAAACAGAGGTTTGACAATTTAAAAACTTAAATTTAACTTAAATTTAACTTAAATATAACTTAAATTTAAATTTTTAAGTTATATCTGAAACAAAAAAATCACATTCTTTAACTGGACTCTCATAGATCTAGAATTTTCTACAGAAGAGGAAAAAGATACTGGAGATATTAAAGATGGTTCACTACTGAAAACTAAAAGAAAGCACAAGAAAAAACATAAGGAGAGACATAAAATGGGCGAAGAGGTTATACCACTGAGGGTACTTTCCAAGTGAGTATATTATGATGACTGACAACATTCCATCACCATTGCTAAAGTGCAATTCCAATTTAGTGAACAGAGTTGCATATTAGCAACAGTGATGGCATATCGCCTAGTTACCAGAACGTGGGATGGCCTGAGGATTAAGTAGGAACCACCACACTCAAACATGGAAGCACTTACTTGTTATGTCACAGCAAGAGCCTCCACGTTAAAGTAAAGGGGGCCCCTTAAGACTTTCCCACTAAACACAAGCTTCATAAAACGCAAAAGGAAAACTTACCATCACCAAAACATGGAAGCACTTACTTTTTTAGATACAAAGCAAGTACATCCACGTTTAAGTGATGGGCAGCCCACGTTTGAGACACTTGGAAATGCTGTAACTTGGAACAAAACTGATCATAGCAAACCTCACAAATGTGTGCGGATGTAGAGTCACCTCCACTGAAACATGGAAGCACTTACTTTTGAATCACACAGCAGGTACCCCCATGTTAAAGCAAAGGGAAGTCCCCTAGTCAGTCACTGGGGAGACGTCTCATCCTGAAGTAAGTTGAATTCACTTCTACTAAAACATGGAAGCACTTACTCTGTTATTAAAAACTCACAGAAAGCACACCCATGTTAAAGTGGAAGGGAATCCAGCACACAGAAGAGAAAGAAACATCTCCCTAGAAGCTTTCCTTTACCTCCAGAGCATACTTACCAAAGTGCAGTTCTCTTTTCAAAGGTGAAAGATAGAGACCTGGGGCACTTGTATTTATACTATTCTTAACTCCCAAATTCCTTTTGCTTTTTATCTCGGAGAATCATTACAAGAGCCTTTTGTTATTTTAATGTATCTGCTCTCGGGGAAACTCTGCTGGGTGGGGTGGGATTCTGGGTTGCCCCTACCCCCACCCCATATTTTTTTTAAGTACCGATGTCAATGTTAACTGCTAAAACCATTACCACTAGATATCCTCTTAAAAAAACAAAACTCTTGTATCTTTTTTTTCTTTTTTTCCCTTTGGCACTGATTAGAGTTAACAATGAATGCTCCTACTGAGCTAAGAGATGCATTGTGTTTATATCTTGAGGAGCTCTAGCTGTTTGGAGAAATAGCTACATGTTAAAATATATGTAAATAAATAAATTGCTTCCTTGGGGTGCTATTTTCTTCACTGAAATCCTTTTGATTCAACTAAACCCCTAGGAATGTTTGTCTCACATTGGAAGCAATTTTACAAATAATCTTTAAATTTTCTCACAAAATGATTTGATAAATACTAGTAATTAACCAAGGAATTACCTTATAATTTTTACTTTTATAAGGTAAACTCTGAAAAGAAGCACTTAATATCGATGTTGAAACCAAAAGAATTTCCTGTGCCTGTTTACTGAATGTATTTAGGAACGAAAATAGTGAGGATTTAGAAACTAAGTAATTTATATATTTTAAAGAGGAAAGTTGAAAGTCATTGGAAAAGTATAATATTTAGATTAATCTCTATGCTTGTTTTGAGCCAGTTGTTGTCATTATTTCTAAACTTTATTTTTTGCCTTACAGGATTGAATGGATGGATTTAAAAAAAGAGTATTTAGCACTACAAAAAGCCAGCATGGCTTCTTTAAAAAAAACAATATCTCAAATAAAATTGGAGTCAGAAATGGAAACAGACAGTAGTTTACCTAGTAAGCCTGAAGTGAAAATTGCAAAAGGTAAAGATCACCTATTTTGTAGGATTGTAATGGATGTAAAGATATCATTTTTATAATATATATTTAGGAGTTGTAGGTATACCCAGTGACATAGTGCCTGCCTTGTTTGGACAGGACTCTGGTTTGGCTCTCCATCTCTGGAGTGGGAAAGAGGAAAGAAAGAGAAAGGAATCATAAGGGCTCCTTTTAAATAACATTTTTTTCCTACTCTTTCCCTACTTTTTATGACTGATTTAATTGTGTAATAAGTTCATAGTTTATAGAAGTATAGGTTGGAGTTTCTTACCTGAAATATTTTTTGTCAGTCCTGGGACCTGGCGCTCTCCTTGTTCAAGGCTAGCACTCTACACCTTTGAGCCACAATGTCACTTCCGGTTTTCTGAGGTTAATTGGAGATAAGAGTCTCATGGACTCTCCTGCCTGGGCTGGCTTTGAACTGTGAGCAACCAGCACCTGGCTCTTACCTGAAATTTCATTCAGTAAGGTGGACAACAAGCAAGGATAAGTTCATTCAAATTAGGATAAATTTTAAATACCTATAGCTTGCAAAAAATGTCTATATATATCCTCAGATTTGAGTAGTAATGTTTAACAGTCTTAAGTATACTACTTTAGTTCTTTGGTTCATGGATAAGGGAGTGTATTTTTATAAATTCTCTTCACAAGGTGAATAATGATATTTTCTACCTTCATGATATTTTCTATCTTAGTAATCTGAAATAACTCATCGTATATTTTTAAACTAAGTAAGTTTTAAATAAATTGTTTCAGGTCGCTTATGAAGAAATCTCTTGTTATTCTGGAATAGTACTTTCTAAGTGTTAAATTATTCAATGTGAGTGATTTAATCCTGGTCTTTTTCCCTTTTCAAATCAACAGCCAACAGTCAAGAGTGTCGCCCTCTGGAGAACACAGGACCACAATTTGTTAGTGGCGTGATTGTAAAAATCATTAGCACCGAGCCTTTACCTGGGAGAAAACAAATCCGGGTAATACTTTCAAGCTCCTAGGTGGTCGTTGCTTTTCTTAACTTCCTGGTGTGAAAATGTTGTCACTATAATATAGAAGACAAAAGAGAAATTAGAATCTATATTCTAGCCAAAACCCCACTCCATAATTTGAAGCAAATTCTAAAGACTCTGCATCTTAAGCATTCTTGTTTTCTGTCACTGATGGTTGCCTGCTGTGTAGTTGTAAAGGGAAATAATGCGATAGTCATCTTGACCACACACTAGTATTTACCACACATTTTTCTGAAACACTTTCAATTTTCGGAGTTTTAGAAAATTGCTTGGTAGATAATTTTTGTGAAGATTTAAGCATCATTATTGATCTGGAGTTATTTCGGAATTATAATTATTGTTTAATTTTGAAGCAAACTAGAAAATATATAAAATTTTATTTGTTTTTTTTAGCTTTCAATGGGTTCCTATATTTTATTACCTACAAAAAGTAGAAATTGTTATTACAAAATAAAAAGAATAATGCATATTTTTCACTTGGTGTTGGTTTTGATTTTTTTTTTGTTTGTTGATTAGCTATTGCAGATTTGGGGGAATTGAAAGAAAATTTTTTTTAGAAAATAGCCTTTGGATTTTTTTTTTAAATTCAATCCAGAGCTAGCAGAGTAGATCCAGTAAACATGAATTTGGACCCCAATGCCTAAAGAACTCAAAACAAAAATTTTAAATACTGTTCTAAAAAATGTTATATAGTTTACATCTAAACAGTCTTTTATACAAACAAAGCAATACATTCATTTTAATGCAGTTAGATTCCTCTGTGAGGAACAGTACTTGATCACACAAGGTGAGGTACCAATCTTTTATATTCTCTTCTGTAACTTTCACTACGGTTTAGTTTGTCTTGTTTGGGGCTTGAGACCTGTGCAGATAGTTTTTCACGATATACCCTCTATCTATGTTTTGTGCAAAATCAGAAAGCAGCTGCAGTAATGAAGTTAATAGTTACATTTTGCTGGAACAAAAACTAAGTTGTGTTGGTAACTGTTGTCTGTGACTTGCCCCTGTGATTACCAAGTTCATTTGTCATTATAGGGTTTTAAAGCTAAAGGTCTTAAATCTAGAGATTAGGCTCACATTATAATGGATATTTAGTAAATATCATTTGAATTGTGCTTTTCTACCTGAAAAACCGGTTATAAAACTCAATGAATAATTCATAGTTCATCAATTTATTACCAGTAGTTTTTCTTGCTGTGTTTCTAGATGTTGTACTATACACTAAATAAAGCTCTCTAGGTTTTTCTTTTTATTGATTCAGCAAACATTTACTACGTGCCTGGTTTTCTGAGAAACAGTATGTTAGGGTACATAGACGTGAAGCAGTACCCTTTTTTTAGAGACTCATGTATATTACTACATAGCATAAACTCTGCTTAGTCTATAATGAATTAGTATTTCCAGTCACTGCTTGATTTCTAGATACCTAGAAATTCAGTATTCAAGAGTAATAGAAATAGTTCCTTCTTAAAAAATTAGGTAAAAACTAAAAGGAAACCAGGTAAATAAAACATTCTTTCCCCAGTTGGAAATCTCCCTCTACTTCTTTAGCTTTATGAATGAAAATTGATGAATTAAGAATTAGTGTGACATTCCTGCATAAATGCATTCAGTGTTCTCTGGAACCTGCTGTGAGACACTAATTAAGGATGCAGGAATCTAGCTAATTTGCCCTCACAGCAGGAGTCCTAGGTAAAACTTTACCCTTATTGGTGATCTCCACTTATTTAGAAGTTATATTGGTATTTTATCAAAATCTAAGTGGTCTTGTGCTGTGTTCCTATAGTTCTACTGACGAACCTTAGAATTTTGGTAGGTTCAATAGAACTTAGTTTTCATGAGTTATAAAGAGTTGAAAGGTCATTACACATATTTTAAGTCATAAGTGGTGTACAGGTGAGTAAAAATAAGCCTATCCCCAAGTCCTCTGTCTTTTTTTGTTGGTCATGGGATTTAAACTCAGGGCTTGGGTGCTGTCCCTCATCTTTTGGACTCAAAGCTAGTGCTCTACCACTTTGAGATGCCTTGTCACTTCTGGTTTTCTAGGAGTTAACTGGAGATAGGGACTTTCGAATTGTCATCTTCAGCTATCAGTCTCCTGAGTAGCTGGTATTATAGGAGGGAGCCTTCAGTTCCCGGCCTTGTCTTTTCTTTTAACTTTGTTCCTTTGGATTGTCCATTCCATTCTACACGTATGTTGTCCTTAATAGAATATTTCTAACTTCATTCATATTTTAAGGACATGGTTTAAAGGAAGGAAGTTAATCATTAGACTTGTGAATTAGGCTCTGCTTTTTGTAAACCCAAATCTATTTTTAGGACCGCTTCTGTGTTTCAAAAGTGTTTGATATATTTACTCAATCTGCATCATGGAGTACTTGTTTGTGTAATATCTTGCAATGCCCATTAGAATTACTTTAGATGTATTATGAAGTATCATTATTGATTTTTATGGCATTTTGTTTAATTCCAATGCAGGACACCTTGGCCACAATCTCCGAAGTTGTTTATGTTGATTTGCTAGAAGGAGACATAGAATGCCACGCCAGATTTAAAACCCCTGAGGATGCTCAAGCAGTAATGAATGCACATACTGAAATTAAAAAGAAGCATAACTGGAAACTTGAAGTCCTTTCTGGTAAAACTTACTAGGAACATTTTTAAAGAATTGATCTCTTTCAAATTCAGGTCTTTGCGTATATTTCTCCAGCTATTCTACTTCTATTAATAGGGTTTCATTTGTGTTTTCTCGTGTGTGTGTCAATATTCAGTGATCATAGCTTGTTTTCTTATTTTAAGGTGATCATGAACAGAGATATTGGCAGAAGATTTTGGTAGATAGACAAGCCAAACTTAATCAGCCTCGGGAGAAGAAAAGAGGCACTGAGAAGGTAATCAGTTTTTTGTTTTATGTCCTAAACTGTTTCTGGAGGTTAATTATCTTCTGAAAGTTAGTAACAGATAATCATAAATAACTTTAGTTATTAAGTAAAACTAAGACTTAGCAAGTACAGTGTTTTAGATTGAGAGGGACTACATGTTTCTCAGTTTTAAAATATATGAAATATATGAAATGAGTTTTTTTTCTGTAAGGATACATAATATTTAAATTAATATTATGTAGTTTTTGTTTAAAGCAGCAATATTTTACACAATAAATTTAGTCTTGACATTTGTTTTGCAGTTTACATGACTGTATATGGATTGTCTTTAAAAACCACAATATATTTTGAATATAGTTTATGAAGATAGCAGGGGGCTACAGAGATAACATTCAGAGAGTTAAGACTGAGATACATGGCACCTATAGCATTGTTAAGCATTATTGTTATTCTCCAAAAAAGACAGCATAAATAAGCTTTAGGCAGTTTCTCTCTCAATTTTTTAACAAATATGATACTAGTAACCTTATATAATGTTTTTTGCTATTAAACTATGGAGTTTGTTCTTTGGAAACATTTTCTGGCATATGCTTATACAAGCTAATGTGTTCAGAACAGAGTAGAGTATATGATAAAAATATTATCACAACTTAGAACTCTATTATGAAAACCTGAGGAAATCCTAAAAAATATACGTTTGGTGAAAACTTCGAAAGTCAAACTTTACGTATTCGCAGCTTGTTTTGTGTTGTACTTAGTTTTTTAACATAAAAATTTAGTGTTTATTAAAATAATAGGAGACAGCCCCCCTTGTTACAAAAGTTACTCAAAAGTAAAAAATACATATGGATTTTTTCTTCAGCCATCCATTGGGCTAGCATTCATTGGAACTTAACATGATTTCAGGGGTAGTTTCCTACTGGGCTTTGTTAAATGTGTTTTCTAGAATAGAGACTGAACTTGTTGATAGAGAAGCCTCCTGCCTTCCTAATGACTAAGGTCTCTGTGGTGCTAATTTCAAAGCCTTTTTGAAATTATTTAAATGTTAAAAGCACTGATCCAGAACCTAAAACTGGAAGTTAGTTTGTAAGTAAAACTTAATCCTTTGTGTGAAGTGTCATTTAATACTGGAAATTAAGAACATTTATTTTTTAATTTTAGAAATTGTATAAAGTTCTGTTCTTCATTGAGTTGGAGAATTCTTTTCCATAGTTACCTGTTTCACTATCAGGGTTGGTGATAGCACAATTTATTGTGAAGTAGAAACAGCTGAAGCTGTAGAATTAAAGCTAGTTAGCTCATAAATTAAAATAAAAAGGAGATACTACACAGAGTAAGTGTTATACAAAGCTTGTTAAAGGAAAAGAGAAGACCACAATTTACCTACTTGTTTAATAATTAACTTAAATTAAATAACCTGTTGTTAATTTTCTACCAAGGAATTTTTGGAAGTCTAGAATCATACTATGTGTTAGCTTGTTTTCACACAGCTTCATTTTCCTTATAATGTAGTTCAAATGAAAGATGCTTGCCTTCCACATCCAAGGCCCTGATTTCTAGCCCTTTTACTAGCCCTTTACTTTTAAAAAGTAAAGAAATCCAATGGATGTTGCAAGGGTGTAATAAATAATACCTACTTTTGATATTAGCTCTCTGTCATATCTTAAATGATTTTTTTAAGTGTTTAAACATGTTTGACACATAATTGTACATCTTTGTGGCATTTCTTTGTCTTAGGAACTTTGAAAAGTTCTGTCAGTATTTTTATGTTGTTTGGGGATTTTTCCTGTTTTGTTTGAGTATTTTGGAAAGGTTTGGTACTTTTTTTTAAGAGACAGGATCTCACTATCTTATATAGTCCAGAATTTTCTCCAACTCATGATTTTTTTTCTTATTTTTCCAGTGCTGGGATTACAGGCCTGGGTCGTCACCATTCTTCTGGTTACTTATAATACATATAAATTGTTGTAAACTCTAGTCACCTACTGTGGTTTACTGAAATTGAAGAACCACTCTAATGAGCAGTTTGTAAACAAACTTTTATAACAGCTTAGGAATATATTGTCTTTTTGAAAGTACCATGTAATTAAGGATTTTTGATCATTCGATTCTTAACTCAGTAATTAGTACCAAGTCCATACTGAACAACAAAAGTATGCCGTGTATCTTTCTAAGAAAGGTTAAAATTCACCAGTGAGTTGAGGAGTGACTATTTTAACTAGAAAGACTTTTAAATCATGTTCAGCTTAAGTGGGAATAGGTAGATATTTCAAAAGTTTGATATCTATTTTACTTAATAATCTATAATTTCAACAACTCTCCCTTTGATTTGACCTAAAACATAATTGTTACACTTCTCTTCCTCTTCCCAAAAATTTCATTCAAAATGAAATCTTTGTAATAATAATTTGGTTGTTCAGTTTTACTTTTGTGTGTGTCTAACACATTTTCATTTCTTTCTCTGTAGTTAATCACCAAGGCTGAAAAGATTAGACTGGCAAAAACTCAACAAGCAAGTAAACACATTCGATTTTCTGAATATGACTGAAGAAAATTAGACTTTACCTTTTCATTTCACTGAATACTTGAGCGATTCTTGGGAAACTCATTTTATTATGGTAGTACAACATGCTAAATGTTTTTCTAAAACACAAAAGAATCCCTCAACTTGTAAATAAGACTTTTGACAAGTACATTGCAAACCACAGTTTTTTTGCCAAATATTTTATTTGAAGTAGGTAACGCAACCTCAATTGATTTCATAAATAAATGTGTTTTGAACATTATTGTTTATTTTTATTTGCAAAATAAATTCATGATTAACAAAAGTGAAAGACATGCATGGAAATGTTTAGAAATAAGCAGTAGGCTCAGAGTTTTGTAACTTTCTAATTAGAATTACCTTGCAGCTGGGTGCTTGTGGCTCACACCTGTAATCCTAGCTACCCAGGAGGCTGAGATCTGAGGATCATGGTTCAAAGCCAATCCACACAGGAAAGTTCATGAGACTCTTACGTCTAATAAGCTACTAAGAAAAAGCCAGAAGTGGAGCTGCGACTTAAGTGCTAGAGTGCTAGCTTTGAGCAAAAAAAGCTCAGGGGCAGAGCCCAGGCCAGAGACTAAGCCCCAGAACTAGAAAAATAAATTACCTTGAATATCTTTTCGTATTGGTATCTGTAGACATGTATGTATAATATTTTATTCTAATTGTGCTTCCATTGAAAAGAAGACATATGGGGGCTGGGAAGGTGGCTCAGTGGTAGAGCGCTTGCCTTGCATGCCTGAGGCCCTGGGTTCGATTCCCCAGCACCACATAAGCAAAAAGAAAAAAAGCCGGAAGTGGCACTGTGGCTCAAGTGGTAGAGTGCTAGCCTTGAGCTGAAAAGCTGAGGGACAGCGCCCAGGCCCAGAGTTCAGGCTCCACAACCGGACCCAAAAAAAAAAAAAAAAAAGAAAAGAAAAGAAGACATATGAACTGTTGGTAATTCAAATGTTAAATTTTAAAAGAATATTTCTTTCTAATAAACACTTTATTTTCACTACACAGAATAAACTGTACCAGGGTCTTTGAGCCAGTTTGAGTTGTATAGGAGTCAACATCAAACAATTAAGTAGTGTCAATTTTTGCTTTTTTTTTTTTTAAAGCAAGGATTATAGGATAAAGTAACTTGAAATGGGGAGGGGAAAGGAATATTTATGGGAATTAAAGATTTACCATTTTATTCAGGAAAAATCTCAGGACTGGAGTGTTTAACACATTCCTAGAACTGAATTTACAGTATCTATACAGGACTGATACTTTAGTGTCTTACCAAAATCCTAAGAAAGTACTTTGGATGGTACTTTAGTTAGTCTTACCAAAATCCTAAAAAAGTACTTTGGATGGTACCTTAGTCTTTTTTTTTTTCCCCCTGGTTGTGGGGCTTGAACTCTGGACCTGTGCTCTGTCCCTCAGCTCTTAAGCTCAAGGCCAGTGCTCTACCACTTGAACCACAGCACCACTTTTCTGAATGGTTTACTGGAGATAAGAGTCTCATAGACTTCCTGCCTGGGCTGGCTTTGAACCATGATCCTCAGATCTCAGCCTACTGAGTAGCTAGGATTACAGGCATGAGCCACCACCAGCACCCGGCTCTTAGTCTTTTTCCAAAATCCTAAGAAAGTACTTTGGATGGTCATCAGATTTATTTTCTTGGACAGCATACCCATTCCTGGTTCCAGCTTTATCTAAAAGTGGGGACTCATTTGACTGCACCTTCTGTGGGCTAAGACCTAATATCAGGAATCTCTTCACATCTGTGAATCAGAGATTTAACTAACTTTCTGGAGAGAGAATGGAAACAGCTGATACTTAACAAAAATAAGGACAAGTTGGCAGTCATTTATTCCCTGGTTTCTCCTAAAAAAACAAAATATTAGCATACATGGACTTATCCAGAAGGAAGATCTATAAAGCTGTTACACCCTACTAAGAGTACAACAAATGGTGCTCCAGTAGGTAGAAATTAATCAGAAGTAAATGCCTATTTCAGTGGTTCTTAGGTCTTAGGGTAACACCAGAGACATTAAAATATATAATTTCAGAAATTACCCTTAACATTTAAAGCAAGTACTCATTCAACAAGTATGTGTTAAATATTTTACATTTGAACATTGTTGTAGCACTTGAGAGTAAACAAAAATATCAACTTTTTTTAGGAGTTTATGTGCCAACAGGTGATAATAGATATTAGTCATACTTGTTTGAAAACCTGGGAGCTTTTTTTTTTTTTTTTGCTGGTTCTGGTGCTTGAATCAGGGACTAGGCACTGTTTCTGAGCTTCTTTTGCCAAGGCTAAAGCCAAAGAGACCTCTGCCTTTGAGCCACAGAGCTACTTCTATCTTTTTCCGAGTAGTTTATTGAAGATAAACTACTCATGGTCTTTCCTGCTCCAGCTAGCAGCTAGCTTTGAACTATAATCCTCAAATCTCAGCCTCCTGAGTAGCTAGGATACAAACAGATCTGTGTTACATCCCAGCACAGCATTAAAGAACATTCTTCAAAATTGCCTTGGGAAGTTTACACCACAGAAGAGCAGTTAGCATGCAAAACTAGGAAGGAGTCAACACCAGAACCATTACTAATTGTACTTATTTCTGGTTTGTTGGCCTAAGGCACAAGCAGGCTGTCTTGAACATAGAGTCACACAAGTTGCACACATACAGCAGCATTTAAAGTGACTGCTGTGTGACTGGTATTCTCAGACTTGGGCAGTGAACAATCTACATACCTGTATGGCAATCCAGTATACAAAATCCTTTGTATTTGAGATGGCCTGTCTGCTAAAGAAGGTCTGACATGGCCCCAAATTAGGAACCTGATTTCACTGTGGACTTGTTCATATCTAACTAAGTCAGAACCTCACATGAGAGATGGGAATTAGAGAAGGAATCTCAGAGTTTGAACTCCTGAGACTTTACATTTGAGGACATGGTGTTTTTTCATGATGAATCTGGGCTTTATTCCAAGTACATTAAAAGGTTTTAGACTCAGTCTTGATTGTTTAGGGCTTAGCTTAAGAAAAACTGTAAAGCTGGGGCTGGGAAGGTAGCTCAGTGGTAGAGCGCTTGCCTTGCATGCATGAGGCCCTGGGTTCAATTCCTCAGCACCACATAAGCAAAAAGAAAAAAGCCGGAAGTGGCGCTGTGGCTCAAGTGGTAGAGTGCTAGCCTTGAGCTGAAGAGCTGAGGGACAGCGCCCAGGCCCAGAGTTCAGGCATCATGACTGGGCCCAAAAAAAATTTTTAAAAAGGAAAAAGAAAAACTGTAGAAGCTGAATGTCAGTGGTTTACAACACCTGTAAGCCTAGCTATTCAGGCAGCTGATACCTGAGAATCATAGTTCAAAACCAGCCTAGACAGGAAAATCTGTGGCTTCTTTTATCATCGTCAATTAACCAGAAAAAAAAAAAAAAAGCAGAAGTGGAGCTGTGACTGAAGTGGTATAGAGTGGCAGCCTTGAGGGGAAAAGGGACAGCATCTAGGCCCTGAGTTCAAGCCCCGATCCAGCACTGATACAAAAAAAAGAAGAAGAAGAAGAAAAGAAATTGTGGTTTTGAATTCTCATTCTATAGTTAACTGGAATGGCAATGAGTATTCATGGAATCAGCTTTCTGGGTTTTTTGTTTGTTTTTTGTTTTTGCAGAGCTAAGCATTGAACCCAAAATCTTGCACATGACTGGCAAGCATTCTAGCACAAAGTTTTATCCCCAGCTGGATTTAGAAGTACTAAGGGCCAATAAATATAATAACAAAACTCACAAGTAATCAAGAAAAAGAACCAAGGCATTCTGGGTTTGATCAGTAGATGACAAGCATGTAAACTACTGATACTACCCAGTGTATAATAGAAAGATAAAGAGATTAGGTAGTGTATTACTTAAAATACAGCTTGATTGAAAGAAAATTTAGCAGATATCAACATAATATTTGCTCTAAACAATTTACAAACTACAAAGGACTTTCAGATATGTGAAAATATTTTCCAATCTAATTCATAATAGGAGAAACAAGTCAAAACATAATAGAGCACAAGTCAAGACTGTACTAGGACACTAGTTTTCACATCAAATTGGCAGAGATTCCCAAATTTTATAAAATACAGTGTGGCTGAGGATATGAGGAAATGGGCTGTTTGCTTTTCTGAATGTTTATTACTTGTTAAAATTTGTTTATAAAATACCTAATCCTTAATACATTTGAGTTGTTTTGAAATGAATAAACTCTGGGATCTAGCAGTATAACTTTCGCATATTTATATCGTGAAGGAAATTATGCAGCCCTCAAATGGAGAATGAAGCCAAGTTCTTTCATGTCCTAGGAGAAAGACAAACATCTAACAACAGCAGATTCATAAAACACGTTACAAACTGGTCATCATGGGCATAAACCTGGAATATCAGCACTTAGGAGCTGAGGCAGGACTATCAAAGTTGAAAAACAACCAGAAGGAATACAGAAGGACTTTCTTATAGCAGTTGGAAAACTGGCTCCAGGCAGACATTGTGATACACACTTACATTCCCAGCATTTAGGAGTCTGAGGCAGGAAGATTGTGAGTTCGGGCAAGCCAGAGATAATATAGTAAGAAGTTGTGTGTGTGCGTATACTTCTGATTTTTAGCTGGTTGATTGGAAATAAGAAACTGACAGACTTTCCTGTCTGGGCTGGCTTTGAATCCAGATCCTCAGATTTCAGCCTGTTAAGTAGCTAGAATTACAAAGGTGAACCACTTGGTACCCTGATACTTTGATACCTGGCTAGAAATCTTCATACTTACTTTACCAAGTCATTATTACTTTGCCAAACTTTAATCTATATTTGTTAATACTTACCAGTTTTCACCAAAAACTTACTGATGACTTAAGCCTGTTGAATTAAATCCATGGGTTCTGCTTTGCAATGTTTTAAATGTATCTCTTTTTAAGTTCTTGGCAGATTTGGAAAGGGTTTATTTTGAAATCTCTTCTTGGAAGTGGGCTGCCCGTGTCTCACATCTGTAATTCTAACTACTCCGGAGGCTAAGATCTGAGGATCGAAGTTGGAAGCCAGCTCAAGCAGGAAAGTCTATGAAACTCTTATCTACAGTTAACTACCCGCTGCCCCCCTCCTCCCCAAAAAATATAAGAAATGGAGTTGTGACTTAAGTTGTAGAGTGCTAGCCTTGGTCAAAAAGCTAAGGGACAGTGCCCAGGCCCAGAGTTCAAGCCCTAGGACCAATACACACACCCTTCCTGGACTATGGAGCAGAACTCCTCCCCTGATACGTGTTCCACCAACTCTGCTCTTCTTTTTGTTGTTGTTGTTGTTGTTGTTGTTGTTAGGGTCCTGAGGCTTTAACACAGGTTCTGAGCCCTGTCTCTGAACATTTGCTCAAGGCTAGTGCTCTAGCACTTGTCATGGATCCACTTCTAGTTCTTTTGGTGCTTTTTTGGATTATAGGCATTATCCACCAGTGCCCAACTCTGCTCTTAATTGAAATTCATCTTGGTATCTCTGAGTTATATGGACCCCAGAGGGAACAATTACAGGTAATTATAGATGGTTTCTTCTGAATGTTGAACATTAAAACTGAAAAGAAAACTAGAACTCAGGAGGAGTGCTAGACAGTATAACATCTGATTTGATTTTTATTTGATATCTTTGGCACATTGAAAATATCAAGATAATTAAAACTTTCAACTTTGTCCTGCTTTAGATAAATGCTATGCACTGTGAATTAAAACTCAGTTGTTATAAATGTGGCTCACAACATTTGTGAAAGTATATAACAAGCCAAGTGTAAGCAGGCCAAACAAGATTAAGGCTCTGAGTTCAAACCCCAGTTTTGACAATAAAATAAAAATCTAAAAAATAATACACATTAAGAGAAAGGAGGACAGAAACAGAGACACAGAGAAAAACAGGACAGAGGAAAGGCTTTTATAATTCTAGCTTCTCAGGAGGTTGAGATACAGGAGACTGTTTTAAAGGCAGTCTGGGAAGAAGAATCCTCAAAACTCCATCTCAAAAACCAACCAGGAAAAAGCCAGACTGGAGATGTGGCTTAAGTAGTAGAGTATCAGCTATGAGTAAAAAAGTAAAATAAGGTGTGAGACCCTGAGTTCAAACCCTACACCCAGCACTAAAAAACAAAAACAAAAATCTGGTAAAGGGCTGGGTGTCAGTGGCTCACACCTGTAATCCTAGCAACTCAAGAGGCTGAGATCTGAGGATCCTGATTTGAAGCCAGCGCAAGCAGAAAAGTCCTAGTGAGCCTCTTATCTCCAATTAACCACTCACAAACCAGAAGTGGAGCTGTGGCTCAAAGTGGTAGAGCACTAGACTTGAACAAAAGACGTCAGATACAGTGCCCAGGCCCTGAGTTCAAGTCCCACAACCAGGAAGAAAAAACATAAGCTGGAGTTGGAGATGTGGCTCTGTGGTAGTATGCTAGCTCTGAGCTTGGATAGCACCCTGACCAGGACCAGCATGAGAGAGAAAAACAGAGAGAACACAAAGGTTTCACTGGTTTACTGAAGTGCAAGGATAGCAGGTGTAAGTGAAGCAAATTCACAAACAATAATTTAGAACGCGTCTCTACACATGGTTAGGGTTTATTTAAGAAAAACTGAATGACTATTGCATGAAAAAAGTTCATGAGTCAAGGGTTATTTTCTAGCATAGAAACATTTACCTTGGAATTATTTCACACTCTGATGTTGAGATTAATAGAGCAATATTGTTAAAGCAGATTAAGTAAAAACACATCTGAAGAAAAATGTTATTGTGCAAAATATTACTATATATCTTACTCATAAAAATTGCTTTTTTTTTTTTTTTTTTTGTCTGTCATGGGGCTTGAACTCAGCCTGGGCGCTGTCTCTCAGCTCTTCAGCTCAAGGCTAGCGCTCTACCACTTGAGCCACAGCGCCACTTCCAGTTTTCTGAGTGGTTTATTGAAGATAAGAGTCTCATGGACTTTCCTGCTCGGGCTGGCTTTGAACCGTAATCCTCAGATCTCAGCCCTCCTGAGTAATTAGGATTATAGGCATGAGCCACCTGAGGCCGGCAAAATTCCTGCTTTAAGTGGCCTAATTTACCCCTATGTTTCCTTCTTTCTTCCTTTTTCTTTTTTTCCTTTGGCCATGGGGCTTGAACTCAGGGCCTGGGCACTGTACCTGGTCTCTTGCTCAAGGCTAGTGCTCTACCACTTTGAGCTACAGCACCACTTCTGATTTTTGCGTGATTAATTGGAGATAAGAGTCTTACATAGACACTCTTGCACAGGCTGGCTTTGAACTGGGATCCTCAGATCTCATCCTCCTGATTAGCTACCATTACAAGGCTTGAGCCACCAGCTCCTGGCCTGCTCATCTACCCTCTCCCTCCCTTTCTTTCTTTCTCTTTCTCTCTCTCCCCCTTTCTTCCTTCTTTCCTCCCCCTTTCTTTCTTCTCTCTTTCTCTTTCTTTTGTTCTTTCTTTCTTCACTTCTTTCTTCTCCCCTCCCTTCCTCTCTCCCTTCCTTCCTTCTTTTTGTGCCAGTACCAGAACCTTGAATTCAGAGCCTGAATGCCATCCTTTATCTCTTTCCCTCAAAGTGGGCACTCCATCACTTGAGCCACACATCCACCTGTGGCTTTTTGCTGGTTAATTGAGCATAAGATCTCACAAACTTTCCCACCTAAGCTGGCTTCAAATCTTGATCTTCAGACCTCAGCCTCCTGAGTAGCAAATATTACAAATGTGAGCCACCAGTGTCCAGCTTGTGTTTTTTTTTTTTATATAATGACATTTATGTGGACTATCAACTATTTTTTTTAAATACAGTCCTGTAGTCTTTGCACTTAACTGCCATATTGATGAAGATAATAAGATTCCCTGGGTACTGCTTGCTGTGGCGCTCAGTTTAGCATTCTGGGCTGGCTGTCAACTCCCATTTTTTTAAATTCCCCTAACATGACCTTCTTCTAGAGCCAAGTTAATTGGCAGATAGCAGGCAGCACATGACTCGCTAGTTCCTGTCTTTGGACTGTTGGAAAGGTCTTTCTCTGAACCTGGAGTGGTGTTCTCACTCCATCATTTCCTCTCAGTGTTGCTCCAAACTGTGGATTTTCTTGGGGTGTAGGGGTGCTGAGAAGGGCTCACTAGGGAGATTTCCCATTGTCATGCTCCTTAAGCTCCCTGGGGCTTCTCACTTTGGTCCTTGTTAATTTCCCTAAGTTAATTTCACTTTCAAGTGACTATTGTCTGGGGGGGGGGGGGGATGAAGTCTTTGTTTCTTTGTTATTTGAGTTGAATTTAACACCTGCTGATACCCCCATTGTCTTCCAGCAGAGATTCAAATGTTGCTATCACTCTTGTCATTAAAAAAAAAATAAAATCAGAATTTAATGGTTGTATTAAAGAAAACACACAGAGAAGTTACAAGAGAATATGACAAAAATACACATTAAGCTGATCCATGGAAGTACATACAAAACTGTGTGAAAATACGTAGTAGCCCCCAGTAATCTACAGATAAAAATAAAGTTTTTTTTTTTTTTTTTTTTGTCATGGGTTTTGAACTCAGGGCCTTGGGGCTGTTCCTGAGATTTTTTGCTCAAGGCTAGTTCTATCACTGGGCTACAACTCCACTTTCAGCTTTTTTTTTTTTTTTTCTGTCAGTCCTGGGGCTTGAACTCAGGGCCTGGGCAGTGCCCCTGAGCTTCTACCACTTAAGCCACAGTGCAGTTTCTGGCTCTTTCCATTTATGTGCTACTGAGGAATTGAACCCAGGACTTCATGCATGCTAGGCAAGCACTCTACCAATAAGCCACATGCCCAGCCCTACTTCAGTTTTTTTGGTACTTAATTGTAGATTGTCTCACAGAATGGGCACTGATGGCTCAGGCCTATAATCCTAGCTATTCAGGAAGCTGAGATCTGAGGATGATGGTTCAAAACCAGCCCAGGCAGAAAAGTCCAGGTAAGTCATTTATCTTCAATTAACCTCTCAAAAACCAGAAGTGATGTTATGGCTCAAAGTGGTGGAGCACTGGCCTTGAGAAAAAGAGCTCAGGGACAGCACTCAGGCCCTGAGTTCAAACCCCAAAACCAACCAAACCAGGGGTGGGGTGGGAGGGAGAGTTTCACAGATTTTCCTGCTCCAGTCTGGCTTCACACCACGATCCTCAGTTCTCAGCCTCTTAAATAGAATTACAGATTTGAGCCACCAGTGCCTGATTTGTAAAAATTTTTCTTCCTTTTTTGGGGGGTGAGGTGGGGTGGGGTTGTCATTACTGAACTGGTACCAGGCTTGAACTCAGAGGCAGGGCAAAGTTTTGTTCAAGGCTGGTACGCTACTACTTGAACCATACTTCTACTTCAGCTATTTGCTGATTAACTGGATAACAGAGTGTCATAGATTTTTCTGCCCTATCTGGCTTTGAAACCATTCCTCAGATCTTAGCATCCTGGGTAGCCAAGATGACAGGCATAAGCCACCAACACCCGGCCAATGTTTGTTTGTTTATAATAACTAGGCATCTAAAGTGGATCCTTTTTTTTTTTTTTTCAAATTCTTTATTGTGATTAAGTGATTTCCCAAATTTCACAGTATTGTGAGATAGTGATGCTTAAAGTCACAAACACATTCTAATTTTCATGGGGCAAATTGTCTATCATGGTCTATAACATTTATGAGTTCTATGAGCTTTGACAATACAGTTATTTCTTCCACATTGGGTGATATGTACATTTCTTTTGTTTTGCATAGCATCAGCCGTTCCCTCTTTCCCACTTGTTCCCTCCCTCCCATTGCTGCCATTGAGTTGTTTAGTTCATTTTGATCAATGTCCAATGCAACTGATGGGCTAAAGTGGATCCTTAATCCTAGCACTGTAAGGGTCTGTACATAGGCCTGAACAAGTGTTTGCTTTCACTGTTCTTCTGGCTCCAAATACATATTATTGACACAAAATTTCTATTAATGAGAGATATACTTCTGGGTAGATGAGCTGAAAAAAAACTGGAAGAGACTTAAGATGTCTTTGTGCTATTCTGCTCCCAAACAGTTCTTACAAATTGTCTTCAAAAGACAGAAACTTTCCGGGCACTGGTGGCTCATGGCTAGCTTCTCAGCAGGCTGAGATCTGAGGATTGAAGTTCAAAGCCAGCCCAGGCAGGAAAGTCTATGAGACTCTTATTTCCAATGAACTACCAGAAAACTGGAAGTGGCGCTGTGGCTCAAGTGGTAAAGCGCTTGCCTTGAGCTGAAGAGTTCAGGGTCAGCACCCAGGCCCCGAGATCAAGCCCTACAACCGACAAAAAAACAAACAAAAAAACCTGAGCTTGGAGCTGGTGGCTCACACCTGTAATCCTAGCTACTCAGGAGGCTGAGATCTGAGGATTGCAGTTCAAAGCCAATTTAAGCAGGCAAATCCATGGGACTCTTTTCTTGGATCAACTATCAAGAAGTCAGAAGTGCAGGGTGTGGTTCAAGTGGTAGAGTACTAACATTGGGCAAAATGTTTAGGGACAAACTCACAGGCCCCAAGATCTAGCCCTAATCCCTGAAAACACACAAAAACAAGACAGAAACCACAGCAAAGGGCCTGGCTACTGGTGAGCGTGTGCAAGCTATCAGCTTCCATAAGTGGGCTGTCACCAAGGACTCTTCCTTGCAGCAGCTGGGATGGCCTGCCGAGCATGCGGAGTGATACAGTATATTTTTGTCTGGAGTCACGTAGTCCCTATCTTTAAATATCCAGGTTGTACTTTGAAAGGGACGGTCTGAGCACTGAATCACTTAAAATTTGGGGGTATCAGATTCATAGTGGAGCCCTTACCTAGGGCCCAGTAAAGGCCCTGGATCCAATCCCTAACACACATACACACACATACTCTTACACATACACGCACATATCCAATTATGGTATAAAAGAGGGAATTGTGAATGTTGGTTTCTTCAATGTTCCTAGCTCAAGGTTGAAATGACAAATGACACAATACGTTCCCTGTCAACGAGAATCCTATTTTGGCAGACTTCTATACTATTTATTCCTTACAGCACAGGGTAGCTATATTTAGTGGCTGTTCCCTCCTAGGCCCTTGAAGTCATTCCTTCTGCCCTACTGACCTTAGTGAGAAAGGAAAGATCTAGCTAGTAACATGAATGAGAAAGAGCAACAAAAGGGTTTTCATAAGGCCCTGGGGTTTCTGAGATGAGGTTCAGATTTTCCACAGTCACCAGCATGAAGGCAGGACTGTTGGGGATAACTTTCCACAAAGTCAAATTGGACTCCCCAACTCTATCCTTCAGCTCCCTGGGTGGGAACTTGTCTATCGTGTTCCCCACATGACTGGTGTTAGGAAGGCGTTTTCTTAAATCTTCTGATATAAAATAGAGGTTCTCATTCATTCATTCACTCACTCACTCATTCCATTTCCTTTTCTTTTTCTTTTTGCTGGTACCAGGTATTGAACTCAAAGCCTCATACCTAGTCTCTTGCTTGCTCATGGCTGGTGCTCTATCACTTGAACCACACCTCCAGCTCTGCTTTTTGCTCAATGTGAAAATGGAGTCTCTTAGACTTTTCTGCACAGGCTGGCACATACTTCAGATCTCAGCCACTAAGTTGCTAGGATTGCAGGTATGAGCCACCAGCAACTGGCTTTTAGCTATTTTGTTTTGTTTTGTGCCAGTTCTAAGGCTTGAACTTAGGGCCAGAGCACTGTCCCTGAGCTCTTAAGCACAAGTCGAGCTCTCTACCAGTTGAACCACAGCTCTACTTCTGCATTTCTTTTCTGTAGCCCCTGGACTCCATAACCTGGAATGAGCATTTGTGAAAACAGTTCTGACATCACTTTACTGTATGGAGAGCCCAGGGCCTATGGTGGCAAGAATCAGACTCATGGACTGGAGGCGTGGCTTAGTGGTAGGGCTAGCAAGCTGATTGAGAGGCCCTGAGTTCAAATACTAGTACATACAAAAATAAAAGAAAAAAAGGAACTTAATTTTACTACTTATTACTTATTATTTACTACTTATTCATCTACCTAATTCATTTGTAACATACATGCTGAAGGGACAAGTTAGGTATGATTAAAAAAAAATAAGATGGGAAGTTGGCTCAGTGGTAGAGTGCTTGCCTCGCATGCATGAGGCTCTGGGTTCGATTCCTCAGCACCGCATAAACAGAAAAAGTGCCGCTGTGGCTCAAGTGGTAGGGCTCTAGCCTTGAGCTAAAGAGCTGAGAGACAGCATCCAGGCTGGGCTCCGGTGGCCTGTAATCCTAGCTACTCAGGAGGCTGAGATTTGAAGATCACAGTTCAAAGCCAGCCTGGGCAGGAAAGTCTGTGAGACTCTTATCTCCAATAAACCACTCAGAAAACTGGAAGTGGTGCTGTGGCTCAAATGGTAGGGCGCTTACCTTGAGCTGAAGAGCTGAGAGACAGAGTTCAAGCCCCATGACAGACCAAAAAAAAAAAAAAAAGAGCAGGACACTGGTGGCCTTAAGCCTGTCATCCTAGTTACTCTGAGGCTGAAATCCTGAGGATCACAGTTTGAAGCCAATCTAGGGGAGATAAATCCACAGAGTTTATTTACTATATCCAATTAGCCAGCAAAAACCTGGGCTAGAGGTGTACCTCAAGTAGTAGAACAGCAACAGAATGAGCAAGTGAAGCTTCAAATTGGTCTTTGTTTAAAATAGAGGCTCAGCTGGGTACTCACAATGTTAGCCACTCAGGAAGCTGACTCTGAAGATCACAATTTGAAGCCAGTCCAAGCAGGAAAGTCTGTGAGACTCCTATCTGCCATTAGCCACCGAAGAGTCAGAAATGGATCTGTGGCTCAACATGGTAGAGTGCTAGCCTTGAGCATAAAAGCTCAGGGACAGTACCCAGGCTCTGAGTTTAAGTCCCAGGACTCCTCAGCTCTCACACACAAAATACAATCCTATCCCAAAGTTCAAGGCTTTGAGTTCATTATTCCTACTCTACCTAAACAAGTTTTAAGAAAAACTGATCAATTTCCCCCAAACCTGCAAATGGCAAAGTCAATAGTAAGATTCCAAGTTTATTTAACAGTTAAAGCCCATATTTTACTAGCACAAATAGTAATGTTTAAAAAAAAAGAATATAAATATCAAGCATAGTCTACACACATAGCTTCACTCTTCCTTGGAACATGAAATAGAATTAAAGGCTATTTACATTGTGTATTCCCAGGGCAGGCAATGTCTTTGATCTCTTATTCAGGCCAAACTGTTGTCCAAACACAAGGCATTTCCCTTAAGGAAAGGCTAACCACTAGAAAGGTAAAGAAATCCCCTTGCCCAGGCTGAAATACCCTGGCTACTTGCATTGGGGGTGGGGAGGGGTGAATTCAAAAGGCCAAGAGCTCAGGCTTGGTGTCTTCATGTGTGCGTCCAGACCAGGCTAAAAGAGGGAGGTGAAGGGCAGGCACTTGGAGTTGGGCAGGAGGCCAAGTGCAAAATGAGAAGCAGCAGCAGCTGAGAACCCAGTGAAGGGAATGGCAGGGCCTCCCAGGCCTGACTTTCCTTCTTGACCTTGACTTACTTTTTCTACTTTTGTCTGGATCCAACATCAACCCTTCTCTCTGCATGTTTCCTCTTTCCTAAATTAAAAGGCAAAGAAGCTTTGCTCTGAGAAACATCACAAAGATGACTTCAAGGATACAGCTTCAAAAAAAAGGATCCAGCTTCAAGTGTGTGTGTGTGTGTGTGTGTGTGTGTGTGTGTGTGTGTGTGTGTGTGTGTTTCAGTACTAGGGCTTGAACTCAGGGCCCTGAACTCTCACTTGGCTTTTTCACTCAGGGCTGGCACTCTGCCACTTGAGCCACAGCTCCATTTCCAGCATTTTGTGGTTTATTGGATATAAGAGTCTCGCAGACCTTTCTTCATGGGCTGGCTTCATGCATCCTCAGATCTCAGCCTCCTAAGTAGCTGGGATGACAGGTGTGAGCCTCTCATGCCTACCTCTAATGAATATGTTTAAGAAAATAATGTTTTGAAGAGCTGTCAAGAAAATTTTGTCCTTTGACCTGGTAACTCCATGTGTAGGATTTTTTTTTCAATAGGAAAACATATGTGGGACTGGTCAATAAATATATGATGTATTTATAAAATAAAATATCATGTGCCCATTAAAGACTATATTTGAAAATGTTAAATGACCTGCTGAGTTAATTGTGTTGCTTGAAAACCAATTTCCAGTATAAAACTCTATATATATGGTATGTTACATTGATATATCAAGATCTATACATATACATATGTATGTGTATATATAATGTATATAAACATCCTAGATAAGATACAAATAAGAAATAAAAAGATAAGAAGTCCAGGTGCTGTTGGCTCATGCCTATAATCCTAGCTATTCAGGAGGCTGAGATATGAGGATTGTGGTTCAAAGCTGGCCCAGGCAGAAAAGTTCCTTTGAGACTCTTATCTGCAATTAACCACTCAAAAACCAGAAGTGGTACTGTGGCTCAAGTGGTAGAGTGCTAGCCTTGAATGCAAAGAGGCTCAGGGACAGCGCCCAGGATGTGAATGTGTTCAAGCCCCACAACTGACAAAATACAAAGCTGGATACTGTTGGCTCAGGAGGACTGCGATTTGAAATGTAGCCTGGACAGCAAAGTCCATGAGACTTTGTGTGTGTGTGTGTGTGTGTGTGTGTGTGTGTGTGTGTGTGTGTGTGTGTGTGTGTGTGTGTGTCGGTCGTGGGGCTTGAACACTGGGCCTGGGTGCTGTCCCTCAGCTCTTCAGAGCCACTTCCAGTTTTGTGGTGGTTTATTGGAGATAAGAGTCTCACAGACTTTCCTGCCTGGGCTGGCTTTGAACCGTGATCCTAGGATCTCAGCCTCCTGAGTAGCTAGGATTACAGGTATGAGCCACCGGTGCTGGCTTCCAAGAGTTTCTTATCTCCAATTCAGCACCAAGAACAAAAGCATCAACAAAAACAGAATTGGAACTGTAGATCAAGTGGTAGAGCACTACCCTTGAGCAAAAAAGCTCAGAGAAAGTGCTGCCCAAGCCCTGAGATCAGGCCCCAGGCCTGACAAATACACACAGACACAAACACACACACACAGACACACACAGGATGAAGCCTTTTTAATGTACTAATAATTTCAGGAAGGAATATACACTAACTTTCAGTAGTTCAATATCTCCATAAATATTTTAACTTTTATACATCAAGATATTTTCAATGTACATTAGTTTCATAATCAGAAAAAAAATTCTGGACAAATGTATATCTAAAACCCACTAGACTGAAAGGTTTTCTCATCCTTCTCTTTCTAGCATCCAACATATTTCTTGCATGCTCTGCTGTAATGCCTGAGTTATTGAAAAAATAAATACACAAAAGGAAGAATGGAGCTGTGTGCTGGTGACTCATGCCTAGCTATTCAGGAGGCTGAGATCTGAGGATCTTGGTTCAAATCCCAGGGCAGGAAAGTCCTTGAGTCTCTTTTTTTTGGGTGGGGGGGTTCGGTCGTGGGGCCTGAACTCTGGGTCTGGGCTCTGTCCCTCAGCTCTTCAGCTCAAGGCTAGCACTCTACCACTTGAGCCACAGCACCACTTCTGGCTTTTTTCTTTCTGCTTATGTGGTGCTGAGGAATCGAACCCAGGACCTCAGGCATGCAAGGCAAGTGCTCTACCACTGAGCCACCTTCCCAGCCCCAGTCCTTGAGTCTCTTATCTCCAATAAACCATCAGAAAACTGGAAGTGGAGCTGTAAAATGGACAAAAATAATGAAATTAGACAGTCACAGCCTTCTGACTACATCTTTTCCTCTGTTGCATTTTCAGTCTGTCCTCAGATTTTTGTAGCCTTCCCTTCATAGACAACACAAATCTGATCTTTCCCCATTCTGTTCTGATACCATCACAGTCCACACTGTTTTGCTCCCATAACTGAATCAATGCAGCCATGTCTAACAGGCCCTACAGTGCCCTTTCCTGTAACTAACAACCTTTCTCCTTTAAAACTTACATTGAGAGGGAAAAATGAGGAGAGAACAAGGGAAGGAGTGACATTGTCCCAAAAGAAATGTACTCCTTATTTGTCGTATGTAATTGTAGTCCCTCTGTACATCACTTTTATAATAATAAAATAAAGGGGCTGAGAAGGTGGCTCAGTGGTAGAGCGCTTGCCTTGCATGCATGAGGTCCTGGGTTCGATTCCTCAGCACCACATAAGCAAGAAGGAAAAAGCCAGAAGTGGCGCTATGGCTCAAGTGGTAGGGTACTAGCCTTGAGCTAAAGAGCTGAGGGACAGCGCCCAGGCCCAGAGTTCAGGCCCCACGACTGGACCCCCCCCCAAAAAAAAAAAAAAAAAAAAGATCAAGTGGTAGAGCACTATCCTTGAGCTAAATGCTAAGACAGCATCCAGGCCCTGATCTGAAGCCCCAATACTGGCACAAAAAAAACAAAAAACAAAAGTGACTTTTCAGTGTCAATCAAGGGGAAAACCTAAAGTGCTTTGAATGGACTATGCAAACCCCTGTACACCACATCTTTCAACCTCATCTTCTAATCTGTTCACTCCACTCTAGCCACATGAGCTGTTGGCTCCTAACTTCGGTTCTTGCACCTGCCTGTCCTCTGCCTGAAATGTTCTTCCCCAAAATAACTAGCTAGCCTGCCTACACGTCTTCTTTCAAGCTCCCTGTACAAGTAAGTGTCTGCATATCAGAGAGGACTTTCCAGACCCAGCTATTATAAATAGCTCCATCCAGTCCATCACTCCCTTGTCATTCACTGTCCCCTTACTCTGGCTTATTAGTGTGTGTGTGTGTGTGTGTGTGTGTGTGTGTGTGTGTGTGTGTGTGTGTGTGTGTGTGTGTTTTAAATAGAAAACTACAACCCTACCTAATTTGTTATATTTATTTGTTTGGAATCTATCTCCTCTTCCAGTCCCCTAGCTACAATATAAGATCCATGAAAGCAAGGGTTTTTTCTTTTGTTTTATTTTCACTGTGCACAAAATTAACTCACTATAGATTCACTCATTTGAAAATTAAGACATAAATCCTATCAGATGTTTAAGGATATGGCCAGGTGCCAGTGGCCAAGGCTATAGTCCTCAGTAGGCTGAGATTTGATGGCTGAGCAGACAAATCAGCCTCAGCAGACAAATGAGAGACTCTTATTCCTAGTTAACCAGCAAAAGCTAAAAGTGGAGCTGTGGCTCAAGTGGGAGAGCACCAGCCGTGAGAGAAAATGCTCAAAGTTAGCATCTAGGCTTGGAGTTTAAGCCCTAGGAACTATGGGGAGAGGGGAAGGGAAAATAAAAGAAAAAATATTAATGAAATATTCTTCCCTCTGAATTATTTAAAATGATCTTAAGAATGCCCTAACATACTCTACATACCAAATTATGAATCTCTTAGATGATTATATTTTGATTGGTTATTTTATTAAAATATGGTAATTTCTTGGTAGCATTAATTTAGAAAGTAGAAATTTCAAGACCACTTGGTTCCAAGTGCCTTATGCCTCATACACTAGGGTGATTTCACATAAACCAGCTCTGTCTCACAGAAGCAGAATATCAGACTCATAAAAAATTTAATTTTGGGGCTGGGAAGGTAGCTTAGTGGTAGAGTGCTTGCCTAGCACTCATGAAGCCCTGGGTTCAATTCCTCAGTACCACATAAACAGAAAAAGCCAAAAGTGGCACTGTGGCTCAAGTAGTAGAGTGCTAACCTTGAGCAAAAGAAGTTCAGAGACAGTGCCCCCAGGACTTGAGTGGAAACCTCAGGACTGGCATTTAAAAAAAAATTAAAATTTTGGCCAGGAACTGGTGGCTCACTCTTGTAATCCTAGCTATTCGGGAGACTGAACTCTGAGGATGACAGTTGAAAGCCAGCCTGAGCAGAATAGTCCATGAGACTCTCATCTCCCATTAACCACACAAAAACTTGGTGATGGAGATGTTTCTCAAGAAGTAGAGCACTGACTGTGAGCAAAAAAGCTCAGAGATCGGCATTCAAGCCCCAATACCAGCACAACAAACACACAACCTCTTGATGAGGAGCAAATGCATATCTTGCTCCAGGCTCAGTATTGGATTAAAAGTGAAAGAAACAGATCAAATAGGTGAAAATAGTTTTAATAACCTATTTCCCTCAGCCAAATATCAAACATATTCCAAGATGCAAATAATATAAACTAGTATTAAATAAAATAGTTGACATTATATCTTTTTTTTCTGGTCTTGGGGTTTGGGCCTTCTGCTCTCACTTGGATTTTATGCTCAAGGCTGGTGCTCTACCACCTGAGTCACACTACTTTTGCTTTTTACTGGTTAACTGGATACAAGATTTATTTTGGCTTCAAACTTCAAACCTCTAATTTCAGCCTTATAAGTAGCTAGGATTTCAGGCTTGAGATATCCTTTTTCTTTGTATTATTTCTTTGAAATCTAGTACGTACACTTCCATTTCCATTCATATTGTGTATCATTCAAGTGTTCAGATGTCACACATAATATTGGCTAGAATACTAGACAGTGCAGACCTAAACAGCTACCTGGTTTTCTTATCTATAAAATGTACATAATAAGAGTATATACCTCATGGAGTTGAATTTGGTTGCACAGACTTGGAATTTTAGTTTTGTAATTTGTTTATCTTTTTAAATTGTTATATAAAGTTATAAATTATTATTGTAAACAGGGGTTATAGTAACATAAATCAAGTGAGGAGTACATTTCTTTTTGGACAATGTTACTCCTTCCCTTGCTTTCTCTTTTAAAATCCAGATTTGGATTTTAAAAGGCAAACTTAAGCTAGGGTGCTAGTGGCTCATACCTACAATCCCAGCTATATTAGGAGGCTGAGATCTGAGGACTGTGGTTCAAAGCTAGCCCAAGCAGAAAAGTCCACTAACTATCAAGAAAACCACTCTGGGCACTTGTGGCTCACGCCTGCAATCCTAGCTGAGATCTGAGGATCACAGTTCAAAGCCAGCTGGGACAGGAAAGTCTGTGAGGCTCTTTATCTCCAATTAACCACTCAGAAAACTGGAAGTGGCACAGTGGCTGAAGTGGTAGAGTGCTAGCCTTGAGCAAAAAGAAGTTTAAGAACAGTACCTAGGTACTGTTGAAGCTTCAGGACCACCTCTCTCTCTCTCTCTCTCTCTCTCTCTCTCTCACACACACACACACACACACACACACACACACACACACACACACACACACACACACTAGAGCAAAATGTAGGTAATAACACCAAAGGAAAAGGACTCTCTATTCAGATGCTACCTACCATTCTTTACCTGTTATGATTACATGTTTTAACACTGGAGTGTAAACCCAGCACCTTCATCAAAAGAGCTTGGTGATCTATATAGAATTCAGAAGAATTTGTTGCCACTCAAGCAAAGTAGAAAAGACAAGATTCTAAATGAACAAAGGTCACTAGAGCTCCAATACCACACATTGGAAAGAGATCACCAGATTCGCCCAGTAAAACATTGATGGTTTTGTTGAGATATTAGTGGTCTTCCTGTAGTTACTGATTTGTAGCCTTATCTTATTTTGAGGAGCTCATTTCTGCAAGAGAAAAAATAAACAACTGCTCTTAAATTATTATCTTAATCTATTTGTAAACAACTCAGCAAGAAAAGGCTTTTATCTATAGTTTTGCAGGCTAGGGATTTTTTTTTTTTTTTTTTGTCGGTCGTGGGGCTTGAACTCTGGGCCTGGGCGCTGTCCCTCAGCTCTTCAGCTCAAGGCGAGCGCTCTACCACTTGAGCCACAGCGCCACTCAGGCTAGGGATTTTATAGGCAAAAATCAAGGGAGAATAGTTAATTTACCCAAAAGTCAACCCAAGGAATGGATCAAAGCTTTCGACCTGGTTTATCTGTTCTCAGCTCTCATGTTCTTTCTCTTTCACTGTATTCTGAACAGTAACATAAACTAAGACAGATATTTCAGTCAAATTGTGTGTGTGTGTGTGTGTGCGCGTGCGTGCACGCGCAAGCCCACGTGCGTGTGTGCTATAGAATATTAAATCCAGGACCTTGCAAATAAGGCACAGTCTGCAATAAGCTACAACCTCAGCCCACAAAGGAAAACTTTAATATAGTTTCCCCCCCTATACTCTTACCTTTCACTATTTCCTAAAAAGGTATCAGATGCCTCAATATTAATTTCTGGGTTTTGTGGCTGTTATATATTTTATTTTCTGGTGCTAGGCATCAAATTTCATATTGCCAGATTAGCAAGCAACCTAATTGTAAGTTATGCTCTCAGTTCCTATTTTGCAGCTCCTAGTTTTTTTTTTTTTTTTTTTTTTTTGTCGGCCGTGGGGCTTGAACTCTGGGCCTGGGCGTTGTCCCTTAGCTCTTCAGCTCAAGGCGAGCGCTCTACCACTTGAGCTACAGCGCCACTTCCGGTTTTCTGGTGGTTTATTGGAGATAGGAGTCTCACGGTCTCTCCTGCCCGGGCTGGCTTTGAACCGCGATCCTCAGATCTCAGCCTCCTGAGTAGCTAGGATTACAGGCGTGAGCCACCAGCGCCCGGCAGCTCCTAGTTTTTGAAATGATGTAAATTTAGGCTGGAGGTATGGCTCAAGTGGTAGAGCACCAGCTAAGTGGGCATGCAAAGCCCTGAGGCTCAAGCACTGAAACCAGGACATAAATTGACATTCTGTAAACCTTGTACAGCAATACTACATTTTATATGTTAATACACTCAAACAAAGAGCAATGATGTAAACTTTAGACATTAATACCACACCACTTTGGAATCCAAAGTGTTCTGAGAATGGAAAATAACTGTCAATATAAAGGTCAAGGCACTGGAGTCCGTGACTGTCATTAATAGTCTCTACAAATTCATCTGAATCCATTTTCCCATACTTGGCTTATAGTTACAATAATTTAGCCTCCAAACTGAATTCTCCAACAGAATGGTGTTGGAGAAAAGGCAGCTCATTCACATGTTCACATGGTATATCAACAAGCAATAAGTGCCAGATGATTTCCTGTTATCCAAGGTGGAAACAGAAAAATAGAAGGAAAATTTATTCTGAAAAATATTAACATGGAAAAAAGGAGAGGGCTGTAGCATCACGGTAGGATTCTTGCCTGGCATTCATAATCTCCTGTGTTACACACACACACATACACCATACACACACATACACCACATATGATAAACACACACACATACATGCAATAGAGAGGTATTTAGTGGGACCATGCATTGTCTTTTTCTTTTTGGTGCCAGGCCCAGGGCTTGAACTTAGGGCCTAGGCACTATCTCTTAGCTTTTTCACTCAGGGATGGAACTCTACCACTTGAGCTACAGCTTAACTTCCAACTTTTTAGTGGTTAATTGGAGATAGGAGTCTCACAGACTTTCCTGCCCAAGCTGGCTCTGAACTGCAGTTTCCAGATCTTGGCAGCCTGAGTAGCTGGGATTACAGGCATGAACAACCAGTGTTTAACTCCTAATAATTTTTTGAGGGGAGATAAACTATGACACTAGCTAGAAATTTTTCCACAAAAATGATTAATATAAAAATATTTTGGAGGGCTGGGAAAGTGACTTAGTGGTAGAGTGCTTGCCTCGCATGCATGAGGCCCTGGGTTCGATTCCTCAGCACCACATAAGCAGAAAAAGTTGGAAGTGGCGTTGTGGCTCAAATGGTAGAGTGCTCACCTTGAGCTGAAGAGCTGAGGGACAGAGCCCTGGCCCAGAGTTCAAGCCCCATGACTGACAAATAAAAAATAAAAAATATTTTGGAGCTGGGTGCTAGCGGCTCATGCCTGTAATCCTACCTACTCAGGAAGCTGACTTCTGAAGATCACGGTTCAAAGCCAGCCTAAGCAGAAAAGTCTGTTAGACTCTTATTTCCAATTAACCGCCAGAAAACCCAAAGTGACACTATGGCTCAAAGTGGTAGAGCACTAGCCTTGAGCACAAAAAACTCAGAGACAATGTACAGGCCCGGAGTTCAAGTCCCACGACCAACAACAAAAAAGAAGACATGCTTTAGCAATAAATAGGAAAACAATTGTGTTTTATATCTGAAATATAGATATTTTTCCTTGTCATTGAAATAAATTATTCTCCTCTTTGCTATAATCTATTTGTGAAGTCACAATTATGTTACCATGTATAAACCAATGAGATTTACTATTCAAATTTTCCTAGTTGCCTATGAATATTCTGGTTTTATTGATAGATCTTTAAATCATATTTTAATTGATAAACAACATAAATGACTAATGCACATTTTCTTATTCTTTTTTTGTTTTGTTTTGGTTTTTTTTGGTCCGGTCATGGGGCCTGAACTCTGGGCCTGGACGCTGTCCCTCAGCTCTTCAGCTCAAGGCTAGCGCTCTACCACTTGAGCCACAGTGCCACTCTGGCTTTTTTCTTTTTGCTTATGTGGTGCTGAGGAATTGAACCCAGGGCCTCAGGCATGCAAGGCAAGCACTCTACCACTGAGCCACCTTCCAAGCCCACGTTTTCTTATTCTTAAACTTATGTCTAATGATTTCCACTCCTAGATTCACAATTTCATCAAGAGTTAGCACCATAATGGAAAGATATGATAGCATTTTTTTGGGGGGGGGGTTCGGTCGTGGGCCTGAACTCAGGGCCTGGGCGCTGTCCCTCAGCTCTTCAGCTCAAGGCTAGCGCTCTACCACTTGAGCCACAGCGCCACTTCCGGCTTTCTTTTTTTCTGCTTAAGTGGTGCTGAAGAATCGAACCCAGGGCCTCAGGCATGCAAGGCAAGCGCTCTACCATTGAGCCACCTTCCCAGCGCATATGGTAGCATTTTTATAAATATATATTTCTGCAGGTTTTTATATTCTAGTTTCCTCTTTTGGAATGTTAAATTTCATAGAGAACTAGCTCACATTTTTTCCCTTTACCTCTTTCTTTTTTCTCTTTTTTGCTGATACTAGGGCTTGAACTCAGGGCCTAGCTGTCTCCCCTTAGCTTTTTTTTATAAGGCTGGTGCTCTACCACTTGAGCCGTAGTTCTACATTTGGCATTTTGATAGAGATAAGAGTCTCATGGACTTTCCTGCCAAGGCTGGTTTTGAACTGTGATCCTCAGATCTCTGCCTCCTCAGTAGCTAGGAATACAGAAATGAGTCACTGGTGCTCCGCTATTTCACATTTTTGGAAGCACTTTATAGAAGCTGTCTCAGTCATGGTGAGGTTCAATTAATCCTGAATTGGCAGTGCTTCTTTTCCCCTCCCAGCTTCCTGACTGCTCTGAATGGGCAAGGGTTTCTTACTAGACAGGATTAATAATCCTGTCCTCCCATGGGAAGTTGTCAGAAACACAAGAGCCAGCTTATAAAAGAATCTGTTTGCCTGTTGACCTACTCAGCTCATTTTCTTGCTGGCTCTTCATAGAGCAGGTATACCACCCTGGGAGACCTGGAAACGATGCCAGTCCAGAAGGTCAGAGCTTCACCTCCATGTCTCCTTCCGTCTAAGAGCACTGTTCCTGTCTCTCAAGGTCCAAGGGAATCATGCCGAACAAGCAATTGAATCCATACAAATTCATTTTTCTAACTTTAAACATTTCCTACTGGAATGATTGTCCCAGATCACACCCAGTGCCATGTTAGCATTCTATTCCTGCTACAAGACTAGGCTGACATTGACTTCAATACAATCTGTCTTGCTGACTCCCTCCCATTTTTGTGTCTTAAAATGGATTGTAATAGAAGATAGATGCTTCCATGTCTGGCATTAAGATTCCAACTTATACTACTCCACAGTA
Organism: Dipodomys merriami; assembly: GCF_024711535.1. Classification (NCBI taxonomy): domain Eukaryota; kingdom Metazoa; phylum Chordata; class Mammalia; order Rodentia; family Heteromyidae; genus Dipodomys; species Dipodomys merriami. The sequence goes on from NW_027202826.1 coordinate 26,396,199, forward strand.
AAAAGGAACGAAGTGCTAATGTATGCAACTACTTGGATGAAAATCCAAGGAATTTTACTAAGAAAGGGGGGAAAAACCCAATCTCAAAAGGTTGCATACTCTACAGTTCCATTTAAAGAACATTTTTGAAGTGACATTTTAGAATGAAAGATCATTTAGTGGTCGCCAGAAGTTGAGTAGGGGTTGTTTATAAAAGAGTAAACCAGCAAGGCACCCATGGCTCATGCCTGTAAACCTAGCTACTCAGCCTCCAATAAACTACCAAAAAAAAAGATTAAAGTGGAGCTGTATCTCAAGTGGTAGAGTACTAGCCTTGAGCAGAAGAAGCTCAAGGACAGTGCCCAGTCTCTGAGTTTAAGCTCCAATACTGGCAAAAGGAATCTTAGGGCATTGGCAAAATTATAAAAGATATTGTTTTCTTTTTGCAGTGCTAAGAATCAAACCCAGGGCCTTAGGCATGCTAAGTAAAAGTGTTCTACCAGGGCTGGGAAGGTGGCTCAGTGGTAGAGCACTTGCCTTGCATGCTCGAGGCCCTGGGTTCGATTCCTCAGCACCACATAAGCAAAAAGAAAAAAGCCGGAAATGGCGCTGTGGCTCAAGTGGTAGAGCGCTAGCCTTGAGCTGAAGAGCTGAGGGACAGCGCCCAGGCCCAGAGTTCAGGCCCCATGACCGGACCCAAAAAAAAAAAAAAAAAAGTGTTCTACCATTGAGATATATATCTCAACTGTTTTGTTTTTGTTTTTTAAAGATAAGATCTTACTAACTTGCCCAGATTGACCATGAACTTCATCCTCTTGACTCAGCCTCTGGAGTGGCTTGCACACCACTACTCTCAGTTATATAGTACCTAACACACACACACACACACAAGTAGGAATGTATAAGTAACAGTGAGAATCCTGAATAAGATTCTTGGATTGTATCATGTTTATACATGACTGTACAATTACACTATTGTGTGTGTGTGTCCTGGGGCTTAGTGCTTTTCCATTTGCTCTATCACTTCTGGCTTTTTGGGGTGTTTAATTGGAGATCAGAGTCGTAGATTGTCTGGATTCAAACTGCAATACTCAGATCTCAGCTTCCTGAGTAGTTAGTATTACAAGTGGGAGTCACTGGTACCTGGCTTTACTATAGCATTTTAAAGCATTTTCAGGGGCTGGGAAGGTAGCTCAGTGGTAGAGTGCTTGCCTTGCATGCATGAGGCCCTGGGTTCAATTCCTCAGTATCACATAAGCAGAAAAAGCTGGAAATGGTGCTATGGCTCAAGTGGTAGAGCACTAGCCTTGAGGTGAAGAGCTCAGGGACAGCGTTCAGGCCCTACAACCAACAACAACAACAACAACAAAAGCATTTTCATGAGGGTAACTGGACAAAGTGTAAAAGGGATCCTACTGTGTTATGTCATATAGCTACATGTGAATCTACAATCTACTAGGTTAAAATTTTCAATTTCACAATAAATGGTATTAACAAGTTTTTTTTGTTTGTTTGTTTTGGGGGGGGTCTGGTTGTGGGCCTGAACTCTGGGCCTGGGTGCTGTACCTCAGCTCTTCAGCTCAAGGCTAGCGCTCTACCACTTGAGCCACAGCGACACTTCTGGCTTTTTTTTTTCTACATATGTGGTGCATGCGGAATCGAACCCAGGGCCTCATGCATGTAAGGCAAGCACTCTACCACTGAGCCACCTTCCCAGGCCCTTATCAAGTATTTTTAAGCCAGGTTTGGTGGTATGTACCTGTAATCCCAATATTTTGTCAAGCAGGAGGGCACCTGCCTAGCAAGTGTTAAGCCCCAAGTTCAAACCCTAGTACTGCCCCCAAACCAAAACAAAACTCCCAAAGGCCAGGCACTATTGAGTGGTTCATGCCTACAATCCTAGCTACTCAGGAGGCTGAAATCTTAGGTTCATAGTTTGAAGCCAGCCCAAACAGGAAAGTCTGAAAGTCTTATCTTATCTCGAATGAACCTGCAAAAAGTCAAAAGTATAGGTATGATCCAAGTAGTAGAACACCAGCTTTGAGCAAATAAGCTCAGGGACAGCACCCAAGCCCTAAATTGAAGCCCCAAGCCCAGCCAGCACAAAACAGGAAAAGCCCTCAAATTCTCTAATCAAATCAATAAAGCAAAACCAAAACAGCAAAAATATTTTATAATGTAATGACATCCATCAAAACATATCATATGGATTAAATATTATGTTTGTTAATGAGTATATAGGAACATACTCATGCTATATAGGAGAGTAAAAATAAGGCACCCTGCCCAGCATGTGTAACATAACCCTCAAATATGCATATTATATCTTTGCAGAGTTGTGTGCCAAGAGATCTGGAAGAGCCAGAGGTTCAGAGTAGTTACTTTTGGAGGAATACTTAATTTTGAGACTAGAGGACTGGGGGTGGGGAGTTCTCGCTTGATATAAATTTGTAAAGTTTGTATCCTGTTTACCATAAGCACTTGCTACCTTCATATTATATACAAAAAAAAAATGCAATTTACAAGGTGGATGTTAGTGGCTCACACCTGTAATCCGGACTACTCAGGAGGCTGAGATCTTAGGATCACAGTTCAGAGCCAGTCCAGGGCAAAAAGTCCATGAGGCTCTCATCTCCAATTAATCCCCAGAAAGCTGGAGTGGCACTGTGGCTCAAAGTAGTAGTGCACTAACTTGCAGCAAAAGAGCTTAGTGACAGTGCCCCAGCCTGCAGTTCAAGCCACACAACTGACTAAATAAATAATGAATGAATAAATAAATAATCAGGGGAAACAAAATGATGTCAGTGTGAGGGTAGACATATTGGGAATCATGTTAAACAATAAGATAATAGTAAATTGTCAGCTACAGACCAATGTATAGTCTTCAAAGCTGCCTTTTTTTCACACACATTTTTGTGGATGTACCAGTCCTGGGGCTTGAACTCAGGGCCTGGGCATTGCCTTTGGTCTTTTTTACTCAAAGCTAGTATTCTATCATTTAAGTTCCACTTCCAGATTTATTTTTTTTATTTTTAAAAATGTTCTGGTGGGGGTTGTGAACGTGGCTAAGTGGTAAAGCGCTTGCCTTGCATTCTTGAGGCCCTGGGTTTGATTCCTCAGCACCACATAAGCAGGAAAAAAAAAGCCTGAAGTGGCGCTGTGGCTCAAGTGGCAGAGTGCTAGCCTTGAGCTGAAGAGCTGAGGGACAGCGCCCAGGCCCAGAGTTCAGGCCCCACGACCGGACCCCTCCAAAAAAAAAGTTCTGGTGGTTAGTGGGCACCAGTGGCTCAAGTCTGTAATCTTAGCTACTCAAGAGGCTACTCACAAAAACTGGACGTGACACAGTAGCTCAAGTGGTAGAACACTTGCTTTGTGCACAAAGAGGCCTAAAGACAGCACCCAGGCCCTGAGTTCAAGCCCCAGGACCAGCAAAATAAATAAAATAGAATAAATTTGGTGGTTAACTGGCAATAAGAGTTTCATGAACTTTCTTGGCCTGGGCTGACTTTGACCTGTGATTCGCAGATCTCAGCCTCCTGAGTTATCTAGGCTTACAGGTGTGTGCTACTGGCACTTGGCCACAAACTATTGTTTTTAAGAAACTAAAAATAATTGGAAAGGAATACTCACTTTTCATTTTCTCTTCTTCTTTTTCTCTTTGAGACAGGTTCTTACTCAAACTCACAATTACTTGGTTCCTTCCTTTCTTTTTTTTTTTTTTTTTTGGTCCGGTCGTGGTGCCTGAACTCTGGGTCTGGGCACTGTCCCTCAGCTCTTCAGCTCAAGGCTAGCGCTCTACCACTTGAGCCACAGCGCCACTTCCGGCTTTTTTTCTTTTTGCTTATGTGGTGCTGAGGAATTGAACCCAGGGCCTCAGGCATGCAAGGCAAGCGCTCTACCACTGAGCCACCTTCCCAGCCCTGGTTCCTTCCTTTCAACTGCTCTGATAACAGGTGTGTCGTACCATGTCCTTCACATGTTGTGGCTATCTTGAACTGAGAGCCTGGCATGCTCACTTAATTGTTTAAGTCTGATACTGTGCTCTTTGAACTACACCTCTACTTTTTTTTTTTTTTTGTCATGCGGCTTGAACTCTCTGGGCCTGGGTATTGTCCTTCAGCTTTTACAGATCAAGGAGAGTATTCTTCCCGTGAGCCACAACGCCACTTCTGGTTTTCTGGTGGTTTATTAGAGAGTAGAGTTTCACAGACTTTCCCATCCAGTCTGGCTTTGAACCATGATCCTCAGATCTCAGCCTCCTGAGTAGCTAGGATTACAGGCATGAGTCACTAGCGCCCAGCTCTTTCTAAAGTTCTTTAAGAGAGAAAAAAAAATTCCCATGCTAACACATCTTCCTTTTCTGGTGAGTTTCTTAAATGACAATCATCTTTTTTTTTTTTTTCCATGCCCACTATTTTGGTAAACAAGCATATGATATAGGTTCCCAACTTCAAAATGTTAATAGTATAGGTACTGAAAGAGTGTGTGTACAGGAAAGACAACCATACATATTGCATAAATATGCTGCCGATCATACAAGTAACATGAGTAGGATATGTATTATTGGATCACTAGAGACAGTAAATGTTAACGAAAGATCAGAGGAGGAGGTAATTGAGAAAGTCTAGGGAAATCCAATAATGCTTTTGTTTGGAGAAAGAGATAAAGGTAACAGCATATTTAAGATAGAGTATACTGATTCAGCTGAAAAATGTTTATGGGAAAAAGGGACAGGAAATAAAATTGGAGAGGAAGGAAGGAGTCTTAATGTGCAGAGTCTTGAATTTCAGTCTCCTGACATTCAGTTTGTATTTAATATGACTAGAACTTGGATCGAGATCCCTGCAAGCTAGAATGTCTGCACTTCAGCCTATGGATTTGTTTTGCGTAGCTGAAACTTGGACCCTCCTATGTGATTGGTTTTAAGATTTGTTTTTTGGACCTTATGTATATTGGTTTAAGATGTTTATTTGGGAGTGAGCCCCATTCTCTTAGAGAGTTCTTCGCCTCTCTCAATTTTGTCTGGAAGTTATTGAGAGCCTTTGTAACCTTAGAATATAGGTTAGAAAGCAAAATCTAGCACTTTCAAATTACAATCTCACCTAAAATGCCAATTATACTCTATTAGAACTATCTTGTTCTCAGGACTAACAAGTTTTTTCTGATTTCTTGTCTGGTTAACTACAGTGGCAGAGAAGGAGGAAACACCCATAAGTTAGTAAAGTAACTAATGCCAGGTGGCAGGTCCAGGAGAGGATATCTCAACTTGACATTGTGTGCCAGGGCCATTTATCCATTACTATATGGCATCATATATATGTATACTCTCCTGTGGAATGCAGTCCTTGACAAGTGTGGGAAGGGGTGAGAAAGGACCTTATTTCTAGACTCAAAGCTTCCTGGGAACTTGATTCTGAGTCTTACATGATCTAATATGGTGGCAAATGGCAGTATTCACCTCTTTCTTTTTTCTTTTGGTTGGTCATAAGGCTTGAACTCAAGGCCTAGGCACTGTCCCTGAGGCTTTCTGCTGAAGGCTAGTGCTCTACCACTTGAGCTACAGCTCTGCTTTGGGTTTTCTGGTGGTTCATTGGAGATGAAAGTCTTATGGACTTTCCTGTCTGGGCTGGCTTTGAACCCGGGATACTCAGATCTCAGTCTCCTAAGTAACTAGAATTACCGGCATGAGCCACCAGCATCCGTTCAATCACCTCTTTTCTTGATCTTTGGTTCAATGAGCAATCAAGGACTACAGTTAAAAGGAAAGGAAAACAGGAAAGGAGAGTGTGAAGCGGGGGAAATGGAAGGGAAATTGGAGGGAAGAAGGGAGCACTTTTATATTCTGATTCTGGCTTTGTACTTAGAATCAGAAAATACCTCTCTCCCTCTCCTTCCTCCACCCACTATTTTTCTTTTACCAGCACTGGGGATTGAACTCAGGGCCTGGATTGTGTTTCTTAGCTTTTTCACTCAAGGCTGGCATTCTACCACTTGAGTCACACCTCCATTTATGGCTTTTTGGTGGTTAACTGGTGATGAGAGTTATAGATTTTCCTGCTGGGGTTGGCTTTGAATCATGATCCGCAGATATCAACCTCCTGAGTAGCTTGGATTATACAGGCATGTGCCACTGCCCCCCTACCAGACTCGCTACAATGGTAGTGTAATTCAAGGAGATCTTTTTTTTGGGGGGGGGGTCAGTCATAGGGCTTGAACTCTGGGCCTGGGTGCTGTCCCTCAGCTCTTTGGCTCAAGGCAAGCTCTCTACCATTTGAGGCACAGTGCCAATTCTGGTTTTCTGTGGTTAATTGGAGATAAGAGTCTCATTGACTTTCCTGCCCGAGATGGCTTTTTTTCTCAGGTCTCAGCATCCTGAGTAGCTAGGATTACAGGCATGGGCCACCAGTGCCCAGCTAATGAGAACTTCTTGAGAAAGGCTTGAATTTCTATGTGACTCAGACTGTAGATCAACACTTCTCTGGTCAGTCTCCTTTTCCTTATCTATATCATAAGCATGACACTGCTAAAGTAATTGTGAAGATCAAACATGTCTGATTGGTATAAAAGACTGTCAATGAGAGATAAGTTATAAGTGTGGGAAGTTCAGATTAAGGAAAGAAATAATACCTACCTTTCCTCACATTTGTTGAGTTCCCTGATGAGTAATGATATCTATCGCTGTACTACTGGAGCTACTCCTTTCTTTCTGACCTTGTTTTGCTGGATGATTGGAGATGAAAGTCCCTCAGATTTTTCTGCTCAGAATAGCTTTGAACTGAGATCCTCAGATCTCAATCTCCTGAGCAGGAGTAATAATGTCCTCTTTGGGATCCATCATCTACATAGACATACATACAAAATGTAACATTTAGAAAGGCAAGTTGGCAGCTGGGTGCCAATGGCTCACACCTGTAATCCTAGGTAGTCAGGAGGCTTAGATCTGAGGATCATTGTTTCAAGTCTGCCTGGGCCGGAAAGTCATCAGACTCTTTATCTCCATTAACCACTAAAATTTGGAAGTGGAGTTGTATCTCAAGTGGTAGAGAATTAGTCTTGAGCAAATAAAGCTCAGGGAAAGTGCTCAGGCCCCGAGTTCAAGCCAGCCCTGTCATACAAAAAAAGAATGACCAGATATCATTTCTGAAGCTCTCAAGAGAAATTTACACACAAACACAAAAATCTCTTCTCAGATGATTTTTATCAGTGTTTTGACATTTCAAGTTGCATTTATTTTATCTGTAATAAAGCTGAACAATTTTTTCATTTGCTTGTTAGCAATCTTTGGGGGTGGGGGGTGGGAAGGTGGCTCAGTGGTAGAGTGCTTGCCTTGCATGCATGAGGTCCTGAGTTTGATTCCTCAGCACCACATAAGCAGAAAAAGCCAGAAGTTGCACTGTGTCTCAAGTGGTAGAGTGCTAGCCTTGAGCTGAAGAGCTGAGGGTCAGCACCCAGGCCCAGAGTTCAGGCCCTACAACCAACAACCAAAAGAAAAAAAGAAAAAAAAGAAAAGAAAAAATTAATCTTTGGGATTTTTTTTCTTCTGTGAGTTTTAATTCCTCTTCTTTTACTAAAGTACTTGTTTTATTTATATTATATATTAAGGATATTAACTCCCTCGGTCCATAAATATCATTGTTTAAATTTTTTCCTTCTAGGCCCATAAATACATCTATATTCTGCATTTTTCATACCCAAATTATAAAAAAGTAGTAAAGTACCTATTAATGTAAAGAAAAATTTTTATTCAAGCCCCATGACCAACAATAAGAAGAAAGAAAAAAAGAAAGTTTTACATTTTTATGGAAAGTAGTTTTTCAATCTTTTCCTGTTTCATTCCTTTGTAGGTTTTGGTCTTAAAAATATCTTCCCCAACACCAAAAATTATATCAATACTTACAAGGGCTTTTATTTCAAAACAAAGGGAATGTATATTTTATCACAAAGGCAATGGAAAGCCATGGAGACTTTTTAAATGGGATCTTACTTTTTTTTTTTTTTAAGGAAGATATTCTCCATGAATTATGCAAGATGTTCCAGGATAGAAAGAGCTCTGCAGTGCCATTATTAAGAAACTACAATATACTAGGAGTAGCTGAAAGCCTGGACTACAGCCACAGTGTGTTAGTATCTTGACACTATGACAATATGTGGGGGAATAATTTAAGGGAGGAAGGGTTTCTGTGGCCCTGGGCATAGCCATCATGGAGGGGAGGGTAAACTGGGGGGGGGGTGGCTAAGGGGGAGGGAAAGCAGCTCACATCCTGGCTGCCCCAAAGCAGAGAGAGAAAATACCTATGGTGTGGGCTCTTTCCTTTCCCTCTTCATGCCCTTTAGGCTCCCAGCCTATGGGGTGATGGGAGCAGGTCTTCTTTCTAGTAATCCTCCCTGAAAGACCCTCACAGACACACCTGGAGATGTGCTTTACTAATCTCTTAGGAATTTCTCAATCCAATCAAGTTGACCTGCGTGCACAGAGGTGGACAGAAAAGGAAACAAGTCATAGAACTGATGGGATTTGGAGCCCAGTAACCAGCCATGTGATTAGCATACATGAAGCCCTGGATTCAATCTTTTTTTTTTTTTTTTAATTAATCAGGGGCTTGAACAGCGGTCCTGGGCACTGTCCCTGAACTCTTTTGCTCAAGGCTAGCACTCTACCACTTTGAACCACAGTTCCACTTCTGATTTTCTGGTGGTTAATTGGAGGTAAGAGTCTCACAGGGACTTTTCTGTCCAGGCTGGCTTCAAACCAGGATTCTCAGATCTCAGCCTCCTGAGTAGCTAGGATTACAGACGTGAATCAGCAGCACCAGGCTTAAAGATTTATTTTTGACAGGTGAGCTTGAGTAAGGACACTCATGAGATGGAGTATGAAGGATGGGAAGAAGGTAGTGCTGAGAGAATGAAGTGGGATTGAAGAGTTTTGGAGACAGGATGATGCATAGAAGGTGTAAATGATGATCAGAAAAATGAAATGCTTGTTACTGAGCTGATAAGGAGTGAGGGGAGAGAGGTGACAGGTCTGTCGAGCACTGGTGGCTTCTGCTTGTAGTCCCAGCTACTTAGGCATCTGAGATCTGAGAATGGTGGTTCAAAGCCAGCCCTGGCAGGGAAAAAAATCCATGAGACTCTCCAATTACCCATCAACAGCTAGAAGTAGAGCTGTGGGTCAAGTGGTAGAGTCCTAGCCTTGAGCAAAAAAGCCTAGGCACAGCGCCCAGGCCATGTGTTCAAGCCTTAGTACCAGAGGGGGGGGTGAGGTGAGGGAGGGAGAGACAGAGACAGAGACAGAGACAGACAGACATGCCTGTGCCTGAGTGCACATGCGCTCTCTCTCTCTCACACACACACAGGGTGTCTATAGTACAGAAAAGCCATTGTCTCCTTATGAGGCCCAGACTGGTCTCAAGCTCCTAGGCCTCAGGAATCCTCTTGACTCAACTTCTGGAGATCTACAGACCTAAGCCCAGAATTTGTTTGTTTTCAAATGTAGGGATGTGTTTGCATGGTGGTCTATAGGACAGGAAAATTTGATGAGGTATCAGAGAGAGAGAGAGGACATTTGATCTCATGAAGGTCATCTTGCTATTTATAAACCCCCCCTCCCACCCACATAATTCCCACTGCCACAGGAACAGCGGATCCAACGCAGGGAGATAAATACTAATCGGGGATTGGGGGAAGGGCCTGGACTGCTCTGGATCCATGAGTGTTTCCTTAGATCTCTGGAGTGGGTGCAGGATTGGGGCTTTTTGGTAGTTGACAGGAAATAAGAGTCTCACAGACTTTTCTGCCCAGGCTGGCTTCAAAGGGCGATCTTCAGATCTCAGCCTCCTGAGTACCTAGGATGACAGGCGTGAGTCACCAGCGTGGTAGCATGCTCCTGACTTTTAGGCTCTTCTGGCAGCCATACAAGGTGTGGAGAAATGGAGCCAGACCCCCACCCTGGTGCTTTTCATACATAGTGAAGAAGGGAGGGCAGGGAGAGGAGAGCTGGCTCTTGGGAAACGCCCAGGGCATCTCCTCATCAGCCCACAGGTGACAGGAGTTCGAGTCCCTATTCAGTCCACCCATCCATCCGTTTCTTCCTTCTCGATGGGGAGGGGTTGGTAGAACAAAGGATGCGTGGATGTGCTGGAGGTGGGGTGGGGGCCCGCGTGTCACCTCCCTCCGGGGCGCATGGGCAGCGTGGGTCAGGAATGAATGGAAGAAGCCGAGGGCCAGCGTGGAGAGGGACCGGGCGGAGCTGGCAGGGACCCAGCAGCCGGGAGGCTCCCCGAGGCAGTGTCTGCCTTCGATGCATCGTTGTCCCCACCCACCTCGCCAACTCCGGCAGTCAGTGGTGCAGATAGACATATTTCTGGGAGCTGTCCATGAGCTCATCGTTCTCAGGGTGAGAGCCGCAGCCGCCGGGGAAGGAGGAAGGCGCCCTTCTTTTTCCTCCCCGCGCCTTTGCTAGAACCATCCCGGCCGTGCGCGCTGGCCCAGCCCATCGCCAAGGTCGCGGGCTCCCCCGGCCCGGCCATGGCCCCGAGTCCCCCCACCCGGAGGTAGGGGAGGGGGCGCGCACAGGCTGGCGAAGAGGGGGGCTCCGGAGAGCGATCGGAGGCGGCAGCCGCTCGGCTGGGGCGCGGAGCCCGGGCCGCAGGCCCCGCGCCGCCGAGGACACCCGGGAGCTGACCGGACCCCGGGACCCCCAGAAGCGGGAAGATGGCTTCTCCCACCTCCCCGGCCCCAGAGGGCGGGGCCTGCACCCCAACGAACCCGCCGCGGATTCGTCAGGTGGGTACACACAGTGCGGGGAGGGGCGCCCACACCCCACTTTCCTTGACTGCCCCCCCTACACCCCAAGGACCAGGAGACCGGGTCCCCCAAAACTGATCCAAGGCTGGTGCACCTCGCCTGGCCCAAGATCATTCTCAAAAATCTCTTCAGGTCGGTACACACACACACACACACACACACACACACACACACACACACACACACACACACACACACACACACACACACACACACACGCCCTAGAAAAACACACTTCTTCCAAACCCAGACATGTAACTTCCGCACACACCCCGCAAACTCATCCCCCGCACCCCGCCGCGCACAGAGTCACACACCCAGCCATGCATCACATGACTCACTGCAGTCCTAGAAGAAACTCTGGGGCGCAGAGGAGACCCCCAGACTCAGATCTAGGGGGACCTGGAGAAGGATTGACTATGACAGTCCCCTGTCAGCCCTAGCAGAGAGCCAAGAACAGGTCTAGAGGGGGCTTCGTGCGTTCCCAACTTATAATGGAGCTGTCCCCAACACCTTCAGCCAGCCCTGGGTTCCAGGCGCCTGTAAGAGACCCAGACAGCTGGCCCCCAACCTTGCAAATGGGAAAGGCACCTGTGTTTGGCTCTTTGACTAAGCCCTGTGTTCTGTTTGAATGGTGATATTAAAACAAGGGAGTATTCCATCTGGTTGTGATCTGTGATTTGGTATCTACAAGGTTATTTTATTTTATTTCTCCCTCTGCTACCATTGCCAGAAACTACAGCAATGGCAAGGTACATTGTCACAGTGGAAGTAATTGTCTCTTATTTCTTATGAGGTAAGACAGGGCTTAATTGACCACAAACAGGGAACTTCCTTACCAAAAAAGAATTAAATCCTTGTTTAGAAACAAGGTGACTACTATCTGGGCCAGGAAGGTAATGTCCAATAAATAAATAAATAAAGGAATAGCCTTTATTTTTTGGCAGTGTGAAAATTGTGAGGACAAAACAATTAAAAAAAATAGCCAAGAACTTCAGAATTTATGAACACATGATGTCAAAATTGGGGTGACACTAAAGGACTTAGACACATTGGATTTCTCATGCTTGAAGGTAGAACTATATGGGCGGAGTCTTTGGGTAGGCTTTGTTTATGGACATTTTTAATGCAATGACTGAAAATTAATGTATACTTTTTATTTGATGTCTATCTGTATCCCTGAGAAAATATCAAGGTTTTAAATCCTTATAGGATTTAGGATTCTAATTTAATGACAGTGTATTTTTAATGGTGCTTGAAGCTATTATTTTTCCTGAAGATGAGAATGAAGGTGGAATGATTGCTACTCAAAATACAAGAAAAATCACATCGTAAGCAAAGAGCATTTTGGTATCTGCTCAGCTATGTATCTTTCATGTATTTATGTCTGTACATATATGCATATACTAATATTTGTACAGGGATATTGAGGAAGTGTAATATGTTAAATATGTTAATTTAGGTAGAATATAAGCATTCATAGCTACATCTCTAAAGTCTCATTCTATATTTAGAGCACATTAATTGACCTCAGAAACAGTGTGTATGAAAATAGTTACTAGAAAATACTTGCATGAAAGGTCATTGCTGCTTTCCAGACAGAGTACACACTTGACTCGGAAGACTTCATAATTAGATGCTGTGTAAAATGGCAACGTTCAAGTTATGGACTGGTGTCCTCTGGTTAGATTTTCCATTGATATGACCTTACAAAGAAGCACTTTTGTAGTGATTGGTGCATTAATTTGCATAGGATGTAGAAATAGGTTGCTGGAATTGTTGGTCATTCCAGTCAGGTAGAACAGAGGGACTGATAACTTCTGGCTGCAGAATGAGTGATTTTGAGCAAATTGGAAATAGACAAACAGAATAGGAGGGATATATTAGCTTGCTAACTGGAGAAATATTTTATGCCTTAGTCATAATGTATTTTAACCATGTCACTGTTTCCCTGACATGTTTCTCCATGTTCTTCAATCATTTTCTTTTTTTTTTTCTTCTTCAAATTAGTTCTGGGTTGAATGAGTTTAAAAAATAGGAATTGCTTTCCTCTGTCTGAACTATGTTGGGAGAGAAAGTACTGAGGGATTTTAATTCAAGACATGGCACAGAATTTAACAATAAATATATCAGTCATCGTTTGGCTCATGTAATGGAAATTCAGAAATAAAATATTTTAGAAAGGTTTGTAATGAATATAAATTAACCAGTGAGTTGGTATATTAAACTACTAACTTGAATGACAATAGGATCTTTGGACATTCATTTATTCAACACACATTTATTATAAAAGTAATATTTAATACCCAAAGGATGATAAAACAAAGAAGACAAAAAATTTTCTCATTAACACATAGGTACTTCTCATGAAGACAAACATCAAACTATTTGCTGCTTTGAATTGCTTATAGGGTCTTTTTCATATTATTTAGAAGAAAAGTAGTTATTTCCTACCATTTTGTTTTGAGTGTTCCTCTAATAAGGATTCAAAATAATACCTAAGTTTGTATAAACCCCAAAGTATTACTGTTTGAATGAGTTCATATTTGGATCTACTATAGTTCTAGTCTCATTTAATTATTTATCTTATTAACAGTACATATCAAATGATATGTTATTTAACAACTTGATCTTTGGATTAATTTTTTTTAGAGCTTTTCAGAAAATGCTTATACAATGTTAAATTCCTAAAACAGTCTAGTGTTTTTGTATAAGGCAGTTAAAATCTTAAAAAACAAGGTAAAACTAAAATGACCTTCAACTCCATTCTTTTAAGGGAGAGACAAAAACTTTCTTCATTTACTGTCTTCTCATGCTTCTAAAAAATTAAAGATTTCCATTTTCTCCCTTCTCTTAGTAAAAGTTCTATTTTTATTTTATATCTAGTGTAAGTATTGCAAGTTTCACCTACCTTTCCGAACGTGTGTGTGAAATTAGTTACCAAACTCTGAAGACAAATTTCCTGGATATCAACTCAGGTTTACTTATTCATTTATTTGTTTATTATTTAATTTTTCCTTTATGATTGTGGAAATTGTGGTGATTGGACCCAGTGCCTTACCTGTGCTGAGAACTCTACCACTGAGCTACAACCTCAGCCCTTTTACAATACTGTTTTTGTTTTCTTTTCTTTTCTTTTCTTTTGCTGGTCATGGGGCCTGAACTCTGGGCCTGGGTGCTGTCCCTCAGCTCTTCAGCTCAAGGCTAGCCCTCTATCACTTGAGCCACAGCTCCACTTCCAGCTTTTTCTGCTTATGTGGTGCTGAGGAATTGAACCCAGGGCCTCATGCATTCAAGCAAATATTCTTCCACTGAGCTACCCTCCCAGCTCCAATACTTTTTTTTTTTTTTGTCGGTCGTGGGGCTTGAACTCTGGGCCTGGGCGCTGTCCCTCAGCTCTTCAGCTCAAGGCGAGCGCTCTACCACTTGAGCTACAGTGCCACTTCCGGTTTTCTGGTGGTTATTGGAGATAGGAGTCTCACAGTCTTTCCTGCCCAGGCTGGCTTTGAACTGTGATCCTCAGATCTCAGCCTCCTGAGTAGCTAGGATTACAGGCGTGAGCTACCAGCGCCCGGCTTACTTTTTGTTTTTGAGGCAGGGTTCCAGTTGCCCAGGACGGCCTTGAACTTGTGATCTTCCTGCCTCAGCTTTCACAGTAACTAGAACTAAAGTTAGATACTTTTGTATCTGGCCCCAGGTTTATTCTTTACATTTTCTAACTTTATAAAAGAAATATTAAAATGATATTTTTGCAATTGAGGAATTAAAAAAAATAGTGTGTGTGTGTGTGTGTGTGTGTGTGTGTGTGTGTGTGTGTGTGTGTGTGTGTGTGTGTGTGTGTGTGTGCTGATCCTGGGATTTGAACTCAGGGCCTGGGTTCTGTCCTTGATCTTTTGTGCTCAGGGTTAGTGCTCTATTAATTTGAGCCACAGTACCATTTTTTTCTGGCTTTCTAGTAGTTAATTGGAAATAAAAGAGTCTCACAGACTTTCTTGACTGATCTGCCTTTGAACTGCAATCCTCAGAACTCACCTCCTTAGAAGCCAGGATTACAGGCATGAGCCACCAATGCCCAGGCTGAAATTGAGTTCTTGAGTAGTTTTTCTTTTTTCTTTTTTTGGGTCTGGTTGTGGGGCCTGAACTCTGGGCCTGGGCGCTGTCCCTCAGCTCTTCAGCTCAAGGCTAGCGCTCTACCACTTGAGCCACAGTGCCACTTCTGGCTTTTTTCTTTTTGCTTATGTGGTGCTGAGGAATTGAACCCAGGGCCTCATGCATGCAAGGCAAGCGCTCTACCAATGAGCCACCTTCCCAGCCCGCATTGAGTAGTTTTTCTATAAACGTTAAGAGACATATTCCTAAAGGATTTAAATCAATCAATTCAGTACATTTTGATATCTTGAAGTTCAAGGCACCTTGGGAGCATATTTCTGACCCTTCTTTCCTTCCCTTCTTCCCTCCTTCCCTCCCTCCCTCCCTCCCTCCCCCTATCTCTCTCTCTCTCTCTCTCTCTCTCTCTCTCTTTCTCTCTCTCTCTCTCTCTCTCTCTCTCTCTCTCTCTCTCTCTCTCTCTCTCTCTCTCTCTCTCTCACCATGGGGCTTGAACTCAGAGCCTAGGCTCTGTCCCTGAGCCTCTCTGTGCTCAAGGCTAGCGCTCTACCACTTGAGCCACAGTGCCACTTCTGGCTTTTTCTGTTTAAGTAGTACTGAAGAATTGAACCCAGGACGCATGTAAGGCATGTGTTACATTCCCAGACCCCTTATCACCTTTCTGATGGTTTCTGATGGGCGTTCTCATGGAATCGATGATTGTGAGACCTGGAGGAGCTATCCAGTCATCCTCCATCAATCATAGTACCAGCAAAATGTAGAGACCATCTCATTTCATGACCAGTCTTTTCCCAGATCTCTAGATGTTGCTACTATTTTGTTTAGATCAGCAAAGTGTTTTGTTTTTTCCTTTGCTGTACTAACTTAAACACCTCTCATAGAGTAAGACTGTAATGAAACATTTACAATGAGCCAGGCAGAGTTCTGAACAAAGGGTGGTTTTCTCAACACTCTTGAGAAAAGAGATATTGTTATTCCCATTTTCCAGATGATAAAATGTGGGAGTCAGGAAACTGAGCTACATGCTCAAGTGCAGAGCCAGGAAATTGAAACCCAGGGGTTGAAACTTTTTTTTCCTAATGGTGTCTTCCTTCCCAATTATTGTTGTTGGCTGTCTTCCTCTTCTCATTTTCCAGCATCCTTCCTGGCTATTAAGGGGGCTCCATTCAGCCCTCTTGTTACTCCTAGCTATCTATAACTGTTCTCATGGGGTTCCCTTTTGGGTTGCCCTGATTTGATGACAGGATTTATAGCACTGTTGAAATGATTTTTGTTACTGAAATCCATCACATGAGAATAACTCGAAGTCCACATTTACTTCTGGCTACCGTAAGGGAGCATTTCTCCAGCGTTGTGTTGGCTGAGAGCAGAGCTCAAGTCTTCATTCAGCTTTTGCTCCTCCTGGGAGCTGCTCAACTGCTCCTGCAGCTTCCTCCAAAGTCTTGGGAAAGATCATCCTGAGAATAATTTGTACTAATGGAGAATCTCCTTGAATAGACATAAAGAAACAAAGAGCTAGCTTATATTTTCAAGGTTCTTTCTTTCTTTCTTTCTTTCTTTCTTTCTTTCTTTCTTTCTTTCTTTCTTTCTTTCTTTCTTTCTTCCTTCCTTCCTTCCTTCCTTCCTTCCTTTCTTTCTTTCTTTTCTTTCTCCTTCCTTCTCTCTTTCTCTTTCCCTCTTTCCTTTCCTCCCTTCTTTCCTTCATTCCTTTCCTCCCTTCCTTCCTCTGTTCCTTTTTCTTTCTTTCTTCTTTCTATCTTCCTTCCTTCCTTCCTTCCTTCCTTCCTTTCTTTCTTTCTTTCTTTCTTTCTTTCTTTCTTTCTTTCTTTCTTTCTTTCTTTCTTTCTTTCTTTCTTCCTTCCTTTCTTTTTTCTTTCTTTCCATCTCTCTCTCTTTCTTTCTTTCCTTCTTTTTCTTTCTTTCCTTCTTTCTTTCTCCTCTTCCTCCTCCTCCTCCCTCTCCCCCCTCTCCCCCACTTCTCTTCCTCCTCTTCCTTCTTCTCCTTTTTCTCCCTCCTCCTCCTCTTCCTCTTCCTCCTCCTCCTGGTTTTGCTATTATTTTGTTCTTTTTTAATGCTTGTCAAGATGCATATTGAGTTGATGCTGCATCTTAATGGTACAATGCTTACCTAGCATGATTAAGGTCCTGGGTTCAATCCCTAGCATTGCAAAACACCAAGAACAGGTTCTATGTATCTATGTCTACATACATATATGTATGGATGCATAAATGGATATATACATGTGCATATATAAACATACATACATTTGTGTGTGTTAGAACTGGGGCTTGCACTCAAGGCCTGGGCACTGTCCCTTAGCTTTTTCCTCTCAAAACTAGTACTCTAGCATTTGAGCCATACATACTTCTATTTCTAGCTTTTTGGTGTTTAGTTGGAGATAAAAGTCTCCTAGACTTTGAAATCCAAGGTGGCTTTGAACCTCAATCCTCAAATCTCAGCCTCCTAAGGAGTTAAGATTATGAATGTGAACCACTAAATGTAAGAGCTAAATTATAAGAGAGAATTATTTAGACAGTGAAGGGCTGGAATGAAGAAATAAATTAATCTAGCCAAGTATACACATTAGTAAGATATTTAAATTTTGTTTTTAATGTATACATAGCAAAATTCACTTTCTATATCATTTTATGATTTTTTTTGTCAGTCCTAGGCCTTGAACTCTAGGCCTGGGTGCTATCCCTAAACTCTTTTTGCTCAAGACCAGCATTCTACCACTTGAGTTACAGCACCATTTCTGACTTTTTTTGTGATTAATTAGAGACTAGAGTCTTATGGACTTTCCTGCCTGGGCTGGCTTGGAACTGTGTTCCTAAGATCTCAGCCTCCTGAGTAGATAGGATTACAAGCAGGAGCCACCAGTGCCTGGATTTGATTTGATGAGTTTTGCAAGTACTAAGAGTTATATAACTATTATTACAGTCTCATTTCAGAAAGCCACTGATCCGTTCTCTGATTCTCTGGCCCATTTTATGTGGAGATGTGTGTCTGTCTGTCTGTATTTTCTTTCTTTCTTTCTTTCTTTCTTTCTTTCTTTCTTTCTTTCTTTCTTTCTTTCTTTCTTTCTCTCTTTCTTTCTTTCTGTCTTTCTGTCTTTCTCCTTCCTTCCTTCCTTCCTTCCTTCCTTCCTTCCTTCCTTCCTTCCTTCCTTCCTTCCTTCCTTCCTCTTTCTTTTTCTTTCTTTCTCTCTCCTCCTCTCCTCTCTCAGAATTAATTTCACAGGGAATACCTTTTAACTTAAATTTTCCTGAATCAATGTGTCACAAAAGTTCAGGACTAGTGTTTGAGTATCAGAGTGTTTCATTCTCTAGTCCCGACAGCAGTGGCCCGGGCTCTACATCCCTATTGTTCAGGTCTCCCCTGGCCTCATGCTTTCCAGTGAGGGAGCATGGAGTGGGGCAGGGCCTTGCTCAGAGATGGCTGCACATACTCAGCTGTGCTCTGAGGAGTCAGGGACTGAATTCCTTCCCTGCCTCCCTGGCCGCCTTCCTGTATCCAGGCTGGAGCAGAACTTTCCTTTCATCCCTTTGCCCAGAGGGTAGACTGTGAGGCCTACTTATTCACCCCTGCACCCAAGCATAGCCATTTATGGGATGCAGACAGGCATTTATGGCAAGGCCTAAGTGTCCACATGTCTTCTGTAAAGTCTGGTTTCATTTTTTCACAGCTGTATAGCTTTATTTTATTAATTAATAAAATAAATGACATATATTTATATATATTTTATAAAATTTATATACTGAAGGCTGGGAAGGTGGTTCAGTGGTAGAGTGCTTGCCTTGCATGCATGAGGCCCTGGGTTTGATTCCTCAGCACCACATAAGCAAAAAGAAAAAAGCCGGAAGTGGTGCTGTGGCTCAAGTGGTAGAGCGCTAGCCTTGAGCTGAAGAGCTGAGGGACAGAGTTCAGGCCCCACAACCGGACCCCCCCCAAAAAAATTTTATATAACTGAGCCACAGCTTTTCATCTGGCTTCCTCTGGCTCATTGGAGATTAGAATCTCATGGACTTTCTTGCCCTGGCTGGCTTTGAACTGCCATACTCAGATCTTAACCTCCCGAGTAGTTAGGATTACAGGTGTGAGCCAATGATACCCAGCTATCATATTACTTTTTGGTGACACTGAGGTTTGAACTCAGGGCCTCACACTTGCTAGGTAGGTGCTCTACTACTTGAATGACAACTCCAGCCCTTTTTTCTTTTTTCTTTTTCTTTTCTTTTTTTTTTTTGGGTCCGGTCGTGGGGCCTGAACTCTGGGCCTGGGCGCTGTCCCTCATCTCTTCAGCTCAAGGCTAGCGCTCTACCACTTGAGCCACAGCTCCACTTCTGGCATTTTTTCTTTTTGCTTATGTGGTGCTGAGGAATCTAACCCAGGGCCTCATGCATGCAAGGCAAGCGCTCTACCACTGAGCCAACTTCCCAGCCCCTAAAGTTAAGTTTTTAAAACTCAATTTTATTGAACTTTTTTAATTGAAGAAGTAATGGCTTTATGGTAACAACATATTTTAGATAGGAAAAGTAAACATACCCCAAACTCAAAGCTTATAATCACTTACTCCAGGAGTAACTACTTTGTATACATCCCTCTAGAAATATGCTAGGTGAATAAAAAAAAATTCTGTGTACACCCCTCCTCCTTTTTAAAAAAATATTAAATGGGTGCCTACTATACACAGTGCTGTACATTTCTACTATTTTCAAAAAAATTGCTGGGTGCTGGTGGCACACATTTGTAATCCTAGCTACTCAGGATGCTGAGATCTGAGGATTGTGGTTCAAAGCCAGCCTGGGCAGGAAAGTCCGTGAAACTCTTATCTCCAATAAACCACTAGAAAACCAAAAGTCGCGCTATAGCTCAAGTGGTAGAGCACTCGCCTTGAGCTGAAGAGCTGAGGGACAGCACTCAGGCCCAGAGTTCAAGCCCCACGACTGACAAAAAAAAAAAAAAAAAATCTCACAGACTTTCTGGTCTGTGCTAACTTTGAACCATGATTCTCAGATCTTAGCCTCCCAGCTGTTACATATTTGTTTAGAAATGTGTCATAGTTTATTTCTTTTCTTTCCTTTTAAAAATATTCTATTATCTTTAAGCAGTTGTACAAAGAAGTTACCTTCAACAAAATCGTTTATGAATACAATGAGCTTTGATCAATGTAACCCTTCAACATTCTTACCCATCCCTCCCAACTCACCCCTTCTTTTCTTCTTCTATTTTCCAATATTTGGGTTTGAGCTCAGGACTTGGTACTTGCTTGACTGACACTCTACCACTTGAGCCTCATCTCCAGCCCAACATTTTGCTGGTTAATGGGACTTTTCCACTCAGGATTGGTTTTGAAGCATGGTCCTCAGATCTCAGCCTCCTGAGTAGCCCTGAATTCAAGCCCTGGAACTTGGGGGTGGGGGGCACAAGGGGTATTGACAAAATCAGACTTCCAGTTGGATAAGGGACCTCATGGCCAACTTAGAAGGTCTTATCTTTTTTTTTTTTTTTTTAAATAAAAAAGCCAGATCCTTGGATAGCTGACTTAATTCTTTCATCTGGAGTACAAAAGATTTTATGTGGAAGTGGGCACCAGTGTCTCACACCTGTGATCCTAACTACTATCTATCTATCTATCTATCTATCTATCTATCTATCTATCTATCTATCTATCTATCGGTACTGGGGATTGAATTGGTACTTGAGCCCTGTTTCTTACAGAGTTGGTGCTCTATCTCTTTAGCCACAACTCCATTTCCAACAAAAAAGGTGGTTAACTGAAGATAAGTCTCTCAGACTTTTCCTGCCTGGACTGTCTTTGAACCTTAACCCTCAGATCTTATAGGCATGAGCCATTGACACATGGCTAATTACTCCCACTTAAAGAAATGTAGGCTTGTATGCTCCAGATTATACAGACAAATAAATGGCAGAACAAGAACTCCAGACTCCTATGTGTTAGTTGTGAAAGCCTGTGTCCCTTCTACAGTGCATGTAAATATTGCCACCATATACCAGCTACCATGTGAGGCCTGAAAATATGTGGTGAATCAATGCACATGAAATCATGGGAGTAGTGTGAAAACATAACAAGATGTGATGATTTTAATAATGCAGCTATAATTCGATGCTGTGTGGGGGTAAGCTGAGGAGGGGTGAAGTCTTTATTTACTTGCAGAATTCAGCAAAAATCCAAGCTAGCTACCTGAAGAAAGATGAAGATGCCAGGCATGATAAAGAATGCCTGAAATCCGAGCACTTGGGAAACTGAGTCAAGAAAATCACCAGCGGGCTGGGAAGGTGGCTCAGTGGTAGAGTGTTTGCTTTGCATACATGAGACCCTGGGTTCAATTCCTCAGCACCACATAAGCAGAAAAAGCTGGAAGTGACGCTGTGGCTCAAGTGGTAGAGTGCTAGCCTTGAGCTGAAGAGCTGAGGGACAGCGCCCAGTCCCAGAGTTCAGGCCCCAGGACAGACCAAAAAAAAAAAAAAAAAAAAAAAAAAAAAAAAGAGCTATGGCTCAAGTGGTAGAGCACAGAACACTAGCCTTGAGCACAAAAGCTCAGGGACAGCACCTAGCCACTGATTTCAAGCCCCAGGACTTGAACAAAACAAAGCAAATAAATAGCAAGAGTAAGAGCTTGCGATATGATTAAGAAAAGATAAGAATTCCAGGTAGAGGAAACAGCAGGTGCAAACGTGTTGAAGTAGAAGGCATAGGATATATAAGAAGGCATCTGAACAGATGAGCACAGCATTTGGGGAAGTTCACAGGAGAGGTAAGACTGGTACATCATTCAAAAGCTGAATTGTACAGTTATACTCATGATCAGGGCTCCTTCAGGGGTTTCCCATCAGTGTTACTTTATCATTCTCCCCAGTCACTTCCTCTTCCTTTTCTTGTCAGTATATATTAGCATCTTTCAGAGTCTGTTTTCCATTATTGATTTTCATTTCCTGTGTTTCGTCTTCTTCCATTACCCCCATCCACCAAGATGCCTCTTCAGTCTGTATCTTTAGTATCAGCTTTTTTTTTTAACCCAATGGTGTCATTTGACTTGTATGAATGTGTGTGTGTATGCATGCATGCACACATGTGTGCCAGTACTGGGCTTGAACTCAGGGCCTGGGCACTGTCCCTGATCTCTTTTGCTCAAAGTTGGTGCTCTACTACTTGAGTCACAGCTCCACTTTCAGCTTTTTGGTAGTTCATTGCAAATAAGTGTCTCATGGACTTTTCTTCTCATGCTGGCTTCAAACTGTTATCCTCAGATCTCAGCCTCCTGAGGGTTACAGTATGAGCTACCAGTGTCTAGTTCATTACCTAGAAGTTATGTTAGAAACAGTAAAGCCATTATACACTAAAGAACTTACATTTAGCTGGGCTCTGGTGGCTCACGCCTGTAATCCTAGCCATTCAGGAGTCTGAAATCTGAGAATTGCAGTTCAAAGCCAGCCCAGGCATGAAAGTCTTTGAGACTCTTATCTCCACCAGAAAACTGGAAGTGGCTCTGTGGCACAAAGAGGTAGTGATGAAAAGAGCTCAGGGACAGCTCTCAGGCCTAGAGTTCAAGCCCCATGACTCACAAAAAAATAAAAAGAATTTACATTTAGCTGTGGCTTTTACATGAGAGTCCAGGCTATAATAGTGCTAGTATCAGATATTTTCCTTAGTTGCTTTCTGAAAAGTGCTGTGGGATTTTCTCAGTATTGAGGAAAATCCCACATCCATTGGCCCCTTTCTTCTTCTTCTTTTTTTTTTTTTTGGTCCGGTCATGGGGCCTGAACTCTGGGCCTGGGCACTGTCCCTCAGCTCTTCAGCTCAAGGCTAGCACTCTACCACTTGAGCCACAATGCTACTTCCGGCTTTTTTCTATTTTTGCTTATGTGGTGCTGAGGAATTGAACCCAGGGCCTCATACATGCAAGGCAAGCACTCTACCACTGAGCCATCTTCCCAGCCCCGGCCCCTTTATTCTTAATTTCCCCTTCTTTCCTTCCTTCTTCCTTCCTTCTTCCTTCCTTCCTTCCTTCCTCCCTCCCTCCCCCCCTCCCTCCCTCCTTCTTTCTTTCTTTCTTTCTTTCTTTCTTTCTTTCTTTCTTTCTTTCTTTCTTTCTTTCTTTCTTTCTTTCTTTCTTTCTTTCTATCCTAGGGCTTGAACTCATGGCCTGGCACTTTCCCTGAATTTCTTTTGCTCAAGGCTAGTGCTCTACCACTTGTGGTACCACAGTGGTACTTCTAGTTTTTTGGTGGTTTATTGGAGATAAAAGCCTCACAGACTTTTCTGTCCAGGCTGGCTTCGAACTGTGATCCTCAGATCTCAGTCTCTCGAGTAGCTAGGATTACATGTGTGAACCACTGGTACCCAGCTCTTTTATTCTTGTCAGGCTGTAGAGAATATAGAGTCCCCAAATCCCTCAGGTGCAGAAGCCCTGATTCTCAGGTCAGTCTCTGGAAAGAGGAAGAACGGGTGTTGAGGACAGGATGAGATGGGGGATGGAGAATTATTTCCCTGGCACTTCTAGGGGAGAGGTATGGCACCCTTGTGGTGAAGATAATAGACTGCCTTATTATCCTATCTGGCTTTCCTGAAGAAGGTCGTGTATTATAAAGTTGGACAAAAGCTGTGGGCTTTTACGCAGGAGTGTGGGTGAAGCAGAGATCAGAAGTGATTCTGAAGACAGCTCTTTTTCTAAGGGAGAGTAGCAATGCCACTGTGAATTCTGCCATGGAAGTGTCAAGGTTTATTGTGTCTACCTAGCAACAGGAAGGCAGGAGTGATGGCAGTGACATTGTGAGCATCGAAAGAAGTGATATCAAAAGCAAAGTCATTGTGTGAGTGAGTGAGTGAGTCACAAGGGTGACACGAATCTAAACCATGGCCTCTAGCGTGGTCTCTAAAAGTGACTTTCTCCTGGAAGAGAAAGTCAATGCGGCTGAGAGAGGATTTGCATTTCTTGCACGTATTATGATTTAATGTCAACCATTATTTTTCTCAAACTTAAATCAAAAAGCTGTAAACTCACACAATGTTTTATCATATTACATCTCCTGACTCTGCCATTGTATTTCTTGAGCTGTTTCTAAAGAGCTTCAGTTTTTCATGCATTCTTTTCTTTTTTTTTTTTTTGTCGGTCATGGGGCCTGAACTCTGGGCGTAGGTGCTGTTCCTCAGCTCTTCAGCTCAAGGCTAGTACTCTACCACCTGAGCCACAGAGCCACTTCCAGCATTTTCTACTTATGGGGTACTGAGGAATCAAACCCAGGGCCTCATGCATGCAAGGCAAGCACTCCACCACTGAGCCACCTTCCCAGCCCTTTTCATGTATTCTAAATTAGTTAGAAATGGACATAAATAGCTCTGGCAAAGAGAAATTTAATTTGTGTTTGTACTTTCAGTTTTTCTTTACCACATACTTACTTTGGTCCCACACAGCAGATGAATTGGGAACACATAACAATAATTCTCTGTTGATCTGGGTGCTGGTGGCTTATGCCTATAATTCTCTCTACTCAGGAGGCTGAGATCTGAGGGTTGTGATTCACAGCCAATCTGGGCAAGAAAGTCCTTGAGTCTCTTATCTCTCATTAACCACCAGAAAACCAGAAGTGGAACTGTGGCTCAAAGTAGTAGAACACTAGCCTTGAACACAAAAACTCAGGGACACATCCAAGCCCTGAGTTCAAGCCTTACAACTGACATACATACATACATACATACATTCTCTGTTAATCTAGCCCAAAACATAGAGACACAAAGACCCATATACACGGGTATTATGCTATTTACGTGTATGCATGCATACATATTTAGAGTATATTGGAAAAGTCCTGGGATAATGGAATGATACTTAGAAATAACATCAATAGCTAGAGAGGAATTTGACAAGGCAAAGTTCTGCAGAAGAACATGCTATTGATAGTCAGACCATAGGAATACATAAACATTGCCCTTGACAACTGAATGTGGGTGGTTTTTGTTGGTGGTGATTAAGGGGTTTGAACTCAGGACCTGAGTGCTGTCTCTTGAGCCTTCTTGCTCAAGGCTAGGACTCTACAACTTTGAGCCACAGCTCTACTTCCAGCTTTTTGGTGGTTAATTGAAAGTAAGGATCTCAGCCCAGTGCCAATGGCTTAGACCTGTAATCTTAGCTACTCAGGAGGCTGAGATTTGAGGATCACAGTTTGAAACTAGCTTGGGCATGGAAGTCTGTGAAATTCTTATTTCTACTTAATCACAGAAAAAGCCAGAAGTGGTGCTGTGGCTCAAATGGTAGAGCACTAACCTTGAGCAAAAGGAGCCTGGGACCAAGGAAAGAAAGAAAGAAAGAAAGAAAGAAAGAAAGAAAGAAAGAAAGAAAGAAAGAAAGAAAGAAAGAAAGAAAGAAAGAAAGAAAGAAAGAAAGAAAAGGAAGGAAGGAAGGAAGGAAGGAAAGAAGGAAGGAAGGAAAGAAAGAAAGGAAGGAAAGAAAGGAAGGAAGGAAAGAAAGGAAGGAAGGAAAGAAAAAAGAAAGGAAGGAAAGAAAAGAAAAGAAAGAAAGAAAGAAAAAGAGAGAGAGAGAGAAAGAGAAAGAGAGAATCTCATGGACTTTACTGTGCAGGCCCACCAGAAATGCCAGTGCCCAGCTTGATGTTTTTGTTTTCTTAAAAGAATAGATTTCAAATCCTTCCTTCCTTCCCTTTTCTTCTCTTTTCTCTTTCTCCTTTCTCTCTCTTTTCTGTCTCATTCTTTCTTCCTTTTTCCTTCTCTTTTTCTTTTTTTGTTGATTGTGGGGCCTCAACTCAGGGCCTGGGCTCTGTCTTTTAGCTTTTTTACTTTTTTGCTCTACCACTTCAGCCACAGCTCACTTTTTCCTTTTTCGTGGTTAATTGGAGATAAGAGTCATATAGACTATATCTGGGATTGTTTTATCATCCCCAAATAACCACCACTATAGTGAGACACTTGTTTCCATTTTTACTTTTCTAGTTCTATTTGTGTATGTGTGTAGGAAGTGATCCGGGCATTCTGCCCACTTTGGTTTAATTTTTGTTTATTTGTGAAGTGTCTTAAATTGCATTACACTTATTAGATTATTACTGTTATTAGTCGTTAGTAATGATACAGCATAATGTATTCTTATCGGCCTAAAACTGAATCAAGAAAGAGTTCATTCTCATAGCGATAGTATGTGTTGCCTAAATTACGAGAAAATGATGTACATGAAAACATAGCTCAGCATTAAAATTGTGGTTAGAATTAAAAAAACCCTAGATTTTGGGTTTTTTTTTTTCTTTTCATCCCAGTGAAAAAAAGGGGTGTGAACTCAGGGCCTCATGCTTCTTGCTTTGCAGGTAATGCTGGTGCTCTACCACTGGAGCCATACCTCCACTTCACAGCTTGTTGGTGGTTATGTGGAGAAAAAACTAAGTGACAATGCCTACTGTCCAGAGTTCAAGCCTCAGTGCTGGCATAAACAAAACAAAAAGAATACCTCCTCCCCACCCCCACCCCCATCACCCCCTGCCCATGAAAATAAAAACTCCGGGATTACCTGTTTTTGTTTTTGTTCAGTCTGAGGATCTAACTCAGGGCCTAGTACATGCTAGGTAAGTATTCTCCCACTGAGCTACACCCCCCAGGCCGAGTCTCATCATTTTAGTGGTGTTTTATGACTTCTTTTTGAGATAGAGCAGTTCTCTTTAGTTAACAAATTCATTAGAGATATAATCCTTTTAACTAGGTGTATTTATTAAATTATTACTTATATATCCTTTAATTTTTAATTTTGACTTTTACTTAAAGATATGTGCTTTCTCAGGCTGGGAAGGTGGCTCAGTGGTAGAGTGCTTGCCTCACATACATGAGGTCCTGGGTTCAATTCCTCAGCACCACATAAACAGAAAAAACTGGAAGTGGCTCTGTGGCTCAAGTAGTAGAGAGCTATCCTTGAGCTGAAGAGCTCAGGGACAGTGCCCAGGACCAGAGTTCAAGCTCTACAACTGATAAAAAAAATAAATAAATAAAATAAAAATATGTGCTTTCTGGAACTGAGTATATATCTGACTCTGCCTAGCACAAATTAAGTCTGGTTTGGAGCCCCAGTAGAGCTTGGTTTTTATGCCCATAATCTCAGCATTCAGGAGGCTGAGGGAAGAGGATTATAAATTCAGAGCTTGGGTTATATTGCAAGCCTGTCTTGAGAAAAAAAAAAAAAAAGAATAAAAATAGGCCAGGCACAAAATTGGTTAATCACCTGTAGAAAACTAAAGCTAGACCCTTATATATCACCCTCCACCAGAATCAACTACAAATGAATCAAAGACCTCTGAGTCAAAGCAGACACCCTGAAAACATTACAGAAAGGAAAAGGAGAAACCCTAGTTCTCCTTGGCACAGGCCGAAATTTTCTTAACAGAGACCCAGAAACAAAGCAAAGCAAAGAAAGGTTGGACAAATGGGATCGCATGAAATTGCAGAGCTTCTGCATGGCAAAGAACATAGCTAGAAAGATCAATAGAAAACCCACAGATTGGGAGAAGATCTTCACTAGCCATACAACGGACAAGGTTTCTCATATCTAAAATATACTTGGAACTCAAAAAATTAATCCCCCAACAACAAATCCTCAAAGAAACAACTGCCCAATAAATAAATGGGCTAAAGACTTAAAGAGAAACTTCTCCAAAGAGGAAATAAGAATGGCCAATTGACACACGAAGTAATGCTCAACCTCTGTAGCCATAAAAGAAATGCAAATCAAAACAACATTGAGATTCTACCTCACCCCAGTTAGAATGGCTATAATCAAGAACTCTAATAACAACAGATGCTGGAGGGGATGTGGACAGAAGGGAACCTTACTGCGTTGTTGGTGGGAGTATAAACTTGTTCAACCACTTTGGAAAGTAGTATGGAGATTCCTCAAAAGACTCCACATAGAGCTCCCCTATGACCCAGCAATCCCACTTTTGGGCATTTCCCCAAATGATCACAAACAAGACCATACTAAAGCTACCAGCACAACTCTGTTTATTGCAGCATTATTTACCATAGCTAAGATATGGAACCAAACCAGGTGCCCCTCAGTAGATGAATGGATCAAGAAAATGTGGAAATCTATGCCTCCATCAGAAAGAATGACATTGCCCCATTTGTTAGGAAATGGAAAGACTTGGAAAAAATTATGTTAAGTGAAGTAAGCCAGGCCCAAAGAAACATAGGTCCCATTTCCCTTATTTGCAATAACTAGTATATGTTTGGGACAAGCAGAAAAGGTCAAAACTATGTACATCTGACCAGATAAGATGATGTTAAGCAAAATCAACCCCAAATAGGGACACAAGAGGTTTTTTCTTTCTTGCTACTGTTTCTAATGTATTTATAATCTACCATGTGATTTTTTTTGTTGCTTTGTGTGTTCCTCCCCCATGGTATAACCCCTGTTTTCATTGTATTTGATTCCTGTGCCCTGCATCTTGTATATACACTTCTCTAATTTGGGGACGGGAAGGGAAAAAACAAAATGTTTAAATAGAGATACAGGTTGACCCATGGTAACAATGAGATATAAAAGACACTATGTTGAAAAAATGAACTTTACAATTTAGGTGGGGGGATGGGGGGGAGGGGTGGGAGGCCAGGAGTGTAGTTGGAGGTGGGAGGGAAAGGAGGATAGGGGAAAAACAAAGGAGGAGGCAAAATGCTTAATAGGAAATGTACTCATCACCTTGCTCATGTAACTGTAACCCCTCTGTACAATATTTTTACAATAAAAAAAAAACCATTAAAAAAAAGTAGAACAGGCACTGGTGGCTAAAGTTTGTAATTCTAGCTACCTAGGAGGCTGAGATCTGAGAACGCAGTTCAAAGCTAGCCTGGGAAGGAAAGTTTGTGAAACTTTTGTCTCCAACTAACCACCAAAAAGCCAGAAGTAGAGCTGTGGCCCAAGTGGTAGAGTGCTAGCATTGAGCACTGTTGGCATTATCTGCTCCTCAATTCCACCCAGATCTGAGCTCCTCCCTGCCCTAGAGTTCCTGCCATATGGTTGGCCACTCCCTCCCCCCCCCCCAGATTTACCTGCATAGCCACTACCCCCAGAGCTACTCACCTGGATAGGGGCAGATGCCAAGTTCTCCCTCTCCTGGGGGAGATATGGCCCCTCAAGTAAACCTTATAATAATCTTTCTTGTCTGCCTGCCTGCCTGCCTCCGCATGGTCTCCTGGGATGGTACTGATGGATCTTAATAAGCACAAAAGCTCATGGGCAGTGCCTAAGCACTGAGTTCAAGCCCCAGGATCTGCATAAAAATAGATAGATAGATAGATAGATAGATAGATAGATAGATAGATAGATAGATAGATAGATAGATAGATAGATAGATAGATAGATAGATAGATAGATAAAGCCAGACAAAATTATTCCTTGGGTCCTCATATTTTACTGGGCCAAACACTTTTTTTTGTTGGTCGTGATTGAACTCAGGGCTTGAGCGCTGTCTCTGAACTATTGTGCTCAAGGCTAGTACTACTTGAGCCAGAGCTTCTTTTCTCGTTTTGGGTGATTAATTGAAGATCAGTGTCTCCCAGACTTTCCTAACCAGGCTGGCTTCAAACCATGATCTTCAGCTTCCTAAATAGCTAGGATTATAGGCATGAGCCACCAGTGCCCAGCTAGGCCAAACATTTTTGTAAGTTTGCCATTTCTATTTCCTTGTTTGTGAACATCAAGTATTTGTCATTTTCTTTGTTTGGTTTGTTAATGACTTGAGGCACTTTTTTTTTTTCAGTGTGATTTTTTTAAAATTTTATTTCTTAAATCCCAGTCATTGTATTTTTCATCTTTGTTTATTATATTTATAAGTAGATAGTAATTGATCTGTGTCATTTTCTTTCTTCCTTTCTTTCCTTCTTTCTTTCTTTCTTTCTTTCTTTCTTTCTTTCTTTCTTTCTTTCTTTCTTTCTTTCTTTCTTTCTTTCTTTCTTTCTTTCTTTCTTTCTTTCTTTCTTTCTTTCTTTCTTTCTTTCTTTCGTAGGTCCTGAGGCTTGAACTCAGTGCCTGGGCACTGTCCCTGAACTTTTTCTTTCTTTCTTTCTTTTTTATGTTGGTCATGGGGCTTGAACTCTGGCCTTGGGCGCTGTCCTTGTGCTCTTCAGCTCAAGGCGAGCGCTCTACCGCTTGATCCACAGCACCACTTCCGGTTTTCTAGCAGTTTATTGGAGATAAGAGTCTCACGAATGTTCCTGCCCAGGCTGGCTTTGAACCGCGATCCTCAGATCTCAGCCTCCTGAATAGCTAGGATTACAGGCGTGAGCCACTGGCGCCTGAACTTTTTCATTCAAGGCTAGAGCTCTACTCTACCACTTTGAGCCACAGCTTCACTTCCTCATTTTCTTATTGTTTACTTCTTTTCTGATTAATTCTCAAAAACAAAAACAAAAAAGTAACATATTCACCCATTTCCCTCCCCACTTTCTTTGTGAAGTACTAGGGTTCTAGCATTCTAGGCATGTACTTTTTATTTTGGATAGTGTCTCTCTGTCTTCTACACTGCCCTGGGAGTCCTGAACTTCTTGCCTTGACTTCCTGAGTGTGAAGATTACAAGTGTGTGCCACTATGCCTGAGCACTTTCACCTGTTTATACAGGTTGGAGTATACATACATCACTATAAAGTCATGCATGGAAGACATAGTATTCTTTTTTAATGAATATGTAGCACTAATCCTGTCCTCTCACCCACTGTCATACCTCACATTATCTCTTTAAATGAATCCACATAGAGTTTCTCAATTATATAGTGGCTCTTAAAGAGATTTTGGGCAGGGTGTCTGTAATCCTAGCTACTCAGGCAGCCAGACCTGGAAGGAAAGGCTGAGTTAACCACCCAAAGCAGAAAGTGGAAGTGTGGTTCAAGTGGTAGAGTGTCAGTTAAGGGGTAAATGCCAACCCTGAGTTCAAGCCCCAGTACACACACACACACAAACGCACACACACACACACACACACACACACAGAAGAGAGATAAAATGTGAGAGATCTAAGAGTTCTTAGAGTTTGTGATGGCTAATTAGCATGAATAACCAGCTTTTTCATAATCTTTAAAATGTTTAAAAATTAAACCAATTGAAAAGTAACATTAATCTTAAGAGTAGTGCCAGGGGCTGGGAAGGTGGCTCAGTGGTAGAGCGCTTGCCTTGCATGCTCAAGGCCCTGGGTTCGGTTCCTCAGCACCACATAAGAAAAAAGAAAAAAGCCGGAAGTGGCGCTGTGGCTCAAGTGGTAGAGTGCTAGCCTTGAGCTAAAGAGCTGAGGGACAGCGCCCAGGCCCAGAGTTCAGGCCCCATGACCGGACCCTCCCCCCGCCCCCCAAAAAAAGAGTAGTGACAGGACTGGATCTCTAGAGGGAATTCAAAAATAAGAAGAAAATGTTAAAGTACATTTGAAGAGATGTTTAATTTCAGTTGAGACTTTTTTTTTTTTTTTTGGGTCCGGTCGTGGGGCCTGAACTCTGGGCCTGGGCGCTGTCACTGAGCTCTTCATCTCAAGGCTAGCACTCTACCACTTGAGCCACAACGCCACTTCCGGCTTTTTTCTTTTTTCTTATGTGGTGCTGAGGAATCGAACCCAGGGCCTCATGCATGCAAGGCAAGCGCTCTACCACTGAGCCACCTTCCCAGCCCGAGACTTTTTATTTTTCATTTTAGCTCTTATCTAAAAGAGGATGAATTGAAATAGGAAAACAAAAATGTTATTTGGAAGTCTTGCTCATACCTATAGTTCTAGGCACTCAGGAAGCTAAGATCTGAGCCTCATGGTTTGAAGCCAGCTTGGGCAGTAAAGCCCATGAAACTCATGTCCAATTAACTACCTGAAAAGCTGGAAGTGGAGCTGTGGCTCCAGTAAAAAAAGCTCAGGGCAGCGCCTATGCCCAAAGTTCAAGCCCCAGGATTTACACACATGCACACAGAAAGTTATTTGGAGAGGTTGGGTAACAGAGTTAGCTTGGGGTTAGAAAATGCCTTTACGAACAAAATCTTTTGCGTGAGAAAAGACATTGTTAAATCTGCTTAATTAAAAAACAAACAATCCAGAGCCAATTGCTGGTGGCCCATGTCTATAATCGTAGCTTAGGTGGCTGAGAACTGAGGATTGTGGTTTGAAGTCAGCTTGGAGAGGGAAGTCTATGACACTGTTATCTCCAATAAACTACCTAAAAATCTGCAAGTGTAGTTCTGGTTCAAGTGGTAGAATGCTAGTCTCAGGGCTAGTGGCCAGGCCCTGATTTTATGTCCCAGGATAAGGAAAAAAAAGCCATCCTTATATCTTTCTTGTATTGAAACAATGCAGGTGGCATGCTTTAATGTTAAATCACTTTTACTTTCACTTGCCAATTTGTAAATATAGGGATGACTAAGACATCAATCCAAAGCAATATTGATTTGTGTAACTTCAAAATAGATTCCAGTGGTTATTAATTGAAGTTTTAATCATGCACCATCATGAGATACCTGCACTAACTGCAAATATATTCAAAGATCCAGTTTTAAACAGAATTTCCAATACTAAACAATGTGTCCAATTTTAACAAGTATACTTGTCGCCGTATATATCAAAAACGCTAGACACAATTTTAATTTGTGGTGTTTCTTTTCTCCTCATTGTCAACGTCCTCTTCTTCTGGAATTGAGCACTTTCACAATAGTTTGAGACTTACTACCTTACAAAAAGTGGTAACAAGCAACCAGATCTTTTAAAGTTGAGGAATTCCTAACAGCCTAAGTTATAGTGAAGAATATCACCATCCCGAGGTGATACATTCTCCACCCAAAAACTCGGTGGGGATTTTCCAAAGTGAGAAATTCTTTTGTATCTTTGAAACCAGGCAAATCAAAGGCGTTTCTTTTAATCTGGTTTAGGTCTCAGCCAGTGAGTGCCACTAATAAGGAACAAACACATTACCACCAAAAGGAAATGATAATTAGAAACCAAATCTTAATCCCTAGCCCACAGGCTGGGATCCCTAATGCCTGGGCTACTGGACTTTAAATGTAAAAATCACATTCAAATGTACAAAAGGATAAGGTGAAAGATATTTGCATGTGAAAATGAGTGGTTTGCGTGCATAATTGGTTAGTTGAATACCTTTTGTTGAGGAGCCCTTGGGCTGGGGGTGGGGGAGAAGCCAAGTTTCTTTTTTTAAAATGGGAAACAGTCTGTTTAAGAGGTTTAGTTTCCATTTGAAAGTTAAATATTAAGCACTGACAATTAAGCAAATCGATTTTGAGCTGAAGTGATTTATTTTATTGGTGGGTCTCTAATGTCAGGTTCTCTACTATTGGGAGCCAGCTGCTTTCTAAAGACAGTATTAAAACAAGGTATCCGTGTGTCAGCAGAGATGAAGTTACAGACTTTAACCCTTCAGTGCCTAGAGTTGGAAGGGTTGAAAAGGAGAAACAAGAAATTACGACATGATATGGCAGGCTTGGTATTCTGAGAATGATTTTAGCTCAGTGGGCTAGTTGATCTATGCTTTTAGAGAATTCCCTGAAATGTCTCCTATGGATATTTGCTCAGTTATGTTTTTGGGGTGTGTGTGTGTGTGTGTGTGTGTGTGTGTGTGTGTGTGTGTGTGTGTGTGTGTGTGTGTGTGTGTGTGTGTGTGTGTGTGTGTGTGTGTGTGTGTGTGTGTGTGTGTGTGTGTGTGTGTGTGTGTGTGTGTGTGTGCGCGCGCGTGCACGTGCATGCACAATGCACATGCCAGCCAGTCCTGGGATTTAACTCAGGGCTTTGGCACTGTCCCCGAGCTGTTTTTGGTGTGTGTGTGTGTGTGTGTGTGTGTGTGTGTGTGTGTGTGTGTGTGTGTGTGTGTGTGTGTGTGTGTGTGTGTGTGCGCGCGCGCGTGCACGTGCATGCACAATGCACATGCCAGCCAGTCCTGGGATTTAACTCAGGGCTTTGGCACTGTCCCCGAGCTTTGTTTTTTGCTCAAAGCTAGCACTTTATCACTGGATCTACAATTCCACTTACAGCTTTTTTGGTAGTCAATTGGAGGTAAGAATCTCATGGACTTTCCTGCCCAGGCTGGCTTTGAACCATGTTCCTCAAGCCTCAGCCTCTGAATAGCTAGCATTCTATTATAGGCAGGCTGGTTCTAATCGGGATCCTCCTCCACTGTAAGCTTTCTCAGTAGCTGGCTTTAAACGTTTTCAAGTACTGAAAACAAAAATTGCAGAGAGTTGATTTAGTACACAGTAGCTGAAGATAGAAGTAATCCTTTATAGTCCCAGAGTTTGGGGGAGTGTGGCCAGGTGGAAGAGTACATGAAGCTCTGGATTTGATTTAGATATCAAGATGTGGGGGGAGTTAATTTCATGATTACTCAACTCTAAGTACTTTCTTTGTTTTAACCAGTGGTCATAAATGCAAAAAGTTTGATCAGATCAGTAATAACAACAAAAGGTCTTGTTTGTTTTCCTGAAGTAATGTGCTGCAGAGGTCTCCTTTATCTATAAGAATATTTTCTTTCTGTGAAAGGAAGCAGATTGTGCGGGGGCGGGGGGCGGGAGTGTAAGTCTCAGGTAAACTGGAGAAGAATTGGAGGAGGACTCAGTGGTTTAGAAAGCCCAGGACCCCCACAGTTCTCCATTGTACTTGTGATTGAGCAGATCTTGCCAAAGACAGACAAAGCCAACTGGGAAACCTGGGACTCTGGCTAAGCAGGAAATGCCCAGGTCTGCTTAAAGAATCCCAACTGTTGTGTTGGTGGTCTCTGTGAGTTATAGCTGCTGGCAACAATCATATTTCACATGGTCTTTTAACTCTTATCTCTATGGGTTTGGAGATTTCTCCAAAACTGTCTATACCTGGCTTCAGAGTCCTTCAAACATCAGTAGATGAAATTATATACTCTTTTCACTGGCTTAGATGATGCACCTTGACAAGGATTTGGGAGAGATTAAGTGCAGTTTAAGGAGAAAACCTGGAGCTACCGAGAGTATGGGGTAGAGACCTGGGAGAATAAGGGACCAGGTGGAAGGCAGCAAATAGTGCATTAAAATGTATATATATACTCGTACACACACACACACACACACACACACACACACACACACACACACACACACATATGGGCTGTTGACTTGGTTGAGGGGAGAAAGCTGGGTGAACACTCCAGGATTGGGGCTAGAAGGAAGAGGTGGTTGTTGCTTACTGTTTAGTGAACAGGAGAGCAAACAAGTCTCTTATCCTTGCTCTAACCCTGTGCTGCGTAAGGGTGGATGCAGCCATCTAACATCCTTAAAGAAGGTTGGTGGGCTGGAAGCCAGAAAGAAGAACAATGACAGTAATCTAAAGGGGACCAGAAACAGGGAGTTTTTCACAGTGTGAGGTCCAGAATTAGAATCAGGAGACATCCCATAAATAAGGGAATGCATGTGTGAAGGGTTGACTTTCTCCTTTACCGTTTGTTCTCTTCATTCCTGGCAGTGGGATCCGTCTGTTCTGGGTTCATAAGAAGCCCTGGCTCAGACTGACAATGCAGTGCAGCGGTAGACCAGTTGCCTGCCTAGCAGGTTCTGGATTCTGTCATCAGCAGGGATCTGATTCCAGAGACTGTTTACTTTTGGGTAACTGGTAGTCAAACTGAAGCAAAAGTAACTAGAGCATCAGGGAAAACCTTCAATACTTTTTTCCTACTCTTCCTGCTGATTATTTCACAAAGAATTGGGTTATTGCAGTTTAGACCTGGAGGGTTTCACAGCCCCTGCTGGGACAGCTCTCAGTGAGCTGTCAGCACATCTTTCACATCTCCTAGAAGAAGAGGTCCCCAAAGTCCCCCTCCCTCCCCAGTTCTAAACACCTTGCCTGGGATTTCTTTATGCAGACGGCCCTCACTTCCTAGCAGAGAGATAAGAGATCTTTCTGCCTTCTGGTGTGAGATCTCTTTCGCACCTTAGCCCTCCTCCATGCATTCCTGCCACAGTTCTTGCGAAAGTTGTTTCCTTCGGCCTCCCCCTCCCCCCTTCCTCTCCGGACTCCATTCCTTCCCCCCTGCTACTTAATCCTTCTCATCCTTCAGGGTTTAATCTAATCTGAGAATTCCTCCACCAGGTTTTCCTTCCATAAAGATGTCTCCCTTCTTTGAACTTCAGCAACATCTGTCATAAAAAGTCTCAGGACCGTCAAACTGGCTGCATCTTAAAGCCCTCTTGAGTTTAATTTACTGGTTTATGTATTTACTTAGTTCTTAAACCAGTTAATGGTTGAGCCAAGAGGAGACCTCAACTTTCTGCTTTCCATTGTTGTGTGAGCTGTGTCATCATATTACAAAAAATGAAGGCCGAGTGCCCCTGGTTCATGCCTGTAATTCCAGCTACTCAAGAGGCTGAGAATGGAGGGTTTGAAACCAGCCCCGGCAGGAGAGTCTGGTAGTGTTTTATCTCCAATTACCCACCAAAAAAGCTGAAAGTAGAGATGTGGCTCAAGTGGTAAGGCACCAAATCTTGAACACTCCCCCCTCAAAAAAACCCCAAACTGTTCAAGCCCTAAGTTCAAGCACAGCATACATACATTATTAACTAATATAATTACTAAATAAATAAATACAATAAAGACAAGGCTAGAATTATCACTCAGTGGTAAAGTGTGCTTCACATTCACATGATCCTTGCACTGAAAAAGTGAAAGCATAAAAAAATTGAATAAAAAGGCAAAGGTGAGTGTTTTCTTCTTTGGACAGATTGATAATGGAATATGACTTTAAGCTCTAGAAGAGTGCTTCCATATTGTAAGCATGCTGGTGGTGTCAATTACCCCTTCAGGGGCTGGGGTTGGTTTAGGGAAGCAACAGGCAGGGCAGGGGAACCTAGGGCTAGAGAAGGAGGAGGCTTGAGTTGGGATGAGAGGTGTTAACTGGCTGTTAGAGAACCATTACCTTCCTAGTTCTCTTTCTGTCTTCTGCCCAATCTTCTGTTATTGGGTGTGCTTATATAAAACTGCTTTGCTTTTATTCACTAGTTCTCTTCCACAGGCTGTAGTCAAGCTATGCTTCACTCTGCCTGGTAATTAGTCCCCAGTTTAGCAGTGGTTCAGCCCCAAAGCCATAGACCCTAATCTTTTTTTTCTTTTTTTTGGGGGTCCATCCTGGGGCCTGAACTCTGGGCCTGGGCACTGTCCCTCAGCTCTTCTGCTCAAGGCTAGCGCTCTACCATTTGAGCCACAGCGCCACTTCCGGCTTTTTTTCTTTTTGCTTATGTGGTGCTGAGGAATCGAACCCAGGGCCACATGCATGCAAGGCAAGTGCTCTACCACTGAGCTACCTTCCCAGCCCTCCCTTAATCTTTTTCATGGTTTTTATTTTTATTTTTATTTTCCAGTCAGGGGGCTTGAACTTTGGGCCTGAGCACTGTCCTTCAGCTCTTCAGCTCAAGGTTAGCACTCTATCACTTGAGCCACAGTGCCACTTCCAGTTTTCTGGTGGTTTATTGGAAATAAGAGTATCATGGACTTTCCTGGCCAGGTTGGCTTTGAACCACAACCCCTAACCCTTTCCTAAGCCAAAAACAGAGCCTAGAGCCAGGTGCTGGTGGCTCATGCCTGTAATCCTAGATACTCAGAATGCTGAGATCTGAGGATTCTGTGTGTGTGTGTGTGTGTGTGTGTGTGTGTGTGTGTGTGTGTGTGTGTGTGTGTGTGTGTGTGTGTGTGTGTGTGTGTGTTGGTTTGGGGCTTGAACTCAGAGCCTGGTGGCTCATACCTGTAATCATAGCTACTAAGGAGGCTAAAATCTGAGGATAGCAGTTCAAAGCCCATGACATTCTTAGCTCCAGTTAACCAGTAATAAGCTAGAAGGGCTATCGCTCAAGTGGCAGACTGAAAAAGACAAAAAACTAAGCGAGAGTTCCTAGGTCCTGAGTTCAAGTGCACAGAGAGAGAGACAGAGAGAAAGATAGAGAGAGAGACAGACAGACAGAAACACATAGAGACAGGCACAGAAAGAGACACAAAAAGTGAGGCAGAGAACTGGATTAATTGTTCTATAGAAAGTTTCAGTTTCTCATCCCTCTGTAGGTCTGATTCCCTCCCTCCCTCCCTCCCTCTCTCCCTCCCTCCCTCCCTCCCTCCCTCCCTCCCTCCCTTCCTTCCTTCCTTCCTTCCTTCCTTCCTTCCTTCCTTCCTTCCTTCCTTCCTTCCTTCTTTGAATGCAACACAGGACCTCATGCATATGAAGCATGCACTCTACCACTGAGCCATATCTGAAAGCAAGCAAAAGTTGTTTTATTAACATATCAAGCAAAAGTTGTTTTATTAACATATGATTAAGTAAATCAATGAAATAAAACACAGGCAAAGAAACACGTTATATACTTTTTTTTTTTTTTTTTTGTCGGTCGTGGGGCTTGAACTCTGGGCCTGGGCACTGTCCCTCAGCTCTTCAGCTCAAGGCTAGCGCTCTACCACTTGAGCTACAGTGCCACTTCCGGTTTTCTGGTGGTTTATTGGAGATAGGAGTCTCACGGTCTTTCCTGCCCGGGCTGGCTTTGAACCTCGATCCCCAGATCTCAGCCTCCTGAGTAGCTAGGATTACAGGCGTGAGCCACCAGCGCCCGGCTATACTTTTTTTTAGTGTTTACAAATTTAATGTGTGCTAGTAGCTCATGCCAATAATCCTAGTTACTAAGGAGGCTGAGATCTGAGGATCATGGTTCAAAGCCAGCCTGGGCAGGAAAGTCCATGAGTCTTCTCTCCAATAAACCACTCAGTAAAAAGAAAGTGGTACTGTGGCTCAAGTGGTAGAGTGTTTGCCTTGTGCTAAAGAGCCGAGGACAGTGCCAGGCCCAGAGTTCAAGCCCCACCACTGACAAATAAAAATAAAAATAAAAATAATAAATCATTTAGTGGCAGTGGTTTGAAAAGAATCTTCAAAACACTTAGTGGAAAAAGACTAAATTAAGTAACTACAGTATAGTATAGTATATACAGTATATACAGTATAGTATAACTTGTATTTTATATTTTAACTTTAAAATTGATTTGTGAAAAATCTTTTTTTCCTGCTTCTGAACTTTTAGTGCCATCTTGTGGCAGGAATGTATCATTTAAACTAAAGTTTGTATGCTAGGTGATTTAATTCTATGCATATTCACTATCTTCTTAGGAGATAATTAAATTTGCAAATGATAAGAAGGAAGTTCTGCCTGGCATGAAAGTAGTAACTCCTAGAATCATTTTGGAACACTTGATGACCAGCTCAGAAGAAAGAAGGATTCTGTTCTCAAGGTACCAAGGAAAACATACTCTGGAGCTGAATGTAAGGAACATTGAATATAGGAAGCTAAGAATATCAAATCAAGAAAATACAAACTGGCCGGGCGCTGGTGGCTCACGCCTGTAATCCTAGCTACTCAGGAGGCTGAGATCTGAGGATCGCGGTTCAAAGCCAGCCCGGGCAGGAGAGACCGTGAGACTCCTATCTCCAATAAACCACCAGAAAACCGGAAGTGGCGCTGTAGCTCAAGTGGTAGAGTGCTAGCCTTGAGCTGATGAGCTGAGGGACAGCGCCCAGGTCCAGAGTTCAAGCCCCACGACCGACAAAAAAAAAAAAAAAAGAAAATACAAACTGGCCAGCCACTGGTGGCTCACACATGTAATCCTACTTAGGAGGCTGAGATATGAGGATCCTGGTTCCAAGCCAGCCCAGGCAAAAAGTCTGAGAGATTCTTATCTCCAATAAACTATTCTGAAAAAATCTGCAAGTGGCACTGAAGCTCAAGCAGTAGAATGCTAGTCTTGAGCACAAAAGGGACCAGGGACAATGTTCAGGCCTTGAGTTCAAGCCTTAGGACTGGCAAATATTAAAAAAAATACAAATTGGAGTCAAAACTTAGTATATTTCATCTGTAGATTTTGGACAGCTAAGAAATATTGTAAGTTGGGTATGGTGGCTTACACCAGTAACACTAGTTACCCAGGAGTCTGAGATCCGAGGATCACAGTTTAATACCAGCTCCAGCAAGGAAGTATGTGAAACTCTTAGCTCCAGTTAACCACCCCAAATTTTAAAGTTGGAGCTGTGGCCCAAGTGGGAAAGCCTTGAGCACAAAAGCTCAGAGATAGTACCCAGGCCCTGAGTTCAAGCTCCAGAACTGTCACTAAAAGAAAAAAAAAATTAAAGGAAGTAAAGAACAATAAGAAATATTGACAATAGTGTTATGAGAAGGGAAATGGATTTAAAAGATAAACACAATAGTATTGCTCTTAGTTGTAGAAAACAGATTATATTTCCTTTTAGATACTCCACACAGAATCATCCAAGTGGACACATTTGAAGACTCAGGCTTTATTTCAGGGTCAGCCTGTATTTACCTCCACCTCAGGGGGAGTCTGTGTCTATTCCCTGAGTTCTCCTCAAGTTTCATGTCTTCACAGTCAAGTTGGAGATACTGATACTTTACCTTTCCTTCTTTTCTCTTTTCTTTTCCTTCATTCCTTCCTTTTCTTCCTTCCTTCCTTCCTTCCTTCCTTCCTTCCTTCCTTCCTTCCTTCCTTCCTTCCTTCCTTCCTTCCTTCCTTTCTTTCTTTCTTTCTTTCTTTCTTTCTTTCTTTCTTTCTTTCTTTCCTCTCCCTCCTTCCCTTCCCTTCCCTCCCTCCCTCCCTCCCTCCCTCCCTCCCTCCCTCCCTTCCTTCCTTACTTCCTCCCTTCCTCCCTCCCTCCCTCCCTCCTTTCCCTTTCTTTTGTGCTAGAACCAAATGCTAACTTAGGGCCTCTTATTTAAAAAAATGTCAGGTAGTACTCTGCCACTTGAGCCACATCTTGAGTTCTGTGTTTGTTTTTGTTTTTTTGATAGTTAATTGTAGATAGGAGTCTCACAGACTTTTCTGCCTGTTTTGAACTATGGTGATTCTCTGATCTCAGCCTCCTGAGTAGCTAGGATTACAGGTGGGAGACACCAACACCTGGCTCATTTATTTGTATGTATTAAGTGAAGTGTATTGTTAAAGCACTTGTTAACTTTGTAACAAGTTTAAATTTGGGTTAGTCATACTGTTGAAACTGTGAAGAAATAGAACAGAAGGAGAGCCATTTAGAGCTATATTTCAACTGAAATTTGGTAACTACTAAGTCATTTCAAAGATTATGCTAGTCAGAACACTAATGTAAACAGAAGGCTAAGCCTTAAAGGTTGATAGAGTCATGTGGTTTAATCTCCTAAAGAAAAGGGTTGTGAAGCTGGATGCTGGTGGCTCACACCTGTAATCCTAGCTACTCAGGAGGCTGAGATCTGAGGATTGTGGTTCAAAGCCAGCCCTGGCAGGAAAGTCTGTGAGACTCTTATCGCCAATTAACCATCAGAAAACCAGAAGTGGAGCTGTGGCTCAAAGTGGTAGAGTGCTAGCCTTGAGCAAAGAGCTCAGGGACTGCACACAGGCCCTGAGTTCAAGCCCCATGACATACCCCAGCTCCGCCCCCCACCCCCCCAAAAAAAAAGGTTGTGCCATTTCCCTGTCTCTGTGAACGTTAGTGATTCGTACTCATCTTTTTTCACTATGTGAGTATTAGGCCTTCACCTGTGTTGTTGTTGGAATACCATGAGATATTTTATTCACCTTTATGAATTGTCTTTGGAGCCTTATAAAACATATTTATATGAATTTTCACTTCATAACAATTTATATATGATCTACTTATTGAAATTCAGATTTTTTGTTTTTGGTGAGGGTTCCAGGGCTTGAACTCGGGACTTGGCTTTTACTTGAGGCTTTTCCCTCTACCACTTATTTCTGCTTGACTCACACCTCCACTTCTGGCTTCTTGATGGCTGGCTGGGGAGAAGACTGTGTGGGCTTTGTCTGTCCAGGCTTCTGCACTGTGACGCTCAGACCTCAGTCCACTGAGTATCTGGAATTGTGGGTGTGAGCCACCAGTGCCTGGCCAGCACCCAGACATCACATTATCAGTCAGCGACTCTGACTCAGATGCCAACATGGCTTCCGAAATGGACAGATCACTCGGCCCCTGTCTCAAACTTCAACCAGATTATCCTGTGGCAAATAAGAAGCTTTTTTCTCAGAGAGATTTTTCCCTCCGGGCTCATAATCTGACCCTTCATTGGAGGATTTTCTGTATTATTCAGTTATTTGTTTGTTTGTTGTTGGTCCTAGGGCTTGAACTCAGGGCCTGGGCACTGTCACTGAGCTTCTTCTGCTTAAGGCTAGCGCTCTACCACTTGAGCCACAGTGCCACTTCCAGCTTTTTGGGGTAGTTTAGTGGAGATAGGGATCTTACAGACTTTTCTGCCTGGGTTGGCTTTGAACCGTGATCCTCAGATCTCAGCCTCCTGAATAGCTAGGATTACAGGCATGAACCTCTGGTGCCTGGCCTATATATCCTTCAACTGGTCTGCTGCACTCGGCTTTCAAGTCCCTTTAATGCAGTGGCTCATTTTTCCATGAATGGAAAAACCCAGGCACAATGGTTGAAGCATTCTGGGGAATCCTAGCTACAAAGTCTGTCACAGGAATCTTGCTTGTGACATTGTTAAAATACCTTGGCCCATAACTTAAAGCATTTCTAGGGCAAAGCTTTTCTCAGAATTCCTTGATGCCTTTCCTTTCACTGGAAATTGCCTTTCTTCTCCCTCCGGATACTTTCCAGAGGACCTCCCCTCTCCCTTCACTAGTTGGTCCTGGGATTTGAACTCAGGGTCTGGGCACTATCCAGGCTAGTGCTCTACTACTTTGATCCACAGCTCCACATCCAGTTTTTTAGGTGGTTAATTGGAGATATGAGTCCATAGACTTTCCTGCCTGCATTGGTTTTGAACCTTGATCCACAGATCTCAGCCTCCTGAGTAGCTAGGATTGCAGGCATGAGCTACTAGCTCTTGACCTAGCTTTATTTCTTAAGTTCATTGAAAATCATATCTGCTTTTTACTTTTTAATACTAGAACTTGTTTTGTTCCTCTCTCTCTCCCCACCCCCCCTTCTCTTTCCCTCCTTCATGAGGTGACACATGCAAGGTCTTAGAACATGGTATCTGAAAGTTTGGGTGCCTAGGAAAATGGTTTAGAATCAGGTTCTGAGTAGAGGATACCTATGGAAACTAGAACTCCTCCTTCCAAATAAAACCTAGAAATAATATTTTAACATGACTAGTACTGCCCCCTAGAAGAACTTATGCAAATGTGTGGCACTTTATCACAGGTCTTTGTATTTGGACTCAAATTTATGTATTGGCTTTCCTGTCCCCAGCCTGCAAGTAGAAAAAAGGAGGATTTGGGTTTCATGATCTCTCTAGCCATTTCCTCATCACGGATGAAGAGCAAGGAATATATACAGGATGGTTCTGTTTCAGTGTCTCTCTCTCTCTTTCTTCTCTCTCTTGTGTGTGTATGGGCGTGTGCGCACATAGAGGTATGTATACTCTACTGTTTGTTTCTTTAGAGATCCCTAAATAAGTCAGCTTTTTTTTTTTTTTTTTTGGTTGGTCATGGGCCTGAACTCTGGGCCTGGGCACTGTCCCTTAGCTCTTCAGCTCAAGGTTAGCTCTCTACCACTTGAGCCACAGCACCACTTCCTGCATTTTTTCTGCTTATGTGGTGCTGAGGAATTGAACCCAGGACCACATTCATGTAAGGCAAGCATTCTACTACTGAGCCACCTTCCCAGCCCCAATAAGTCAGCCTTTTAAGATCAATACAATAATCTCTTCCTCCTCCTACTTCTTCCGTGTGTGTGTGTGTGTGTGTGTGTGTGTGTGTGTGTGTGTGTGTGTGTGTGTGTGTGTGTGTGTCCTGGTTCTAGAGCTTGAACTCAGAGCATGGGCACTGTCTCTGATCTCTTTTGTTCAAGGCTAGTACTCTACCACTTAAACCACAGCTTCACATCCAATTTTTAGGTGGTTAAATGTAGACATGAGCCTCACAAGACCTTCCTGTCTGCACTGGTTTTAAACCTCAATCTTCAGATCTCACACTCTTGAGTATCTAGGATTTCAGGCATGAGCCCCCAGCACCCATCTCTTCCCCTTTCATTTAAATCATACCTTAAGTGACAACAAGCTGTAGTTTCTTGATGCATTCTGCAAATCCTCCCTTGTCTGGCAGCCTTGTCCTTGAACCCCAGAGGTGTTTTAACTGTCCTATCCTTAGTGGACACAGGTATGGGGTGAGCTGCTGTAGATACTATGGTCTTTCTTCATTCCAATGAGGGCAGTGTAGCAAAAAGCATCTGAGGCCTCCTGTTTGGTTTGCCACGCTCCTCATGTGAGCAAGGACCACTGTAGCAGTGCAGAGTGGAT
Source organism: Dipodomys merriami (assembly GCF_024711535.1). NCBI lineage: Eukaryota > Metazoa > Chordata > Mammalia > Rodentia > Heteromyidae > Dipodomys > Dipodomys merriami. The sequence continues at coordinate 26,440,369 of NW_027202826.1, forward strand.
CATTTCCCATAGGACCCACAGCAGCAGGGGTTCGGAGGTACCAGCATTGGATGTAGGTCTTGAAGACCCTATTTCTGGCATCATAGAAGGTCACCAAACAGACTTCGGTTGGAATGGTTCTATGAGGTCTGCTTTTGAGGTTAATGCTGCTGCTGTTGCTGCAGCCTTTACACTTCAGATTTCCTGCTGTTTCTGTAAAAACAACAGTGTGTTAGCCACAAGGTGACTTGTGTGTGTGTGTGTGTGTGTGTGTGTGTGTGTGTGTGTGTGTGTGTGTGTGTGTGTGTGTGTGTGTGTGTGTGTGTGTGTGTGTGTGTGTGCTGGGGCTTGAACTCAGGGCCTGGGTACTTTTTGTCTTTTAGCTTTTACACTTTGAGCCACAGCTGCACTTTTGGCTTTTTGCTGGTTCATTGGAGATCCAGAGTTTCATGGACTATTCTGTCTGGGTAGGTTTCCAACTGTGATCCCCTGATACCAGCCTCCAGAGTAGCTAGGATTACAGGTGTGATGACAGGTGTTGTCTCCGGCTGTCACTATGTTTTGAGAAAGAACCCTAACCTGTAACTGTTTTTGCTAGTTTGGAAATAGTATTCCTGTTTTTTTTGTTTAGGAGGCTGGAGAGGGATACTATCCATTTGTTATGCATCGATTTATTATATTATTATTATCTATCCGTTTATTATCCAGCACGCCGCTGCCTGGAACTGTCTCTGAGTGTTTAATTTTTGGAGGAAATTGAATTCAATCACCACAGAATTCTCAACATTGTCATTTACAGGCAGTTGTCAGCACTTACCACTGAATTCAGATTGGCTGAGCTGGCTTCCATGACCAGTTCTTTGAATCAACGAGAGCCTTTAGGGAACTCTAATTTGTACTAAAGTTCTCAGAAATTGAACTCTGCTTCTGGGAAAGTTCACTGTATCATCTTTCAGTGTATCTGCCATCTCTATTTCATCAACACTGTTTTCTAGGACTGTGTAGCCACACTCAGTGAGATCATGGTGTATTCTGTAGAGCTATGCACATTAAAATATCAATACAGAGTAAGTAGTTTGATGGATGCTTTTGATTTTTTTTTAAAAAAGCTACCTTAAAAAATTAAGTGTGAAGTATGTAGATTGTTCATTAGCATTTTCTTACAGAATTATCTCAAATATAGAAACACATAAGAGAAATAGTCAGATATATATTTTTAACCCTGTACACTTAACATTTTCTTGCAATGCTAAATTTCCTGGAGTGTAGCATACTCTGTTTTATGTGAAGCATTTATATGCAGACCTCTCCACAATGGTTTGACCTGACAGACTTTTTTTCTTTCTTTCTTTCTTTCTTTCTTTCTTTCTTTCTTTCTTTCTTTCTTTCTTTCTTTCTTTCTTTCTTTCTTTCTTTCTTTCTTTCTTTCTCTTTCTTCCTTTCTCTCTCTCTCTCTCTCTCTCTTTCTTTCTCTCTTTCTTTCTTTCTTTCCTTCTTTCTTTCATTGGTCATGGAGCTTGAACTCTGGGCCTGGGCACTGTCCTGATCTCTTTAGCTCAAGACTAGCGCCCTACCACTTAAGCCACAGTGCCCACTTTTGGCTTTTTCAGTCTATGTGGTGCTGAGGAATTGAACCGAGAGCCTCATGCATTTGAGGCAAGCACTCTACCACTGAGCCACCTTCTCAGCCCTGACAACCTTTTTCTTACCTTTGTGTTTTTTTTTTGGTGCTTGTACTGAGGCTTGAACTCAGGGCATGGGCCCTGATCCTTTCGTTAGTTTTTTTTTTTTTTGCTCAAGGCTGACATTCTTCCAGTTGAACCACCCCTCTTGTTGCCTTTTGGTAGTTAACTGAAGATAGAACTCTCCTGACAGGGCTGGCTTTGAACCTCACTTTTCAGATCTCAGCCTTCTCAGTAGCTAAGAGTACAGGCAATAGCCCCTGGCCCAATCACTCAATCTTAAAATAAAAGAAAAAGAACATATTTACGAATTTCTCTTTTCCCAGAACTGAGATTTTACTGCAGGAATCCTTCAGGATGTCTTTTCTCCTAGAAAGTCTGCCAGCAGAGGGCGCTGTGCTCCCAGAGAGACCCCCCCCACCATCCCCAGCCGGGAGTCATTAGACCTCAGAGCAAAAGCAGGCAAGAAGCCCATTAGCCTCAGTGGGGCTGACAGGAAATGAGCTCGCTGGTGCATCTCCAGTCAAGGAGCATGCCATTAAGGCCTGCAAAGCTACACCAGCCCAGACTAAATATTTTTAAATTCTATTGCTGGCGCACCAGTAAGACTCTCATTTCAATTTAGATCCAGGGATGGGAAAACTAAGGAACAGAGGAATTAGTATCCCTCTAGTCAAGGAAGCAAATAATTTTCATTATGAGAGAAGCAAATGAATTCTAAAGGGAATGTATATGTTGAGTTAGCTGCACAATGGCTAATAATAATAAAAAAATACAATGTACTCCATATGTCAAATAATAATAGTATGTCATTACTTGTACTTTTTCTTTTCTTTTTATACTGGAGATGGACAAAGTTAACAGTGATTGTCCATGGAAGAAGCTGGAGGAGGACACACGAATCAGTAGGTCAGATGGCTACTAGGGAACCAGTAATGATTTGAAACTATGATTTAAGATTATAGAAGTAGAGTAAGAAACTCAGAAAGAAAGACAGTTTCAACAGGCTATTGGTGTACGAAAAGAAGCATACTTGTTAATGGACCATTGAACTTGTTCTGAGCTTGGAGAAGAGAAGTAACTTGGATTCCCAAGAAAATGAACACTGGCAGCTTTAATCTCACTAGAGATGGGCCTTAGGTGTTGATTGTTTATACCCAGCTTCCTCTGAATTCTAGTCCATCTGTGCCTTTGATTTCTGGGTGGTGGTTCCTAGCCATTGGTTAAAAAAAAAAAAAAACAATGAATGTTGTTGCTGAGCATGTGGCTTAGTGGGAGAGTACCTACCTAGCATGCATGGAAGTCCTGGGTTTGATTCCTCAGTACTACATAAACAGAAAAAGCTGGATGTGGTACCATGGTAGAGTGCTAGCTTTGAGCTGAAGAGCTGAGGGACAGCACCCAGGCCCAGAGCTCAAGCCCCATGACAGACAAAAGAAAAGAAAAATGTGATTTAGAACTGCTAGGTGATGTGGTCTCATATTGGTTGGGATGGCTGCTGTCAAACTAATGACAGAAAAGAAGTGTTAGTGAGGAGGTAGAGAAATTGCCAAATCTTCCAAATCATTGTGCTGTGGAAAACAAAATAGAGGTAATTGAATTAAAAATAGAGCTGGGGGCTGGGAAGGTGGCCCAGTGGTAGAGTGCTCACCTTGCATGGGTTCGATTCCTCAGCACGGAATAAGCAGAAAAGGCCAGAAGTGGCACTGTGGCTCAAGTGGTAGAGCGCTAGCCTTGAGCTGAAGAGCTGAGGGACAGCGCCCAGGCCCAAAGTTCAGGCCCACGACTGACAAAAAATAAAATAAAATAAAATAATAAAATAGAGCTGGGTACTGGTAGCTCACATTTGTAATCCTAGCTACTCAGGAGGCTGAGATCTGAGGATCACAATTTGAAGCCAGTCCAGGGAAGAAAGCCTGTAAAGACTTCATTTAATTAAAAAAAAAGCCAGAAGTAGAGCTGTGGTTTAAATAGTAGCATTGTAGCCTTGAGCAAAAGAAGCTGTCCCAGGCCCTTGGTTCTACCAGATGATTCAGCGGTATGTTTCTAGGTCTCCCAAAGAAGCATGATTCATAATGGCCGAGAATTAGAAGCAGTCATATGTCTATGGACAGGTGAACGGATAATGAAAATGTGGCACGTGCATACGATGGGTTACTATCCACTCATCAGAAGGAAAGCAGCTGGGTGCTGGTGGCTCACAACTATCATCCTAGCGAGTGAGGAGGCTGAGAACTAAGGATTGTAGTTTGCAGTCAGCAGACTCTTAGCTTCAAGTAACCACCAGAAAACCAGAAGTGGTGCTGTAGCTCAAAGTGGTAGAGCCCTACCCTTGAGGAAAAGAGCTCAAGGAAAGAACACAGTCTCTAAGTTCAAGCCCTAATTAAAAAAAAAAAAAAGGAAGAAAAGAAGAGAAAAACAATTCTGTCACATGCTACAATAAAAGTAAATACGGAGGATACAATGTTCTGTGAAAAGAGCCAGTTAAAATAAGACAGTGAGTGTCCGCTTTTGGAACGATACAGAGAAGATTAGTATAGTCCCTGCACAAGGATGACATGAAAATTCATGAAGCGTTCCATATTTTTTAAAAAACACGATAGAAAAGCTCCCAAGTTCTTTGGCAGGTGATTGCTCTGAAATCCTTGCAGATGCTGATGCTCTAGCTGTTGACATACTCATTACCTACTTAGAAACATGATGGGGTAAGGAGGTGTTTTTAAAAAATCGTTCATCGACTTCTGTAAAATGCCAGATAAATTAAAGTTATTATAACAGTGGGGGAAAAAAAATAAGACAGTGAGTGCCAGTAGCCCAAGCCTGTAACCCTAGTTACTCAGAAAGCTGAGATTTGAGAATCACTGCTTAAAGGTAGCCTAGACAGACAAATATGAGAGTTTTTCATCTCTAATTAGCCAACAAAAAACTGGAGTGGAGCTGGCCACCAGTGGCTCAAGTCTGCAAATGCTAGCCATTCAGGAGGCTGAGGTCTAAAGACCATGGTTCAAAGCTATTCTTGACAGAAAAAATCCAAGAAACTCTTCAACTAACCACCAAAAAGCTGGAAGTGGAATTGTGGCTCAAGGGTTAGAGTGCTAACTAGCCTTGACTAGGAAAAAAACTGAAGGGACAGCACTCAAGTCCTGAGTTCAAGCCCTCATAGTGGCACAAACTGGCACAAACACACTAAAAAATGTCCTGGAACTAGAGGTGTGATTCAAGTGCTAGAGCAACAACCATGAATAAAAAAACTGAGCAAGAGTTTGAAGCCCAAGGTCCTGTATTTAGGAACACACACACACACACACACACACACACACACACACACACACACACACACACACACACACACACACACACACCTGCAACTTTTAATTAATTAATTAATTAATTTTTTTTTAGTGCCAGTACTGGGGCTTGAACTCAGGGCCCAAGTGCTGTCTCAGAGCTTTTCAGCTCAGGGCTAGTGCTCTACCACTTGAGCCACCGCTCTAGTTTTGGTTTTCTGGTGGTTGATTGGAGATAAGAGTCTCATGGGACTTTTCTCCCCAGGCTAGCTTTGAATCATGATCCTCAGATCTCAGCCTCCTGAGTAGCTGGGATCATAGTTGTGAGCCACTGGTGCCTGACTCCTGTAACTGTTTATGCAAAGACACATTTTGTGGTGCAGAGGGGTTCAATTTATCCTGGGTGGCTTCAGAAGTTGGAGTTTTGCGTGGAGGCTTCTGGAGTTGGATTTCTGCTTAAGATGAGGCTGTCTGACACACAGAGGTGTCGCACACAGGAAGTAGACGCTGTGGGAGGCAGGAGGCTCCATCTTGGAATGTTTTCAAAGAAGCTACTGTGACATCTGTCAGCAATGTTATCGTGGTGTCCCACGCACAAGGAGAGACGTTCCCTGAACTTGAAGGAGCAGGTGATAGTGGGAACATCTGAAGATTGGCATCTCTGGGGGTTCACATTTGTAAAACATGCTTGATCTCCTTCTGGAAGATTTTTAGGAACCCAGTGTAGAGATGTTGGAAAAAAATCAAGGCAGAGGCAAAGCAATCCTTTGCTCCGAGAGCTCCCTGTAACATTTAGGTATGAGAATCTATTAGAATCTACTTAGGAACTTCCAAATAATTTAATCAAAAGTCAAGGAATATTTATATTTTGGCAACCTGTCTTTAAAAGATAGACTGAGAGTTAAAATGTTTTTTTTTTTTCTTTTTTTGGTCCAGTGCTGGGGCCTGAACTCTGGGCCTGGGCTGCTGTCCCTCAGCTCTTCAGCTCAAGGCTAGCACTCTACCACTTGAGCCACAGCACCACTTCCGGCTTTTTCCTTCTTGCTTATGTGGTGCTGAGGAATCGAACCCAGGGCCTCATGCGTGCAAGGCAAGCGCTCTACCACTGAGCCATCTTCCCAGCCCCGAGTTAAAATAGTTTTATAGATATGTTGTATGTTATGAGCAGATGCCAATAGCTGGAAACCACATTTTTGGTTTTTTTGGTGGTTAACATATAATTTTTCAATAGGGGAATGTCATAAATTTTTCATCAGGCAGGAAATCAGAATTGAATCTAATAATAACTAAACATTTGAAGAGTTCAAAAGCATCCTTAATATATGAGTAGTATTGCTATAATTTGACCTCAATTTGGGAGTTTGAACTGAAGGCCAAATTTACTTCCTCTTAGCTTTTTTGCTCAAGGTTGGTGTTCTACTACTTGAGCCACAGCTCCATTTCCAGTTTTTCAGTGGTTAATTGGAGATAAGAATGTCATAAACTTTTCTGCCCAGGGTGGCTTTGAACCATGGATCCTAAGATCTAAGCCTCCTGAGTAGCTAGTATTATAGGCTTGAGCTACTATGCCTAAAGGTTTTTTTGTTTTTTGTTTTTCCCTGTCCTGGAGCTTGAACTCAGGGCCTAAGCACTGTCCCTGAACCCCTTTGTACTCAGGGCTAGCACTCTACCACTTGAGCCACAGTGCCACTTCCAGCTTTTTCTGAGTAGTATATTGGAGATAAGAGTCTCATGGAATTTTCTGCCCAGGCTGGCTTTGAACTGCGATCCTCAGATCTCAGCCTCCTGAGTAGCTAGGATGACAGGATTATAGGCATGAACCACTGGCACCCGGCTAAAGTAAATTTTTTAAGGTAGACAGAATTATTGCTGCGAGAGGCTAAAACCATATTTACATTTTGTTCAAAGAATTGAAAGGTACAATAAATGTCCAATGGTAATTTAGAAAGGCAGATATAAAACCAATAGTTTTTCATCATTTATTATTTATAACGAGGATCCTTGTGAAGAATTTTGTGTCATCGTACCATTACTTATTTTTAAATATTTTATGGTTTGGTTTATCCTCTTATTGAATAACCAAACTACAGACCTTCACGGACGGAAGTATGTTTAAAGATGATTTTTTGCTAAATCTCATCTTTTGTAGTTGAGAAAATGGAAGCTCCGAGTGAAATGTGATCCTTCACTGAAACTAACAGGCCCCTCTTGTGACTCATGGAGCATTTGATACACGTTTAGACAGTCAGTAATTACTGAACATCCTCCTCCATCTCACGTATGGAGAGACACATTCCATAATGCAAACACAAGCCCCTGAAGTGCTTCCACGAGAAAGAAGAATTTCTTTCTAAGACAAGCTATTAAAAAAATCACGAAAACACTTTAGAAAGTCTTCATGCAGCCGAGATTATGTGCACAGATGGCTCACTTGGATACCCACCCTTCCCTTCTTTCCTTCCTTTTCTTCCTTCCTTTCCTCTGCCCCCCGCCCTTTGTTTTGTCTGTCATGGGGCTTGAACTCAAGGCTTGGCTGCTGTCCCTGAGCTTTTTCACTCAAGGCTAGCACTCTATCACTTTGAGTTACAGCACCACTTCTGCTTTTCTGATGGTTCATTAGAGGTAAGAGTCTTACAGACTTGCCTGCCCAGGCTGGCTTTGAACCGTGATCCTCAGATCTCAGCCTCCTGAGTGGCTAGGATTACAGGCATGAGCCACTGGTGCTCTGCTTCTTCTTCTCTCTTTCATTCCCTTCTTTGCCTTTCTTCTTCTTTTTTAGTGCTTGAGATAGAACCCCAACAGTTTTCTAGGCAAACTCTTCTTCTGAGCTATATCCCCACTTCCCTCACTTAAGTACCTTATAAAATCAGTTGCTGTGAATTAAGATGTAATATGTAAGATTTTGATGTATTGCATACAGTATTTTGATAGACAAGTCTCATTGTTGTCTGGGAGAAGAATCGGGTCATTTGTTGGAAGATATTTTATTGACTAGATGATTAATAGAAGCAGAGCTTATTTATTTATTACTCTGTCTATTCCTAGCCAATAAAGTAAGATTAATCCCACAATGAACACTCCTGGAAAAGCTATATAATGAAGTTAGCGTGTAAGGAAGAACAGTATCTAACCTGAATTTATACTTAGTGATTTTTCAGGCATCAGGTTTAATTTCTTTATCTATATAGATGGGTGGCTGTTCTTCTCTCTGAGCATGGAAAGAGGCACTTTTCCCTGTCCCTCCCCCATTCTAGGTAGGACTCTAAATTGCTTTCATCAAAGAATGAACTTCCTGCCAAGAGTCTCATCTTGTCTGCCAACAGAGGAGAATGTGGCCATCGATGTTTGATTTCAGGGTAACAGGACTCTTTCTAGGGAGGAGGTAGGGGCAGACCGCAGCCCACTGTGAGCCGTGCTAGGGCAATGGACAGAGCCTGGGCTCTTCAGTATCAGGAGACAACTTGAGATGACTCCCAGTACCAGCACACGCAAGCAATATGAATTTGGAGACTACTAATTGCTCTGGATCTTTACGTGGCCCTATGTATGCACTGAAGTGTGTTATGAGAGCCAAGTGCGATCGTGAATATTAAGCCCGAAAGGGCAGTAGCAGATTCAGGCTATGTTGTGTAATTTCTAAATTCCCTTGTTATCCCCTACAAATGGAACTCTACTTTGCTTTGGATTTCTGTGCAGGTGGCATTTCAGAATAACAGACTTGGGAACAGAGAGCACTAGACTACTACAGAAGCTAGGAGGGGGACTGAGATTGCCTTTCTCCACTGGGGTCCATTCATCCCGCTGCTGGAACTGGAGGTGGGGCTCAGGACACATGCCACAGAGATCTGAAGGGCAGTGGAAAGGCTCTGTTTTCCTCGCCTCTTACCTCCCCTGTATCCAATCATAGAAACGAGAGCTTCTCTCCATTAAAGGAAGCCATGAAATCTAGAAAGGTCACTCACTTTTAGCCCTTACAGATTCTTTTCCCTTGGGCTGGGAATGTGGCTTAGTGGTAGAGTGCTTGCCTAGCATGCATGAAGCTCTGGGTTTGATTCCTCAGTACCACATACACAGAAAAAGCTAGAAGTGGTGCTATGGATCAAGTGGTAGAGTGCTACTAGACTTGAGCAAAAGAAGCTCAGGGATAGTGCCCAGGCCCTGAGCCCAAGGCCAAAAACAAAAACAAAAACAAAAAAACAACCAAGATTCTTTTCTCTATAACAGAGTATCTTCTGTCCCTAGCCTGATTAGATTAGATGTATTTATCTAGTCACACTTGTACGAAGCTGTCCATGTGTGTGTGTGTGTGTGCGTGTGTGTGCACGCATGCTCGCATGCGTGCGTGTGCATGCTGGTACTGAGGCTTGAACTCAGATCTTGGATGTGGTTTCTTAGCTTTTTTACTCAAGGTTGGTGCTCTCCCATTTGAACCACAGTACCACTTCCTGCTTTTGGCTAGTTAACTGAAGATAAAAATTTCATGGACTGGGTGGCGGTGGGTCACACCTGTAATCCTAGTTACTCAGGAGGCTGAGATCTGAGGATCATGGTTCAAAGCCAGCCCGGGCAAGGAAAGTCCATGAGAATCTTATCTCCAATTAGCCATCAGAAAACCAGAGGTGGCACTGTGGCTAAAGTGGTAGAGTGCTAGCCTTGAGCTGAAGAGCTCAGGGACAGTGCCCAGGCCATTACAGTGACTTTTAAAATATATGCTAGACTTGAACAGCCATATCACTACTTCTTTCTTTCTTTCTTTCTTTCTTTCTTTCCTTCCTTCATTCCTCCCTCCCTCTCTCTCCTCCCTCCCTCCTCCCTCCCTCCTTCCCTCCCTCTCTCCCTCTCTCCCTCTCTCTCTCTTTCTTTCTTTCTTTCTTTCTTTCTTTCTTTCTTTCTTTCTTTCTTTCTTTCTTTCTTTCTTTCTTTCTTTCTTTCTTTCTTTCTTTCTTTCTTTCTTTCCCAGGACTTGAACTCAAGGCTTCATTCTCTCACTCAGCTTTTTTTTCCCTCTCTCACAGTTGGCATTTGAGTCAGGTCTCCAACTTGTGGCTGGTTAATTGGAGATGGAATCCTGTGTACTTTTCTGCCTCATCTGGCTTCCAATTTTGATCCTCCTGGTCTTAGCCTCCTGTCTAGCTAGGATTACAAACATGACATACTGACAACTGGCATAATTGCCAAGTATTAATAAATGACAGAGCAAGCAAAGGATGTGGTGGCTCAGGGAAGAACCCTTCCCCCATCACCACTCCATTGGAAGATTAATGAGAGACTCCTTGGAGGAAATGCTAACTGAATCAATGAGTTCGGAAGGCAAATGAGTCAGCCAAGCAAAGAAAGAAGATACTTCTTTTTGGAAGAAACAGCACATAAGTGTGTACTTAGAAAAATGAAATAAATCACAAACAAGGCTAAAGCTACCAGCACAACTATGTTTATCACAGCATTATTTACCATATCTAAGATATGGGACCAACCCAGATGCCCCTCAGTAGATGAATGGATCAAGAAAATGTATATATATATGTATATATATATGTATATATACACACACACACACACACACACACACACACACACACACACATATAATGGAATTCTATGCCTCCATCAGAAAGAATGACACTGCCCCATTTGTTAGGAAATGGAAAGACTTGGAAAAAAATATATTAAATGAAGTAAGCCAGGCCCCCAAAACATAAGTCCTATGGTTTCCCTTATTTGTTATATCTAGTATATGTCTAGGACAAGCAGAAAAGTTCAAAAACTATGTACGTATGACCATATAAGATGATGCTAAGCGAAAGGAACCTCAAGATAGGGACACAAGAGGTTTTATCTTTCTTGTTGTTGTTTTTAATGCATATCTAATGTGCTACGTGATTTTTTTTTGTTTCTCTTGTATGTTCTTCCCCCATGTTATCACCCCTGTTTTCACTGTATTTGATTCCACTGCCGGCATCTTGTATATACATTTTTGTAATTAGGAAGGGGAAGGGAAATAACAAAATGCTGAAATAAGGATACCGGTTGACCCATTGTAACAATGAGATATACAAGACACTATGCTGAAAGCGAACTTTACATCTTTGATTGGCAGGGGTGGGGGAGTGGGTGGAAGGGAGGAGCTGGGGAGGTGGGGAGAGAAAGGATGGGAGGGGAAAAACAAAGGAGGAGGTAACAATGCTCCATAGGAAATGTACTCATGACCTTACTCGTGTAACTGAAACCTCTCTGTACAGTATCTTTACAATAAAAAATATATACAAAAATAAAGGGAGGGAATGAGAGAGAAAGAGGGAACAGCTTACACTAAGCAAAAGGAAAGAAATGTACACATCACCTGATTTGGAAAAAATAGCTGTAGTGTCAAAGTTTGTAGAGTCCATAAGATTTATCCACCTTGATAATGACAATGGGCCTCATGAAGTTTAAAATGTGTTTGTGACTTTAAGTATCACTATCCCTCAATACTATGAAATTTATGTAATCACTTAATCTCAATAAAAATTTAAAAAGAAAAATAAATAGAAAAGGATGCAGTTTGAAAGCAGATAGGGAGGGAGAATGAGAGATGGTCAAAGCTATAGCAGAAGCTCCAGCACAGTGGCTCACACCTGTAATCCTAGCTACTACGGAGGCTGAGATTTGAGGGTTGCGATTAGAAGCTAGCCAGATTAGAAAAGACAGACTCTTATCTCCAATTAACCACCAAAAGGTTGGAAGCGGAGGTATGGGTCAAGTAGTAGAGTGTCAGCCTTGAGTGAAAAAGTTAAGGGACAGTGGCCAGGTCATGAGTTCAAACCTCAGTAATGGCACACAAGAACACCCTAAACTGTTTTCACCGGTCTGCACTGCAGAAAGGGAATATCATACTGTGACTTGTGTGCTGTAAAGATAACTCTTGCTTCAGTGTGGCGTGTGGTTGAGGAATTGGGGAACTGGAGGCCAGGCAATTTTTTTCCCCAGCAGTTCGAACAAGTTTATGTTAAATCGGAGTCCCTGTTTCTAGGATTTAGTGACTTCTTATAATACGGCATTGGTGTAGGAGATGACTACCTTGTTTCTGGCTTGGACTACTGAGAAAGGTGGGAAAGGAAGGGAGAAACAGCTTTCCTGAGGAAGAAGACAAGATCGGTTACACTGAGGAAGGGTTTGGGGTGGAAAGTTTAGGGAGAGCTCTAGAGGAAGATGTTGATCCTTTAATTTTTGCTCCGAACTCCAGTCTCCCTTTAGGATGCCAAGGCAGAATTAATGATTTATGAATGAGAGATGTTTCCTGTGGGATTGGATCCAAAGGTTACAACAGGAAGAAGCAGATAATTTGTTGCTTCTTAGGAAAGTCATAGGCCAAGAGCTCATCTTGTGCTGAGAGTTGAACAATGACTCCTTCTCATTTACGTATGTGTAAATGTTTTATATTTATATAGATTACAATTGTAATTTTTTTGTTTTTGTTTCTGTGGTACTGAAGTTTTCAAACCAGGGCCTCCTGAATGCTAGGTAAGCACTCTATCACTAAGCCACATTCTCAGTCCCATTTTTTTTTTTTTTTTGTAATAGGGCTTGAATTCAGGGCCTGGACATTGTCCCTTAGCTTGTTCACTCAAGACTTGTACTCTACCACTAGAACCACAACTCCACTAGCAGATTTTTGGTAGTTAATTAGAGACAAGAGTTTTACAGACTTTCTTTCCCTGAATGGCTTTGAACTGTGATTCTCAGATCTCAGCTTCCTGAGTGGTTAAAATTCCAGGCATGGCCTATTACTCTTTCAAATGCAAGCCATGCAGTTATAGGAAGTTCCCTGGACCATGAATATAGATAGCCAACCAAGGAAAACTTCCTCTGCTGTGTAAATCATAACAAACCAGCAGGGAGCAAAAATAAACCGTGTTACAATTACATCCTTTGAATTATGCTTGCTTAGTGATCCCAGTTAGATGCAATATAGCTATGGTCACTTGGGTGTGGGAAAAAGAAATCCAAGAAACTTGAAAAACAAAATGTTTAAATTCCCACACGTACACTAAAGTCGCTCAGCCGATTAGGAGATGCGCCATGGTCAATTGTGATTAACTCATCGTGTGACTTGCGAAGCGTTGCTCTGTTCTTAATTTTGTGCAAGTAGGTTGCCACAAAACAAATGATGCTCCTCCCCATCCCCACCCCCACATCAAGACAAAAGCGAATCTATTTATCTGAAGTGATGGAATGAACATTTAGATGTGTTTAAAGACAGCAAGCATGCCTTTAGTGGGAGTTGGGCAGTGCCCAGCTGAGCTCCACACAACCTGAGCATGAGCAGGTTTTCCTCTGGGCAGTTTCTTCCCGACCTTGTTCCGGTGGATACCAAGGCTCTGCTGTAATTGTACGCATTTGTGGGGGTTTCGTGTGGCATTTCAACACATGTATGCAAATGTGAAATGAGACTCCGGGGTAACTGGCCACCATCACTTCAGATATTGTTTCTGTATTGAGAGCATTCAAAATCCTCCGTATTCGCCACTCTGAAACGCTCAATTATGTCTTGTCAACCCCACAGTTGTCTTGAACCTTGCTAGAGAGCAAACACAAACCATGATGTTACAATGACATCCTGTGAATTATCCATCCTGTTTTCTACTTCTGGCAAGTTTACTTTTTTTAGTTCCCATCTGTAGATGAGATGGGCAGTACTTGTATTTTTTTTCTCTTCTTTTGGTGGTATTTGGGGGTTGAGCTCGAGGCCTTAGGGTAACTGGGCTGCTGCTTTATCACTTGAGTCCACCAGCCACTGCTCCACCCTCTCACCCCCCCATCCCCAGTCCTGATTCTGGTCTTTCTTTTTTGTTTGTTGGTTTTCTTTTGTTGGTCATGGAGCCTGAGCTCTGGGCCTGCGCACTGTCCCTCAGCTCTTCAGCTCACAGCTAGCACTCTACCACTTGAGCAACAGCACCACTTCCAGCTTTTTCTGCTTATGTGTTGCTAAGGAATCAAACCCAGGGCCTCATGCATGCAAGGCAAGCACTCTACCACTGAGCCACCTTCCCAGCCTGATTCTGGTCTTTCTATGCCTGAGATTTCACTTAATATCATGTCTTTCAGTCTACCCATGTTGCTGCAAATGACAAAATTCCATTATTTTTTTTAATACCTGAAGAATATTCTCCAGTGCATGGAAATATTTTCTTTGTCCATTGATGGAGACAGGTTGATTCCATGTCTTTCCTCTGGTGATTGGTGCTGTGATAAACATGCGAGTGAACTCTTTCTTCAACTGATTTCCTTTCCTGTGTGTGTACCATGTGGCATTGGCTTACCATTTCTTGGTTATATGTTTGGGAAGTCAGGTTTGGTAATGTCTTCAGATTTGTTCAGGTTTGGTAATGTCTTCAGATTAGGTGTTGTCTAGTTCCACACAAATATTACCAGTGTTTTGTTCCCTATATGTAAAGAACGAAATATTTTTGATTAGCATTGCATTGAATCTAGATTTTTGTATCTTTGTAAGATTTCACTTGACAAATGAAATGAATCTTCAGGGAAGTTGGGCACTTAGGTGGCCCCTTTCCATCTCTCTCTGATGGGGTAAAGTTGAAATTCATTAGCGTGGTTTCCAAAGCTCTCTTTGATGGAGTTCTGTGTGAACTACTTTTCTATTCTCATCTCCTGGCTCTCCACAATTCTCAATGCAGAAGTACTGAGCTTGTTCTGGTCCCTGAAATACATCGTTCCTATTGCTATCCTGTGAGATCTTCCCAACATTGATCACATTTTCACATTGAGCTGGGCGTCTGTGGCTCATGCCAGAAATGTTAGCTACTCAGGAGACTGAAATCTGAGGATGGAGGTTCAAAGCCACCCGGGGCAAGAAAAGTCCAAGAGACTCTTATCTCTAATAAATTACCCAAAAGGCTGGAAGTGGAGATATGGCTCAAGTGGTAGAGTGCTAGCCTTGAGCATAAAAGCTCAAGGACAGTGCCTAGACTCAGAGTTCAAGCCTCAAGTTGAGCACAAAAAAGAAACATTTTCAGCACTCACACTGAGGAAGACTCATCAGGAGGAATCACAACAAACAAGATCAAAGTGACCTTGGTCCTCCTTGGTAAGGTAATACTAAAGACCCAGTATTTCAACCTGTCTTGAGCAATCTCCTGGAAGGAGCATTTAATTGCTTTGTCCCAGGGCATGGTCCTTTGCTGTTTTGACTTTGTGGAGGAGGCCAAAATAAAGATGTGTTTGGTAAGATGTCAGATGACTATGTTTCCATGCCTTGGAAAACAGAATTAGGATTGGTAGTTAGGCTGAAAATAATTGGCTGTTGTGAAAAAAAAAGAAATATCATAAGGATAAAAATAGCCATATGTATATAGAAAAGATTCAGCATTTATGGATTTTCATGTTCAAGAAAATGAAGTCCTAGTTTTTTTCTTCTTTTTTGGTCTTTTAAATTTTTATTTATTTATTTATTTTTTTGTGCTGGTCTTGTTCCTTGAAGTGAGAAGCTAGGAACTGGGCACTGTCCTTTAGCTTTTTCATTCAAAGCTGGTGTTCTACCACTTAATCCACAGTTCCCCTTCCAGCTTTTTTTGATTAGTTGGAGATAAATTATAGACTTTGCTGCCCTGGCTGGCTTTGAATGGTGATACCCAGACCTTAACCTTCGGAGTAGTTAGGATTATAGTGTCAGCCACCAGTGCCCAGCATGAAGATCTATTTTAAGAATAAGTCCATGAAATTGCTTAGAAATTTTAATTCTCTGCAAATTCAATACAAGTGCACAGGGTAGAGAACTGCCAGGACCACGGACCCCGTGTCGAGTGCATCGATAGTCGCGAATATCCAGAGTAAGGAGAATAATGACTCTTTGTGATATTTTTTCACTTCTTGGACCACACACATTTGGAGTCTTCAGTCCTTAGATGTGGGTTTCCCATTGCAAGAGAAAACACTGACAAAACCAGCACATCCGGAAGTGGGGAGAAGCACAAAAGACAAAGTGAAAAATCTAGTCAAAAAGGAAATGACTGGATCAACTGGGAGTCTAATTGCTATCTTCATTTATGTGGAAAAACAAGTACATAAACTTTATGTCACTCAAAAGAACAGAATGCGGAGAATGTGAGGAAAGCAAATTAGCACTCAATATTGAGAAGAAATAAAATCTAGTGTGTGTGTGTGTGTGTGTGTGTGTGTGTGTGTGTGTGTGTACCAGGTTCTGAGGCTTAAACTCAGGGCCTAGGCATTGTCCTTAAGCTTCTTTTTGCTCAAGGCTAGAGCTCTACCACTTGAGCCATAGTTCTACTTTTGCTTTTTTGGTAGGTTAGTGGATATAAGAGTCTTACAGACTTTCCTTCCTGGGTTGGCTTTGAACCATGATCCTCAGATCTCAGTCTCCTGAATAGTTAGGATTACAAGCATGAACCACTGGTGCCTGGATTAAATCAAAGGCTTTTAGGGGGATTAGGAATGAATTGTCAATACTGTAGAGATGATAATTTTTCTCAATTAACTTTTAATCAAAACCAGTAGAGCTGGATATGATATTACATGTTTGTAATGCCAGTAGGAGGGAAACTAAGGCAGGAGGATCTCAAGAGTTCAAGGTCATCCTGGGCTCACAGTAGACACTGTTGCAGAAAAATAAAAATACAAAGGCAGAAACAAAGTGACAAACAAAAAAACCCCTCTGCAATCGCTTAATAGAAACCAAAAGGAAAGAAAAACTAGGATTTTGGAAGTTACAAGGAAATTCCCCAGATAATAATGAAAAAAGGGAAAATAATGGCTTTGAAGATTGAAAAGAGAAGATTGGTTCATCAATCTGTAAAGCTGTATTAAGTACATTACAACAACAGTACAGACAAATGAATGGCTTGATTACCCCAGAAAGGGAGCTTGATATGTCCACAATTTAATGAAAGAGGAATGGTAACTGGAAGACACAGAGAGCTTATTTAATCTATTGTTGGGAACAATGGAGAAAAGACAGAGAGCTTCAGACACTTCCAGGTAATTTACATTAAGTGTTCAACTGTCTCAAATATTCAAACCATAAAAATTAGAAAAAAATAGAGAAATTACTCATATTTTTTTATCTAGGTTTACTGAGAATTAGCATTTTATTCACATTTATTTTCCTTTGTAAACACTCAGAAATAAATTATAAGCATGTTCTTTTGCCCATCGAGTCTTTAGTACATTCTTTTTGTTTTTGGTATCAGTCAGTGCCTAGACAACTTTTTGTGCTCAGAACAAGTGGTCTATTACTTTGAGCGACAGCTCCATTTCCAGCTTTTGAGTAGTTAATGGAAGATAGGAGTCTCACAGACTTTCCTGATCAGGCTGGCTTTGAACTGTAATCCACAAATCTCAGCCTTTTCAGTAGCTAGGATTATAGGCATGAGCTACCGATACCTGTCCCCTATCCTTTAGTACATATTTTTGTTCCTAAAAGGGGAGGTGCTCCTCCCCCCTCTCTTATTTTTCTCTGTGGAGTGTCTTGTCTTCTGAAAAAACTGTACCAATTTTTGGGTAGAATTCCTTTTTAGATTTACGTAATTGCTTCCTCTGGCTAGCATTTAAATTTTAACGAGCTTCACACTGACCTTCTTTTAGAATGTATTTTCCTTTGTTTTTCTTTTTTTTTGCTTTTTGTTTTGGCAGTACTAGCATTCAAACCTAGGGTCTTATGTTTGCTAGTTAGACGATCTACCACTGAGCCATGTGTCTAGCTTTATTTTTGCCTTGGTTATTTTGAGTTAGGGTCTTGCCTTTGTCTAGGTGAATATCTAGGCTTTAATTGGCTTATTTTTTTTACACTTTCCACTGTAGCTGGGCTGACAATCATCACACTGCCCAGCTTTTTACACTGAGATTCAGTCTCTTGGACTTTTCTGCCAGGGTAGCCTTGAACCACCATGATTCTGATTTTTGCCTCCCAGTTAGTTAAGATTATAGATATGAATCACTACATCTAGCTTAGTCAGGACATTTTTTTTTTTTTTTGGTTGGACGCCGGCTTGAACTCTGGGCCTGGGTGCTGTCTCTCAGCTCTTCAGCTCAAGGCTAATGCTCTACCACTTGAGCCACAGCTCCACTTACAGTTTTCTGGTGGTTTATTGGAGATAGGTGTCTCATGGACTTTGCTGCCTGGGCTGGTTTTGAACTGTGATTCTCAGATCTCAACCTCCTGAGTATCTAGGATTACAGGCATAAGCCACTGGTGTCTGGCAGTCAGGAAATTTTGATCTAAAGTTGTAACTAAAGTCAGCT
Source organism: Dipodomys merriami (assembly GCF_024711535.1). Classification (NCBI taxonomy): domain Eukaryota; kingdom Metazoa; phylum Chordata; class Mammalia; order Rodentia; family Heteromyidae; genus Dipodomys; species Dipodomys merriami. Next base: position 26,458,571 of record NW_027202826.1, read on the forward strand.
AAAACATTTTGAATAATGTCTGGGTGGTGCTGTAAATATTGTATTGTATTGAGCCAGGTGCCAGTGGCCCGTACCTGTAGTCCTAGCTATTCTAGAAGCTGAAATCTGTGGTTTACAGTTCAAGGCCAGCCCAGGCAGGAAAGTCTGCAAAACTCTTATCTTCAACCAACCAGCAAAAAGCTGGAAGTGGAGGTGTGGTTCAAGTGGTAAAGTGCCAGCCTTGAGTGAAAAAGCTAAGGAACAGCATCCAGATCCTAGGTTCAACCTCCAGTATTGGGCTTCTATTATAGTGGTTCAGGAGCTGAACAGTATGAGTTGTAATGTTATCTTTCTACAACACTAAAATCTGTCTCTGGATTAATGGTAAGTAAGAAAAAAAACCCTTATCTGTCAAGTTATTATTTTCGGGGCTGGGAAGGTGGCTCAGTGGTAGAGCGCTTGCCTTGCATGCCAGAGGCCCTGGGTTCGATTCCTCAGCACCACATAAGCAAAAAAAGAAAAAAGCCAGAAGTGGCGCTGTGGCTTAAGCGGTAGAGTGCTAGCCTTGAGCTGAAGAGCTGAGGGACAGCGCCCAGCGCCCAGGCCCAGAGTTCAGGCCCCATGACCGGACCCCCCCCCCAAAAAAAGTTATTATTTTCCCTCTTTGTGGTGTGTGTGTGTGTGTGTGTGTGTGTGTGTGCCAGACAGAGATCCTTAGATCTCAGCCTCTTGAGGATCTAGATTACAGGCATGGGTCACCAGCACTGGGCTCATTTTTCTCTTTGTTCAACTAAATATTTTCTGATAATAACCCAACAGAAGATTATAACACCTGTTGTTTGGTGCCTTGTCAACCTTGTACTTTTTTTTTTTTGGTCGGTCATGGGGCTTGAACTCTGGGCCTGGGTGCTGTCCCTCAGCTCTTCAGCTCAAGGCAAGCACTCTACCGCTTGAGCCACAGAGCCACTTCCAGTTTTCTAGTGGTTTATTGGAGATAAGAGTCTCATGGACTTTCCTGCCCCGGCTGGCTTTGAACCACGATCCTCAGATCTCAGCCTCCTGAATAGCTAGGATTACAGGAGTGAGCCACCAGCGCCCAGCTTAACCTTGTACTTTATACCTTTAAACCTATTACCCACCTTGGCCACATAAGCAAAAAAGAAAAAAAAAACCAGAATTGGCACCGTGGCTCAAGTGGTAGAGCGCTAGCCTTGAGCTGAAGAGCTGAGGGACAGTGTCCAGGCCAAGAGTTCAGGCCCCACGACCGGACCAAAAAAAAAAAAAATAGGGGCTGGGAAGGTGGCTCAGTGGTAGAGCGCTTGCCTTGCATGCCTGAGGCCCTGGGTTCAATTCCTGAGCACCACATAAGCAAAAAAAAAAAAAAAAGAGTACATTTCTATTACCTGCCTTGGCTTTACTAATTATTCCATTGCTAGTTGTAAAATGATGATTTTTTTTCCAAATTGCCAATCATTTTTTTTTTTTTTTTTTGGGTCCAGTCGTGGGGCCTGAACTCTGGGCCTGAGTGCTGTCCCTCAGCTCTTCAGCTCAAGGCTAGCGTAGCGCTCTACCACTTGAGCCACAGCACCACTTCCGGCTTTTTTAAATTTCTTTTTGCTTATGTGGTGCTGAGGAATCGAACCCAGGGTCTCAGGCATGCAAGGCAAGCGCTCTACCACTGAGCCACCTTCCCAGCCCCCAAATTGCCAATCATTGGCTAAGTTTCTCTAGTAGAACTCCTTTGCTAACTGAAACAATTTTTTTTCCATGTGGAAAAGAAAGGATTGATACTGAACAAACTTTTTTTTTTTTTTGAGTCAGGAATTGGTATAATAATCATGCCTTTTTATGGAAAATGTGGGGTTTCCTTTATTAAAAATTTTCATTTTTATTTAACTTGTATTATTATTATTGTTAAGATTTTTACATATTCGAGTGTGTCAATCAATTGTGTTTTCTCGTGATGCCTGGACAGCTTGTGCTTAGCGAAGTGGGGCCACACCACATGACATGGTCCCAGATGTTCATGTAATGTGATGTTGACACTCACTCCCTCACTTGTGCCTGCAATCTCTTGGGACAAATGCTTTTAGTGTAATCAGACCACCCGAACCATCATGTTGATGAGGGCACATAGAAAGACATGGAGACGGGGCTGGGAAGGTGGCTCAGTGGTAGAGTGCTTGCCTTGCATGCATGAGGCCCTGGGTTTGATTCCTCCGCACCACATAAGCAAAAAGAAAAAAGCCGGAAGTCGTGCTGTGGCTCAAGTGGTAGAGCGCTAGCCTTAAGCTGAAGAGCTGAGGGACTGCCCAGAGTTCAGGCCCCACGACCGGACCCAAAAAAAAAAAAAAAAAAAAAAAGAAAGACATGGAGACAAAGAAAGGTGATTGCGGAATATCTTCTTATTTGGCTATTCTCATCGTGGGCTAGGCATATCAAGGAATGAGCTGAGAAGATTTCAGCTTTGGAGATGACTGACTGACATTGAGTGAAGTGAAAATCAGCTTACCCATTGATGTCTGCCTAGGAATAAGACCTGTGAGGAAAAGTGTTAAAGAACTCTATTTTATTCTGTTTTGATCAAAGAGCCCTCTACCTCATGAACTGAGCCTCCAACCCTTTTTGATTTAGCTGGTTTTTTTGGGGGGGAGGGGGGAGGAAGTTGGTTGTGGGGCTTGAACTCCGGGTCTCGGTGCTGTCCCTCAGCTTTTCAGCTCAAGGTGAGCGCTCTACCGCTTGAGCCATAGCACCACTTCTGGTTTTCTGGTGGTTTATTGGAGATAAGAGTCTCATGGACTTTCCTACCCGGCTGGCTTTGAACTGGGATCCTCAGATCTCAGCCTCCTGCATTGCTAGGATTATGAGCGTGAGACACCAGTGCCTGGCGATTTAGATGATTTTTCAGACAGGTTCTTTCACTTTTCCCGATCTGTGTCCAATCTATGCCTGCCATGTGCATAGAGTGCTTTACAAGGATGAACCACCTCATCCCACTTACTTGTTGAATGGGGCCTTGTGAACTTTTTATTCTGAATGGCCTCAAACTGAGAACCTTCTGATATTTTACATCCTAAGTAGACATATTTTGTTTTAAGTTAAGTATGGAGTGGCTGTGTGTGTGTGTGTGTGTGTGTGTGTGTGTGTGTGTGTGTGTGTGTGTGTGTGTGTGTGTGTGTGTGTGTGTGTGTGTGTGTGTGTATGCTGGTCCTATGGCTAAAACCAGAGTCTTGGTGTTGCTTGAGATTTTTTTTTTTGCTCAAAGCTAGGGGTCGACTGCGTGAGTCACCACTCTACTTCCAGCTGTTTGGTGATTAATTGGAGATAAGGTTTTTCTTCCTGGGGTTGGCTTCTAATCATGATCCTCAGATCTCAGCCTCCTTAGTAGCTAGGATTACAGGCATGAGCCACTAGCACCAGATAATGACAACAGATACAGATGAAGCAGGCCTTTTGGGAACCTCCCCACAGTGACTCTTGTGTCTTTTGACATAACTCCAGTGCCTTCTGGGTAATTTCCTTACTTTCTGGCATAAGACAGTGTCCCAAGCTTACCTTGTACATTTTCTGCTTCAGATCTGCCTTCAGCCTTTTCCCTAAAGAGTCTCATTTCTTTTTTTAGTAGAGACTCATATTTTGGGTTCAAAAATATGAGCATTATGAGAGATTCCAATGAACAATTTACAATGGAAAAAATCATCAATGAAAATAGTAAAGCATTTCAGTGTTTCATGAAAGCTGAACTGAAACACTAATGGTGAAGCCAGGTGCCTGTGGCTCACACCTGGCTACTCAGGAGGCTGAGATCTGAGGATCACTGTTCAAAGCCATCCCGGGAAGAAGGGCCGGTGAGACTTTATGTCCAATTAACCACCAGAAAACCAGAAAGTGGAGCTGTGGTTCAAAGTGGTCGAGCTCTAGCCTTGAGTAATAAAGCTCAGGGACAGTGCCCAAGCCAGTAGTTCAAGCCTCATGACTGACAAAAACAGTGAAGCTCAACAGAATTGACCAGAACTGCATGGAAAAATCCAATTAAATTATAAACAAGCATTTATCAAAAGATGACATACCAGTGAATAGTAACTATTGAATCAGGTTCAACTTCAGCATGGCAAAAAGAGACTATTACTATTCTATCTTTGATAAACTTGTAGGTTTTCTTTGGAAGAAAAGAAATAAGCTGCAATGCTGAAGAATGCCGTAAAATTGTGATTTCATAAGCACAAGTGGAAATGTCACCTGATGGTTGGCTCTCTTCCTAGTTAATTTGGCAATATGAATTAGAAGTCAAAAAGTTCAAGGCATTTGTACTAGTTGGGGTAAAGCCTAAGAAACAAAAATAGCAAAGATGTACCAGAATAAAATGTCTAAAAAAACTCTTTTCTGCTGTCATTTAGGGGCCCAATTTTCTTAAGTGTAATTATAATTTAATTATGATACTGTAATTAAAGCTAGGTCTCAGGCAAGTGTGTTCTGGCTCCTATGAAGGAAAAAGAAGAAAGTCAAAGTAATTTTCTTTCATGCAAAAGAGGCAGAATTCTGTTCATAATCATATTTCTTTATGAGTAAGGTTGAAAGTTGCAGCTTTCTATCTTCCCTAAACACGATTTCTTTTCTTTTCTTTTTCTTTTTCTTTTTGTTGGTTGTGGGGCTTGAACTCTGGGCTCTTCAGCTCAAGGTGAGCACTTTACCACTTGGGCCACAGTGCTACTTCTGGTTTTCTGGTACTTAATTGGAGATCAGAGTCCAATGGACTTTCCTTGCCTGGGATGGCTTTGAACCGTGATCCTCAGATCTCAGCCTCCTGAGTAGCTAGGATGACAGGCATGAGCTGCTGCCTGGCTCCACCCCTTTTATGCATTGGTTAGTTTTGAGACAACATTCTGCTTTATTCCTGGGCTGGTGTGGACTGTGATCCTTCTACTTCCTCTTCCTCTATAATTGGGATGACAGGCAACCAGCATGATGTTCAGCCATGGGTCAGGACGGAGTCTTGTGAATTTATTTTTGCCCCAAATCTGGGCAAAAGGTACCTGCTCTCTGCCTCCTGAGTAGGTAGACTTACAGGATTGCCTGGTTAGAAGAATGCTTCTTGAGAAACATCTACATAGTATTACTGAAGGGTTGTAAGAAGAGTTCAATGTGATGGGAAGACATGGTGTGAGTGGAAGGACTCCAACCTAAAAGAGATCCTGAATTTTCCAAAATATTCTGCTTTCTCTTTTTGCAGGAAATGTGGGAGCGTTTTCTGTAGTCCAGGAGATAATGACAGTAACTTCAATCAGGTTTTAGTGGTAACAATGATAATCTTTGTCAGCCATATAGCTTTTGGGGGAGGAATTTGGTCTATGGGGCCCACTTTCTCATTCTCTTAGCTCCTGAATTAAGTAGTATGTCAGATCACTGTTGGTATGGACAGATACCTAAAAAGTGTTATATTTTAAATGGTCAAAGTCAGTTGCATTTATGAAATTAAAGGTCATGAAGATCTTAAGGCATTCAAAACAAAATGACACCTTTTAAGGAGAAAAAAATCATTAAAAATTTTATTTTATCTTAATAATTCACAAAACAGTGAATGAGGTTGGATTTGAACTAAGTTGTAGAATGTTTACTTAGCATGCTGGTAGTCTGGGTTCAATCCCCAGCACTGGGGAAAAAACAACAACAAAACAAAACCTTGAAAACTTCCCTCTCCTCCCTTCCCCTCCTCCCCTCTGCCCTCCCTCCACCCCCCTTCCTCTCCCTTTCCTTCCCTCCTTCTCTCTCCCTTCTTGCTCTCCTTCCTTTCCTTCTCCTCCAATCTCCTCCACCTCCCTTCCTTTCATTTTTCATTCTTCCTTCCTTTCTTTTTTCTTCTTTCCGTGTGTGTATGTGTGTGTGTGTGTGTGTGTGTGTGTGTGTGTGTGTGTGTGTGAAGGTCCTGCTATACATCCCAGGCTGGCATGAACTCTACCTCAGCCTTCCAAAGTGCTGCTAGGATGACAGCCGTGTGCCACCACACCCAGCTATGTAAATCCATTTTTGTGTATGTGCATCTCCTCAGAATAGAGCTTTGTAGATGTCTCTGGGTGTGGTGGTTATGTCCCTGAGACATGTCCACGATCCAACTCAGTGATGACTAGCTTCACACACACACACACACACACACACACACACACACACACACACACACACGATTTTATGACTTAAACTCACACATATGCCTAAACTCATCTATCTGTAAGAGATGACTTGTTGACAGATGGTGGGGTCGCTCAGGGAGTGGATTGCAGATGAAATCACGCCTGCAAGCCCTGGCAGCCAATTCCTCGGCTTCCCTGAATCACGCGGGGAAGTCCTGTTACTGCCTCTGCCTCTCATCAATTCAGGCTGGAAACAAAATCCCAGTGCTCTTGTGCTTATTATTATTATTTTTCCTTCTGCTTCTCACAGAAGCAAGCACACACACACACACACACACACGCACACACACACACACACACACACACACGTCTGTGCAAACAGCTCCTTCCTCTGCACCACCTGCTTCAGTGCAAGCCCAGGTACCCACGAAAGGGGCCGGCCGGCCGGCTGTCACGTCGGGCTGATCTCATGTCAGAGCTGATCATGTGGTGCGCCGTGGGCAGCTGGGACTGGCCGGCGGGACGCACATGGATTGCAGTCTGAGGCTGCGAGGGGAAAGTCGGGTTCCTGGGCTTGCTGTCTATCCCATCCGCCAGCCAGCGAGGAAGCTGGGCGCCTCCCCACAGCCAGCCCCGCGCAGGGGCCCCTCCTGCTGGGTGACTCACAGACGGAGAAGCTAGCTGCGCCCAGTAAGTGCTGGAGACACGGTCTTTGTTCGGAGCATTTGGGGCAAGGGGAGGAAGTGTTGGCGTGGATCTGGGGTGTGGGAAGCCCCTCTCCCCTCCTTATTTTAAACATTGAATTGTCAGTCTCCGCTGGGATCCGGGCTGGAGTTCACAGGCAGCCCGTGGATACGTGCAGCTGCTCCCCCAGCCGCCCTTCCCGTGCGTTCTCCCCGGGATGTGGGTTTTGTTTTTGTGTTTTGGGTTTTTTTTTTCCCCCTTCTCTTCTTTCCGATGGACCGTTGCTATTTTGGTAATGGAAGGACAGATTTCCCTGTTTCCTCCTTCTCCCTTTTTGGTCTGGGTAAGGCGAATGGATTTCACATTCACAGGCTCTCGGAGTGAGTGGGGAGCCTGGGAGAAGGGTGGTGGCTCTTCTGGGCAGATCGCTGCACCCGTGAACAGAGTGGTGTGTGTGTGTGTGTGTGTGTGTGTGTGTGTGTGTGTGTGTGTGTGTGTGTGTGTGTGTGTGTGTGTGTGTGTGTGTGTGTGTGTGTGTGTGTGTGTGTGTGTGGCGGAGAAGTATTTGGCGGTGATTGTCACCCCTCATGTTTTGGGTGAGGCCATGGTGATGAATGAGAGGGAGCCCGGGGAACCGACAGGAAGCAGGTTTGACTAGTTGAGGGGCAAACAGCCAGCACCATAGATATCTTGTTTTCTTCTTCTTCTTTTTAATGGTTAAAATTGATCTTAGGGAGAGCCCACTGGCAGGACAGGTGCCCGTGGTGGAATGAGGCAGCTCTCCATCTCTTCCCTGCTTCCCAAACCCAGTGGAAGGAGTGGTGGGCATTGTGAGAGACAAGATTTCTAAGCACTAGGTGTTTGTCGTTTTTGCTGTTCTGTTTTTCTTTGGTTGGTGCCAAGCAGAACATTCTGGAGCTCAAGCATCAGGCATGCTCATCCTCTCTACTGTGTCTTAGGTGTGGCCGTCTCGGAGAGCAAGGGAAGAAATCCACGAGTATCGTGTTCTATCCTTGGGGCCATGTAATACTAAATCTCTTTTAGTAATTGAGAATCCATCCATCCATCCATCCATCCATTCATCCATCCATCCATCCATTCAAGTGTGTGTGTGTGTGTGTGTGTGTGTGTGTGTGTGTGTGTGTGTGTGTGTGTGTGTTGGGTGGCAAGGAAAGAATTTGGGGAAAGATTGTTTATATGCCCTGAGACTTTCCTATGAACACTTGATAGAGTTGTTGGTCAAGGCGGATGGTGTCTCTTAGAAAGACAATAGGTAAACAATTAGGTGATGTCTTTAGGTAGCAAATCTTTCTTTAATTTTTTTGTTTTAATCCCAAAGGATGATCCCTTGGTTTTGCTGGGACAAACCTAAACCAAACCAAGCCCCAACCAAACAACAACAACAGCAGCCAAAACACCTGGTTCCAGAATCATGTAGGGATGGGAGAAACTTTTGGCTAGGCAAAATATGGGATAGAAGCAAAGAAGAAGGTGTGCTTTGATGAGCTGTCTTCTTATTTTCTACCCCTTTGCCCTAGGGGGTTTAAGTTCTAGAACCCTGAGCAGCGGGCCCCACCCCTCATGTTATAAATATGGAAGCACTTGCCTTTTTCTTTTCTTTTTTCCCTTCTTTCTTTTTGCCACTCAATGGCGGAGGCACGAGTGTAGAGCCAGTGCTAGAATTCCTCCTTGGAGCCCGGGTGTGTCTCAGGTATGACCACAAAAACAAGATTCCAGGAAGACGAGGATATTTTGGCTCCACCCACATGATTGAGTGAAGCCACATTTGTCCTGGGAAGGGTCTCTGGTAATCACTGCCTGTCATTTTATCAGGCATGTCATGCAGATCGGTAGAGTAGGGTGAAAGTGTGTCTGTCCATCTACTCAGACTGGCACAAGACCACACCCCCTTTTTTGGCAGTATGCCAAAGATGGTGGTTCTGAGGGGGGGGGAAATCCTAATAAAATGCTGCTTACACTTGATTTCAGTGATTCCTATGAAAAGGAGGAGCCCCCTCACATGTCTGCAAACACATGCCACATGATGCTCCTGCAGAGATGCTCGTTATTAAATATTAAATTAAAGATGAACAAAACAAAATCTCTTCAAAATGTATGTGTTCCCAGGGATGGTGGTACAGTTTATAATCCTAGCATTTGGGGGGTCGTGGATTAGCAGTTCCAGGCAAGTAAGAGCTACATAATAAGATCCTGTATAAAATAATAAAATAAATTAAAATAATCTTAAATGAGATAAAAAGAAAGAATATAAAATGTAAAAAATAAAACAAAATAAAGCTAATGTATAAACATGAATGAAATGGCAAGAATATATGCTTTTCCTTATTGTATCCACACAAACTCTTTTTTCTTTTTTTCTTTTCTTTTTTTTCTTTTTCCTTTTTTGGTATGGTCCTGAGGTTTGAACTCAGAGCTTGGGCACTGTAATTTCTTGGTCCTTCCCAACAGTATCCGGGAGAACATTAGAATGCCTTTAAAAATAAAAACAGGTCGTTTTATTTTCTCACGAGAATATTCTTTGTGGGTCAGATAATGAGATTGCAAATACCCGATGCTTAGCCAATCTTGGCTTTGTGGAAATGTGGACAACTCTAATTAATAGTAATTGTTCAGTTATGACAAATCACATACCACAGGAACATTTAGGAATGTTCCATGTGGATGGTTTTCAGAGACACACTAATGTTCTTTTTTATTCAGGCGTATTCATGGTGACCTATTAAAAGCAGTTTCAAAGATGTTTCTCTCTCTTTAGACTATTGCTAAGCCCACAAGAGATTTTTCAACACATACTTGTTGATGAAATGATAGAACAAACACAAACTACATTGCAGAGCCTGTTCTTGAGCATAATGAGATGTATTTATTTGTGTTTGGTACTGGGGATGGAACTAGGGCCTTGTGCATTCTGAGTGGGTACTCTACCACTGAGCTGCACTCTGAGTCCTAATGATACTTAAAAGGTAATCTCACATAACACTTTTCTGTAATGCTATTAGAATGCCCATCTAGTAATGATTCATTCTACTTATGGTCAGAATAAAATTCACATATTTGCTTGAAATCAAAGTAGATACAAATAAACGCAGTTCATCTATGTTGATACTGTTTGTAAAAACAGTAAACATGTCAGCTACCAGTGGCTCTCACCTTTAATCCTAGTTACTCAGGAAGCTGAGATCGAGGATTATAGTTTGAGGCTAGCTTGGGCAGTAAATCTCAAATTAATGATCAAAAAGATGGAAATGGAGCTGTGGCTTAGGTGGTAGAGTGCCAGCCTTCACCAAAAAAGAAAAATGAATGGACAAAGTCTGGTGTTGGTGGCTCATATGCAATCCTAGCTAGTCAAGAGGCTGAGATCTAATGACCCTGGTACAAAGCTAGCAGGGATAGGAAAGTCTGTGAGATTCTTATCTCCGACTAATCATCAGAAATCCAGAAGTGGTGCTGTAGCTCAAAGTGGTAGAGCACTAGCTCTGAGCAAAAGGAGCTCTGGGACAGTGCTCAGGCTCTGGGTTCAAGCCCCAGGACTGTCCCCCCCCCAAAAAAAGTGGATGAACTGTACCAGTACCAGCACCACCAACAACAAAAAAAACCCAAACGAATAAGCAAACAAAAATACCAAAAAGCAATAAACACAGTTAAATTGGCTGATGTTTAATTACATTTTTTGAAAACCTTCAGCGCTCTACAGAGGCCCTCTAATTATATTTTTGATGTGAAATAATTAGTTCGCACTGGTCCAGTGAGGGCATCTTTTCATTCTAGAAACTAAACTAGAGTGATATGCTGGGAGAAATTAGTTCTCGTGGCATAGAGCGCTTGCAACAAGAATACTTAGAACACTGTTCCTAAGCCACCTGCACGCTGCAGCTCAGCTGGTACGGTGTGGCATGCTCCCAAGCAGGCACTGGACATGTGAGAGGCTCTCCACAGACACATTCACGTCAATTTTCCCATGTTCTTTCATGTCATCCATTCAGAACACTTCTTTTGACATCTTGTTTGTGAGATTGAAAAAGTATACCTTTGCTGTTGGGTGTGGTGACCCACATCTATCATCCCAACACTGGAAAGGCTGACAGAGAACGAGCATGAGTTTGAGGACAACATGGACTACACAGAGAGCGTCTGCCTGAAAAATTAAGCCTTAAACGGAGTGCTGGTGGCTCATGCCTGTAATCCTCACTCCTCAAGAGGTTGAGATCTGAGGATCATGGTTTGAAGCCAGCCCAACCAGGAAAATCCATGTCTCTCATCTCCAATAAACTATTCAGGTGGGGGCTGGGAAGGTGGCTCAGTGGTAGACTGCTTGCCTCGCATGCATGAGGCCCTGGGTTCGAGTCCTCAGTACCACATAAACTAAAAAAGCCAGAAGTGGTACTGTGGCTCAAGTGGTAGAGCTTTAGCCTTGAGCTGAAGAGCTCAGGGACAGTGCCCAGGCCCTGAGTTCAAGCCCCATGACTGGATAAAACAACAACAAACAAACCAAAAACCAAAAATCAAAAAACTACTCAGATGGCTGGGAATGTGGCTTAGTGGTAGACTGCTTGCCTAGCATTCATAAAGCCCTGGGTTCAACTTTTTTTTTTGGGGGGGGGGTCAGTCGTGGGGCTTGAACTCTGGGCTTGGGCGCTGTCCCTGTGCTCTTCAGCTCAAGGTGAGCACCTTACCACTTGAGCCACAGCACCACTTCCGGTTTTCTAGTGGTTTATTGGAGATGAGAGTCTCATAGAGTTTCCTGCCCAGGCTGGCTTTGAACCTCTATCCTCAGATTTCAGCCTCCTGAGTATCTAGGATTACAGGTGTGAGCCACTGGTGCCGGGTTCAATTTCTCAGTGTCACATAAACAGAAAAAGCCAGAAGTGGTGTGGCTCAAGTGGTAGAGTAGTGATAGACTTGAGCAAAAGAAGCTCAGGGACAGTGCCCAGGCCCTGAGTTCAAGCCCCAGGACTGACAAAACAAAAACAAAAAGAAAACAACCTCCCCCCCTCATTCCTCCCCCCAAAAAAAGAAAGACTCAAAAAAAGCTGGAAATAGTGCTATGGCTCAAGTGGTAGAACACTAGCCTTGAGCATAAAGAGGCTCAGGGACAGTGCCCAGGCCCTGAGTTCAAGCCCCAGTACTGGCAAAAAACAAAACAGAAAAATAACCACCCAAAACAAAACAAAACAAAACCTACCAAAATGCTAGAAATGGAGCTATGGTTCAAGTGGCAGAGCGCTAGCCTTAAGCATAAAAGTTCACACAGCACCCAGGCCCTGAGTTCTAGCCCCATAACCAGCACAAAAACAAAAACAAAAACCAAGACTCAGAGTAATTCCCAAGTATGTATGATGCCCTGGGTTTGATCCCTAACACCACTGAAAGCAATTTTATAGTAATTTTAGCAGTATTCACTTGCTAATAATAATAATAATAAAAAATAAGGCTGTGGCAAACTTTCCATGATTTTTCCATCTTGGTGTTAGAGCACCAACTCTGGAACTCATAACTTTCACTAGGAATTTAGTATTATTGGTTTGATCAGAAGGGGAACACTAAACCATCCCTAACAGAGATATGAAAAGTAGATTTGATAGAAATAAACATATTTTATCTTGTCCAACTTGTTTATTTTTACAAAAATGTAGCTGGCATGGATAAAAGCAGATGAATTTGAATTCTAAAGTCATTTGTTGAGTAACACTGCAACATTCTCAGTGCCTTCTCCTTGATATTTTGTGATCTTCAATTTCAGAATAAACTCAGTCCTGTGAGAACATTTGGCCCAGATGTTACTAAAAATAATTGTAGCTCTAAAATTTCACACAGAGAATAACATTCACGTTCTTCTTGTTATGTACTGTTGCTTCATTTTCCATTTGGGATTGAAAAGAAGAAACTCAGAAAAAAATACTTTAAAATCATACATACATAGGGTGCCAGGGTATGTAATCCTAGCTACTCAAGAGGAGACTGAGACTGAGGATTGTGATTGGAAGCCAACTTGGGAAGGAAAGTTACGTGTTATACACATTCATTCGTCAAAGGAAAAAAACATTGCATGTATTTATCTACACATGGCGCACATATATATTTATATATTTTAATTTCCTGAACTTCAGAAAGTTGTACAAGGGGGTTACAATTTAACATGCCCATCTAATTGTGCAGTGCCTCTTTATTTTATTTTATTTTTTAAATATTATAGTAGGGCAAATCTCCTTTATTTATTTATTTATTTATTTTTGGGGTCCGGTCGTGGGGCCTGAACTCTGGGCCTGGGCGCTGTCCCTCAGCTCTTCAGCTCAAGGCTAGCGCTCTACCACTTGAGCCACAGTGCCACTTCCGGCTTTTTTCTTTTTGCTTATGTGGTGCTGAGGAATCGAACCCAGGGCCTCGGGCATGCAAGGCAAGCGCTCTACCTTCCCAGCCCCTTATTTTATTTTTTTTGTCTGTAGGTAGTGGGGCCTGAAATCTGAGCCTGGGTGCTGTCCCTCAGCTCTTCAGCTCAACACTAGCACTCTACCACTTGAGCCACAGCACCACTTCTGGCTTTTTCTGTTTATGTGGTACTGAGGAATCGAACCCAGGGCCTCATGCCTGCAAGGCAAGCACTCTACCACTAAGCCACCTTCCCAGCCCTGTGCAGTGCTTCTTGATCAGTCACCCCTTCCATCATTCTCTCCCATTTTGGCAATTCTCTGTCATTAAAGAATGCCTTATATCCATCAGATCATATCAAATAGTATTTATTGAATGGAACCCCAGGAAATGGAAATAAGTTGGTTGCTGGTCTGGTTTTCTTTTCTTTTTGTCTTGTTTGTTCATTTATCTGTCTTGGGGAGGGTAAGTGGGGGAGGCCCAGAAATGGAGGGATGAAGGGTGAACAAATGCACAATGGTACTCACTAGACACTGTGTTGAAAATGAACTATACAACTTGCGGGTGGGGATGGAAGGAAAAACTGGGGAAAGCAAAGGAAGGGGTGATGTCCAAAAAGAAATGTACGCCTCTATATATTACCTTTATAACAGCGATGAGTTTTTGTTTTAAAGCAGACATTTACTTGTTTGGGGAACTTCCTTATTTGCCTCGCAGGAGCTCTGTTTTCTGGACTTGGTAGTGTTAGAACCAGGGTAAATTAAATAAATAGAGTATTAATTAGACCAAGGAAAAATGAACTTTAACGGAGACAAACAAGTCCCGGGTAACCTGAGGAACGTAAGTACAGATCCTAGGAATGGACCAAACTAAGACCTGGCGTTTACTGAAATTTGCAAAGTGAGTAAGAATAGAGCCAAATTTAAAAGGTAGGATTGCCTTGTAGAGAAAAACTTCAGGATAGGTATTAAAAGGAAAACTCCCAAAGATAAAGGCTTGAAGTAAATTAACGAGTTAAACACCGGGTTACTGGAATTCAGTAAGTAGTAATAAAACAATCAGTATCCACCATGGGGATTCTCCAGGCCAGGGGTGACCTGAATAACCAGAATCAAGCCTGACCACTGCAGAGTCCGAGAAATGGATGAGAGGGGAGCCAAGCATAATTGCTTCTGTACCCCCAGCTTGCTTACTTTGGCTTATTAGGAAAACGCCACCTTCGTGTGGTTTGCTCCTTTAAATATCCAGCAGGTCCGCATTTCCGGACTGCATTCCTAAGCTTGGCAATAAAAACTCCTAGCCTGCTTGACCAAGTGTTGGGGTGTCTTGCTGGGAAATCAGGGTACTACAGGTAGATTCTTTCCTCCAGGTACCACTCAACTTGTTTCTCTAACCTTGGATTTGAAGATGGACTAGGCTCAGGGTCATTGTTTTGGGTAAGAAGTACCTCCCTAGTTCCTGGCATTGAATGATGCTGAGAATTAGGAGAGGATTGGGTGTGATGGTGGGGCCTGCCTGTTCTAGAGTTTTCCAACAATGTGGTACTGATGTTTTCCCTATCTGATGGTTAGCAGTGCCCAATCTATTATCCACAAAGGGCTGCAAAGTGATTTTCTAATGCTCCTACTCCTTTTTGCTCTTATTATTTGAAATTGTTCAATAAAGTAGTTCCCCTCATCCATTATTTGATTAGCCCGAGTACAGTTAGCTTTCTCATTTTAAATGCCACATAACACTTTATGGTACCATAATTCAGCCAGTCTTCTATTGATGGATACTTTAAAAGTTTCTTTGCCATTATTTTCTTGGTTTATGTAAGTATTTTTCTCTACTATACTTCCTTACCTCTTAACTATTTATAATGAATACTAAACTATGGAATTTTGTTATATCTTAATGGAAAAAATCATAATTTAAGGTTGTTTTTCCTTTCTCTTTGCAAGTTAATTCAGTATGAACACAATGAGAGATTCAGAGAGAACTGTTTTTGTGCTGGGAATAGATTTTAAAAAAGAAAAACCCTCATGCCAGTCCTGGGACTTCAACTCCAAGGTACTATCCCTAAGCTTTTTAGTGCTCCAACATTTAAGCAAGAATCCACTTCTAGCTTTTTGGTGGTTAATTGGAGATTAAGAGATTCAGGATTTTCCTGCTTGAGCTGGCTTTGAACTACGAATTTCAGGTCTCAGCCTCTTGAGTTGCTAGGATTAAAGGCATGAGCCACCAGCACCTGGCTAGGGAAAAGACTCTGTCACTGACTTATATCCCCAGCCCCAGACTTGCATTTTTTTCCCCTGAATTAATTACTTACTAATTGTCATCCTAGAGAAATTATCCTTCCTTTCTTTTTCCCTTCCTCCTTCAATCCTCTCCCCACCTCTTGATTTTGGTGAGACTGGGATTGGAACCCAGGGCCTTACTCTTGCTAGATAGTTCTTTACCACTTAACCCATGTATCCAGCCTTTTAAATTTAAGTGACTTTTCGGGTTGGGTGCTGTGTTTTGCTTGGAGCCAGCCTCAGATTTTGATCCTCCTGCTTGTAGCCTCCCAGGTAGCTTGGATGATAGGCATGAATCCCTGTGCTAGTTCTTTCTGTATGTCTTCTCTTTCTCCTGTCAAACTGAGGTTGGTTTTCCTCCTTCCCCTCTAGATTTAGGCTTCTGCCATCTTTTCTTCTCCTCGATTCTGCTTTCATCCTGTTTGTTATCTTTCAATTCTCAGCAGCACCATCTGTCCATGAAGTGTGGAAAAGGTTTGGCACCACTCCTTAGATAACTCCCTCCCCGGGATCAATAAAGGCTGCCTTTGCCAGTATCTCTTCCATCATTTTCCTTCTTCCTAGGTAATGGCTGGCAGGCCCTGGACTTGCATTCCCCGATCCCCAGGTTTTTAGATTTACAGAACTCAGAAAGGCTAGGCAAAGGTAACAGAGAATCAGCACTGCAGACAGGAAAGGAACAATTGGCTCCCAAAACTTGGGACTGAGTTGATTTACAGGGAAATCTGCTGTAGGCACACATGTTCCAGGAACAGCCTGAAAAAGAGTTGCTTTGGGTCATTCTAGTGTGTGCCTTCTGTCTGTTTTGATGTAAGGTTATCTTCAATGTGTGCTGACTCTTTTTTTTTTTAATTAGTGGGTGAAAATAAATATTTTGACAAATTTGAGTGGCTGTCCTACAGTGTGGATTGGCGAACACATGTGTCTTCTAGTGTATTGAGACTCCGAGCCTCCCAAACTCCCCCCAAGCCCCCCTCCACCACCCTGGGTAGACTAAAGGAGAGGGCTGGAGATGTAATTCAGTGGTGGGACATTTGCATAGCATGTTCAAGACCCTGGGTTCAACCCCAGTACTTCCAAGGAAAATAACTAAAGTAGAAAGATTGAAGAATATGAAGGCAATTGATTTATTTATATTTCTAATCAATATGTAACAAGCTACTTCAGATCTCAAACATAAGCTTAAAAGCCATAACCACCTTTTTTTTTTTTTTTGCTTTTGGGCTGTGGGGCTTGAACTCAGAGCCTGGGCACTGTCCCTGGGCTCATTTGCTCAAGTGCCTTTACTACTTTGAGCTACAGCCCCACTTCTAGTGTTTGAGTGGTTACTTGGAGATAAGCATCTCATAGGGACTTTTCTGCCTGGGATGGCTTTCAACTGTGATCCTCAGCCAAAAAAAAACAACAAAAAAAACCAAACAACAAACAAAAGGGACCATTCCAGAACATCTTGTATATACCACTGTCCCCAAATAGTGAAGAGGGTTTTTTTTGCTCAAGGCTAACTCTCTACCACTTTGAGCCACAGCTCCACTTCTAACTTTCTGGTGTTTCATTGGCAATAAGAGATTTAAGGATTTTCCTGCCTGAGCTAGCTTTGAACTGCAGTTTTCAGATCTCAGCCTCCTGACTAGCTAGTATTACAGGTGTGATCTACCAGCACCCAGCCACCAAATTCTGAGTATTTCTCCTCCTCCTCCTCTTCCTCCTCCTCTTCCTTCTCCTTTGTTGGAACTACGGTTTCAACTCAGGGAATCTGTTTTTCTTGCCTTTTCCATATTCTACAGTGGCTTCCCTTTCTTGACCATTTCTCCATCTTCAAAGCATATAATTCCAACCTTTGGATCTGCAATTACTTCACCTTATCTTTGATTTCTCACCTCTCTTAAAAAGGCCCTGGTGATTGTGAGAAACTTGGATAATCCAAGACAATTTTCTCCCTCAAGATCCTGAATAGTCATAAGTTCTGGAGATTAAGGGGTGGCCATCTTCTCTTGCCTAACACAGAATTCAGATGTGCAAAGGGGTTTGGGAGAAATCCATGTGAAGTTGGCCCTGCTTTCCAACTCTCTTAACAGAATCTCCACTAAGGTCTCACATCTGATTCATGTGAGAGCTCCCAATATTGTGCTCGTGTAATTGAACAGTAGAGTGCTTGCTTAGCATGCATGAAGTCCTGGGATCAATCCAACACCCTTACTTCTCCTAAAAGAGAACTTCTGAACTTGATACAAAGAGCCCCTAGAGCATCAATTTAAAATTCTAGTGGCCCATGGAATATTAGGAGGTATTTTATGTTCAAAAGCGTTCTGGGTTAAATATAAATAACAAACATTTAAAGCCAGGTGCTGGTAGCGCATGCCTGTAATCCTAGCTACACAAGAGGCTGAGATCTGAAAATGGTAGTTCAAAGCTAGCTCAGCAGGAAAATCCTTAAATCTCTTATTGGCAGTGAAACACCAGAAAGTTAGAAGTGGAGCTGTGGCTCAAAGTGGTAGAGAGCTAGCCTTGAGCAAAAAACCTTCTTCACTATTTGGGGACAGTGGTGTATATAAGATGTTCTGGAATGGTCCTTTTTTTTTTTTTTGGTCAGTCATGGGGCTTGAACCCTGGGTCTGGGCATTGTTCCTCAGCTCTTTAGCTCAAGGCGAGCCCTCTACCACTTGAGCCACAGTGCCACTTCGGGTTTTCTGGTGGCTCATTGGAGATAAGAGTCTCATGGACTTTCCTGCCTGGACTGGCTTTGAACAGCTATCCTGAGATCTCAGCCTCCTGAATTGCTAGGATTACAGGCATGAGCCACTGGCGCCTGACTCCAGAATGGTCCTTAATAACTTACATTGAGTTTTGATAACTACTCACAATGGTGGGAAGAGGGGCTTTGCCTTGTCCATTGGGCTCATGGTTGGATGACCTATATAACCTCTGTACTTTCTTTGTTCTTTTCTTTTGATGCCAAGCACATTTTTATGAGTGCCTATTAGTTATGCGATAGTTTGTCATTTCAAAGTTCTCAAGAACAAGGATGCATAAGCTTTTGCCTTAGCAGGAATTGTGCTGATGCTGGGAAATGAGCGACTTCGGATAGAAATCCTAAAATATCTGATGTTTTTTTTTGATTATCCATCAAATGATCTGCCAACTTATAACTCCTTAATAATGGAGATAACTCACAAAGATATTTAGAACAAAATAGAAGGTAATATGATGCTAGGGTTGGTGGTTTATGCCTAGCTACTTGGGAAGTTGTGATCTGTGAATCTAGGTTTGAAACCAGCCTGGCAAGGTAAATTTATGAGACTCTAATCTTCATTTAACCACCCAAAATCTGGAAGTGGAATTATGGCTTGAGTGGTAGAATACCAGCTTGGGTGTTGGAGATAGTGCCCAGGCCATGATTTCAAGCCTCAGTAATGGCATGTATGTGTGTATGTGTGCATGCACACACAGACACAGACACAGACACACAAAGGTAAGATAACTAAGGCAGAAGAAAATAAAGCAGATGGAGGAGTGAGTCTAGTTCTGAAAACTATATACATTCAGAGGGTAGAACCTAGTTTGGTTCTAAGCTTATTAGGAGCCAAATGAAGGAAGCAAATTGGTCATTTATTTTCAATATTCATAAATTTATGATGTGAGTCACACACTTGAAATATAGCTATTCATGGGACCTGATGTGAGTCACACACTTGAAATATAGCTATTCATGGGACCAGGAACAGCAAAAAATTCATCCCATGGGATATGGAAAGGAGTTTACAGTGTAATGTGAGCAGCAAGGTGTCCAGCTCATGTTTTCATTCGTACAGCAATGCAGTTCGCAGGGTAAATTCTTATATTACCCATGGCTTATGTTGTCAACATCTCTACTCTCATCATATACTTAAACAAGGCAAGCAGCCGCAGAAAGGGGTAAACCATTGTTCATGGAATCCTGTTATGTTAATAAAATTGCAAAAGAGCTATATTAAACTTTTAAATTTTTTTTTCAAAATTGTTACCTAATACATTAGTATGGGTATAAAAGTTCACTATCAGGTAAGAAAAAACATGGAACAATGAAATATATGCTTCCAGCCTGGCGCTGGTGGCTCACATCTGTTGTCCTGGTCACTCAGGAAGCTGAGATCTGAGGATTGTGGTTCGATTCCAGCCCAGACAGGAAAGTTGGTGAGACTCTTATCTCCAACTGGAAGTAGAGCCATGGCTCAAAGTGGTAGAGTGCTAGCCTTGAGCAGAAGAGCTTAGGGACAGTGCCCAGGCCCTGAGTTCAAGCCCCACAGCTGACAAAACAAAAACAAAAACAAAAACAAAAACAAAAGAAAAAAAGAAAAACATGTGCTTCTTAATTGGTCAGTATAAATAAATTGTGATCAACTAGTATAATCAGTTTCCTGAAGATGGAATGTTGACAAACATCATTTCCTTGCCCACTTTGTAAAATGTCATCTCTCTCTATGTTTTTCTACAGAATGTAGCAACTAGGACTACTTCTTATTAAACAAGGACAAAATTAGTTAAAAATAGAATATATCTCTTCCTTAGGTTGCAGTATAAGTTCCTGTACAGGAGAAGGGAAGTAAGTCTAGTGAGAATTTATGGATACCAATTATCCCAGAAAATGATGACTTAAGATGAAGGTGTGGGAATAGAAACCAATTAGAGAAAGGCAGGCACCTGGAGACCTCTCCTGGGGATCGAAGTGCTGGAGCTGCTGGGAGGTGATGGATGGAAACAGAGAGGTCTTCTGGGAAATTATTCACCTTTCACTTCCTTTCGTGTGTGCCTCGCTAGTTCATTCTTTTCTTTCTCTCTCTCTCTTTCTTTCTCCCTCCCTCCCTCCCTCCCTCCCTCCCTCCCTCCCTTCCTTCCTTCCTTCCTTCCTTCCTTCCTTCCTTCCTTCCTTCCTTCCTTCCTTCCTTCCTTCCTTCCTTCCTTCCTTCCTTCCTTCCTTCCTTCCTTCCTTCCTTTCTTTCTCTCTCTCCTTCCTTCTCTCTCTCTCTCTCTCTCTCTCTCTCTCTCTCTCTCTCTCTCTCTCTCTCTCTCTCTCTCTCTCTCTCTCTCTCTCTCTTTCTTTTCCGTCTTTTCTTCCCCTGTATGTGTGTGAATGTGTGTGCCCATACTGCGACTGGAACTCAGCCTTTTCTTGAGTTTTGTTTTGCTCATGATTGATATTCTAACATTTGAGTCACACCTCTGGCTTTTTTTTTGCTAGTTAATTGGACATAAGAATCTTAAAGAGTGGACCTGTTGCAACAATGAGAAGTACAAAATGTCATGTCAAAACCAGCTTTACAATGTCGGTGGGGGGGGAGGGGGCTATGATTGTGTGTGTGGGAGGGGGGAGGCTGGGAAGGGAGGTGAAGGGTAAACAAAGGAGGAGGCTGCAATGCTTGGTAAGAAATGTATGCATTATCCTGCCCATGTAATTGTAACCCCTCTGTACAGTATGTTTTCAAAAAAAAAAAAAAAAAAAAAAAAAAGAATCTTAAAGAGCCGGGTGCTGGTGGCTCACGCCTGTAATCCTAGCTACTCAGGAGGCTGAGATCTGAGGATCGAGGTTCAAAGCCAGCCCTGGCAGGAGAGACCATGAGACTCCTATCTCCAATAAACCACCAGAAAACCAGAAGTGGCGCTGTAGCTCAAGTGGTAGAGCGCTAGCCTTGAGCTGAAGAGCTGAGGGACAGCGCCCAGGCCCAGAGTTCAAGCCCCAGGACCGACAAAATAAAATAAAATAAAATAAAATAAAATAAAAGAAAGAATCTTAAAGATTTGTCTTCCTGAGTTGGCTTTGAATTGAGATCTTCAGTTCTCAGCCTCCTGAGTAGCCATTGGTACCCAATACCTTCCTAGATTTTATGTTGCCAACATGTAATAGAGGTACTACCAATATCAGGTTTGTCAGCATACAAAAGTTAACTGAAAAGAATTTCTAAAAATATGGATTTCTAATGTTATTTTTGAATACTGGGAATGTGTGTGTGTGTGTGTGTGTGTGTGTGTGTGTGTGTTTGATGATGTTTTAAGGTTCTGAAGCTAGGGCCAAAACTTCAGTTGCAGTCTAGACCTCTGAGATTCAGTTTGCTTTTTTTTTCCTTTCTTTCTTTTTTTGTTTTGGTTGGTCATGGGGCTTGAACTCTGGGCTTGGGCGCTGTCCCTGTGCTCTTCAGCTCAAGGTGAGCGCTCTACTGCTTGAGCCACAGTGCCACTTCTGGTTTTCTAGTGGTTTATTGGAGATAAGAGTCTCACGGACTTTTCTGCCCAGGCTGGCTTTGAACCGCGATCCTCAGATCTCAGTCTCCTGAGTAGCTAGGATTACAAGCATGAGCCACCAGTGCCTGGCTTCAATTTGCTTTTCAAGTAGACTCTCACACTTTTCCTTGACTGACCTAAGACTGTAATCCTCCTACCTCTGTCCCCTGAGTAGATGAACATCACTACAGCTGGCCTGTTAACTTTTTCTTTAAACAATAAAATCAACCATTGTTTATTTAAAAAACAGTACAAACAAGTGTGCAAAATTAAAGCTCACGATTAAATACAATCAATGAAAGGTAGCATTCATATTTTGACATCAAATCCACATGCAAAGTCCCTGGATTATGGGACACTTCCAAAGGAACTTGCAGAATTCCTTGAGATTTCCCCAGTGTGTAGAATTCAAATGTTCACAGCCTGAAATCAGACCTGTAAAACTGGAGCTTCTTGGAAAGAATTTAAGAAAATTAAATATATGCCTCGGTGACCCTGACTTGCAGAGATTATGTTAGCATCGAGTAGGGGTCTTTCCTTCCAAGTGTTGGAAACGCAGTGGCGCAGGGCAGGCTGTCCAGTCGCAGATGGCCCCAGGAAGATAGGTCACCAGAGAATGTAGAGGGGAGGGCTGGGCCACAGCGGAAGCCCTCACAGGAACTGCCATCCTCTTCTGCTCCTAATCCTTGATGTCTAGGAGGCCTGAGAGCCTCTATGTGAACCCAGGTGTTACCAGGAGATACAGCTCCCCAGCCTGAGGACCAGGGCTCTGGTTCTGTTACAGGCGATCTGCACATCTCTGGGTCAAGTCTGAGCCTCATCTTAGCGATAGGATCATTGTAGTGGCCACACTGTGAGCTCTGAGCAGAGCTGGCTGCATCTCTGCAGGTGCACCAGGCCAAGGGCAACGATCCCTGCTTAGCCAGTGAGCAGCTGATAGTCTTACTCTCCAGCAATCAGTCAAAGAGGCGAGGGCCGGTACTATACTTCTCATGCAGATTCTGGAAAAATGATGGAATGCGTTCTAGAAACAAGCAGCAATTTCTGCTGCTCTTGGCCCAACCGTTGGTCTTCATGGAGCCACCAATGCTAGTGCCACAGTGGAACTAAAAGGTAGTGGCTGTCAGAGGCTCAAGCTGCCCAGAGCCATGGAGTTGTCTGCAGAGCCCTGATGATGCTTCTCGTTACCATGGCAACAGGAAGCGTTGCTCAGGAAGGTCGACCACCATCTAGTGTCTTTGAGCTCACGTTTCCGGGCAGTTTTTTCAAGCTCCTCACGACCTGGGACACCGGCACCAGGGTCGGGAGACCCAGGGTCACAGAGTGGTTGGCGACGCTCACCGGTGGTAGAGTCACAGAATGTTGTCGATCATCTCCAGTGTGCACACACACTCTTGGGCTGAACTTGTAGCTGCCATTGGTACAATTTGAAATGACTACATGGGGTAGAGATGCAGAGAGCCTGACGGGACCTGAGACTTGGAGAAAGTCTATTTGAAACTGATTTTTTTTGGGGGAGAATCCCAAACCCCCAAACTGGCTGATGCCAAATTAGACTGTTTAGTCCTTTAGCTGCAAAAATGTGTGTGGTATCATGAACCGCTGGCACACAGATGAGGGAAACAGCCTGCTTGAAGTTGATGCAATAGATATTAGTTGCTTGAGATCCACTTGCTAGCTCTGGATTAAACACATGGGCTTTTCCTGCCCAGGATGGCTTTGAACGGTGAGCCTCCTATCTCCAATTTCTAAGTAGCTAGGATTATAGGTGTGAGCCATCAGCACCTAGCCGCGCCCCCCCCCCAAATAAATAAATAAAAATAAAAATAAAAAAATTAGTAAGAGAATACTTAGACCACAGCAGGTCCCTCAGAGTGCCAGGTCTTTTTCTTTTCTCAAATATCACTTCTGTTCTTCAATTCGTCTTCCTTCCTTCCTTCCTTCCTTCCTTCCTTCCTTCCTTCCTTCCTTCCTTCCTTCCTTCCTTCCTTCCTTCCTTCCTTCCTCTCTCCCTTCCTCCCTCCCTCCCTCCCTCTTTCTCTCTCTTCCTTCCTCCGTCCCTCTTTCCCTTTCTCCCTCCTTCCCTCCCTCTCTCTCTTCTTCCCTCCCTTCATTTCTTCCTTCCCTTTTTTTTTCTTTCTTGTGCTGGTATTGGGGCTAGAACTCAGGACCTGGGTACTGTCCCTTAGTTATTTCAGTCAAGGCTGGCATTTTACCATTTGAACCACAGATCCACTCTTTTTTTTTTGGTTTGGTTGTTAATTCTCAAAGGCTTTTCTGCCCAGGTTAGTTTTGAGTCATGATTCTCAGTTCTCAGCTTCCTAAGTAGCTGGGTTTACAGATGGGAACTATTGGCTCCTGGCTCTGTTTTTTAATTTTCTTTTTTGTGAGTACCTCAGGAAGAAATGGCTTTCAGTAATTGGCATATTTACAATATTTTATAATGCTTCTCATATACATTTTTTTTTTTTGGTCCGGTCGTGGGGACTGAACTCTGGGCCTGGGCGCTGTCCCTCAGCTCTTCAGCTCAAGGCTAGTGCTCTACCACTTGAGCCACAGCTCCACTTCCGGCTTTTTTCTTTTTGCTTATGTGGTGCTGAGGAATCGAACCCAGAGCCTCGAGCATGCAAGACAAGCGCTCTACCACTGCGCCACCTTCCCAGCCCCCCTCATATACATATTTTACTTTTGAATATGTACATGATTTCTCACCTGTTGGATTTTGAGGTTCTTGAAATTAGGAATATCGATTTACTCACCTTTAGTTCTTAGTGGCTGGCAAAAATAAGCATCAAACAAATTTCACCTAAATTGAGAAGCATGGTATTGAACTGGCTTTAAAGTAATAAAAAAAAACAAAGAAAAAAGAAAAACAAAAAAGATTAATTCCAGGCACTGATGACTCACATCTGTCATCTTAGCTACTCAGGTGGCTGAGATCTGAGGATCCATGGTTCAAAGCTAGCCCACACAGGAAGGTCTGTGAGAATCTTGCCTTCAATTAACCACCAAAAAAGCCAGAAGAAGAGCTATGATACAAGGTGCAGAGTTACAGCCTTCAGTGAAAGAGCGTAGGGACAGAGCCAAGGCCCTTAGTTCAAGCTCTAATACCTGCACACACACACAAAAAAATAAAATAGAAGGTCAAACAATTTCCTTGGCTCTGACTCACCCTCTGTGTACAGGATGGAACCAGAATTTGATGGATGTACATATGGCGGCTTGTGATACAAAGGAGCAGTCTTCTGATTTTGCACATGAAATCGCAACTGCTGGACTGTGAAACAATCTGCAGACCGGCATTTATCCTGGGGTGTTTTGTTTTGGCATCAGTGGGATAGAGTGTTGTCTCATAGTCCGTGTTTATTGAACCATGTAAGGGATTTACAGGAGCATCTGTATGGAAGCCAGGGCTAAAGTGGGGCACTCTCCCAAAAAAGTGACATGTAAGACAAATGGACGTATTCAAGCATCTCACAGTTGACAACATAATCTGCTATTTTTATAGCGGACATTTTGGCACTAGCTGTGGAGTGTGTGTGTATGTGACCGACCCAAACTCAATGTCAGCTTCTTCCAACCCCAACCAATTCCTCCCCTCATACCTCTCCTTCTTTTAATGACATCATCTGTGGAGTTTGAGGCGTGAAATCATTTCCCCCCACTCCATGTTCTATGATGAAGCCCACTGAATTCTCTAGAAGTCCTCATATTTTCTTTCAGTCTAGTTGTCTGTGTTTCTGTTCTTTTGTGTCTGTCTTACTTCACTACACACAGCTGTCTATATCAGTCCTTTCTAGAGTTCCACTTCTCCTCAGAGCTACTTCTAGAAGCTTCCTTCTCCTCCTCCTGTTCTTCTTCCTTCTTCATCTTTGTCTGCTTCTTCATCTTCTCGCTCCTCCTCCTTTTCTTCCTCTTCTTCCCCTTCCTCCTCATGATACTGGAGTTTGAACTCAGGGATTCACACTTGCTATCTCACACATTCTACCTCTTGATGCAGCCTCCAGTCAGTCCTTAATTCATGCTTCATAAAGAGAAATAGTGTGTGTCCAATCATGAGTCTGCTCAGAATAGTTTCCCCATTGCTAAATAGAAATGTGCAAGATCTGGCTCTAATTCATGTTTTTTCTTTTTCCTTATTATTATTATTTTTTTAATGACTGGGTCTACTATTTAACTCTGGTTGTCTTGATGCACCTCCCAGGTCCACTATACTACCACCACCGCCTTCCTCCTCCTCCTCCTCCTCCTCCTCCTCCTCTTCCTCCTCCTCCTCCTCCTCCTCCTCCTTTTTCTATTTTTCTTCCTCCTTCTTTCTTCCTTTGCCTCCTCCTTCTTCCTCTTCCCCCCACCCCACTCCTTTTCTTCTTTCTTTGCACCAGGACTTGAAGAAGTCAAGGTCAGGTCCTGGCCATTTTCTCTTAGCTTTTATTTTTATTTTTTCCCCCTCAAGACTAGTGCTATACTGCTTAAGCCACAGCTCTACTTCCAGCTTTTTGGTGATTAGCTGGAGATGAGAGTCTCAACAGACTTTCTTGCCTAGGGTAACTTCAAGCTGTGATCCTCAAATCTCGGCCTTCTGCGTAGCTAGGATCACTGGTGTGAGCCACCAGTGCCTGGCTCTACAATAGCATTTAAGGGGTTCTCTATTGACTTTAGAAAAGATTTTTTTTTAACCTACTGGGCTCATTCTATGTGCAACTTTTCCCAAAGAGGTATTTTTTTATAAACCTTAAACCATTTATACCCTTTTATTTCCAACTAAACTTCCATCTCTCTCTTAGAGAGGTCTCTGTGTATTTTGTTCCACATCTCTGTAGTAGCACTGAAAAAAAATCATTGTTTAGAATGAAGATAACTGTTTTGGAATTGTTTATATTTAGTTTATGTGTCTAACTTTTTTTTCTCCTAATTCAGGAGGAATTCTTATATCTTCTCACCCTTCCCCTACTTTGTCTGGTATAGGCTAAACACAATAACTAATCAATATGCTTATGAATCAGCCAAAAGAGTAATTGAAGGTGCAGAGCTAAATTTCTAAGATAAGATACAAGTCCCTAAGAAAACAATCACAGCCTTGGTGGCTCATGCTTGTAATCATTCTAGCTTCTCAGGAGGTATGGAGGATTGCAATTTGAAGCCAGTCCAGGAAAGTCTGAGAGACTCTTATCTCCAATTAACTATGCAGAAAAAGGCAGAAATGGTGCTGTGGCTCAAGTGGAAGAGTGCTAGCCTTGGGCACAAAGAGCACTCAAGCTTGAGTTCAAGACTCAGGATCTGCACACACACACACACACACACACACACACATACACACACACACACTCACACACACACATGTGTAAGAGAATTTTTGATAGAATACATGTAAGCATCCATTCATTTACAGAAGTTCCAAACTAAGAAATAAAGGAAAAAATTTGTTATTGTTTTCTCCCTCCCTCCCTCCCTCCCTCCCTCCCTCCCTCCCTCCCTCCCTCCCTCCCTCCCTTCCTTCCTTCCTTCCTTCCTTCCTTCCTTCCTTCCTTCCTTCCTTCCTTCTCTCTCTCTTTCCTTTCTTTTTCTTTTTGCTGCTCCTGGGGCTTATGCTCAGGGCCTGGACCTTTTTGTGCTCAAGGCTAGCAGTCTACCACTTTGACTCACAGAGCTAGCTTTTTGGTAGTTAATTGAAGACAAAAGTTTTATGGACTTTCCTGCCAGAATTGCCTTTAAACAGTGATCTCCAGATATCAGCCTCCTGAGTAGCTAGGATTATAGGCATGAACTGCCATGCCCAGCATGCTGATGCATTCTTGTTGAAAAATAAGACCCTTTACTTTGGTGAATCCCAAGTGAGAGAATTAGAATGGAATGTTGACAGGAAAGGAAAGGCCCTGAAGATAACACATGGCCTTAATCAAGAAAGCATTGGAAGAAATTAGGCAGGAATTTAGAGAAAAGACAGATTGTATCTAGGCTTATTGATTTTAAAAAGAAAACATTTGTTAATATTTAAAGTCATTTTGTTGACCCTCTTCTTAGAAAATACAATAAACCATTTATTTGCAATGATTTTCATTTGTCTCTGATATATGAAAAGGAAAGTTTGAATTAATTATGCACATCACCATAAAATGTATGCTATAAAACCCCTAGAAATATCCACTTGAATTTAGTTTCCTAAAAACAAAACAAAAACTTTTAAAAGAAGAAGCTTTTATTTTAACTAAATACAGTTGTTTCTTATAATAAACACAAATTATGAGAGATTGATACCCTGAGCTTATATTGCTCTTGAATTTTAGTATTAAACACATTAGCTATTAAAAGTTAGACAAGGGCTGAGAAGGTGGCTCAGTGGTAGAGCGCTTACAGTGCATGCCTGAGGCCCTGGGTTCGATTCCTCAGTACCACATAAGAAAAAAAAGCCGTAAGTGGCGCTGTGGCTCAAGTGGTAGAGTGCTAGCCTTGAGCTGAAGAGCTGAGGGACAGCACCCAGGCCCAGAGTTCAGGCCCCACGACAGGACCCAAAAAAAAAAAAAAAAAAGTTAGACAATCAGTTGACCTATTTATGTTTATTTGCATATTAGATGGTTTTAAACGGGAAAATCTAGGAGAAATTGGCTCCTGTTTCTTTTCTCTCTCTTCCTTTTTTTTTTGGTGATGAACTTGGCAAGTCTCCTGTTTCTTTCTTTCTTTTTTTTTTTTTTTTGTCAGTTGTGGGGCCTGAACTGGGCTTGGGCACTGTCCCTCAGCTCTTCAACTCAAGGCTAGCGTTCTACCACTTGAGCCACAGTGCCACTTTCGGCTTTTTTTTGCTTATGTGGTACTGAGGAATCGAACCCAAGGCCTCATGCATGCAAGGCAAGCACTCTACCATTGAGCCACCTTCCCAGCCTGCTCCTGTTTCTTAATTCATAGGATTTGAACATTTTGTAGAAGCTTCCATGTCTAAGAATGACCCTAAGATAGTGTTGGATAAATACCTTCAATAAATGTAATTCATTTATTCATTCAGCAAACAAGCATTTAGTCATCTCAACTGCATGTCAGTAATAATAATAGGACTAAAATAATAATCAACCAGACCTTACTTTGACCAAGATCATTTAACAATCATGCATCCCTGTCCCCTTGTTGCCCCATTTCCTTGTCTACTTAAAGTGAAAGCTCATGTCTATATCTGCGGACAGCTAAAGGTAGACTGAAATGCTGTCTTCCCAGGGCAAATCTATGCTATGTGATACAACTCTTGTCTCTGCCCTTGATTATGTCTTTTTATTTGACATCTAGAGGCAAGCGGCTGGACCTGACATGTAGAATTTCAAGAGTTTGGGCCTGGAGCCTAAAATTCTGGTTTCAATAATCGGGTTTCAGAGGTACCTTTGTTCCTCTATTTGCACGTCATTGGAGAAAAATATTATAGAATATAGGCCTTTTCTTTTGGAAGATGTAAACTGTTGTGGTAGAAATAGCTATAATAAGTAATGGTTATCTAACAGTAATTATATGCCAGGAGTGATCTTAAATGCATTACACAGATTAACTGTGTAATGACCCTATTATATAGATGGGAAAAGAGGAGGCAGAGGAATGCTAAATGACTTACTCAAAGGTTCACATTTGGAAAGTGTCAGAATCAGGCTATGGACTGAAGCAGTCAGGCTCTAGGGACCATGAGCTTAATGACCTAGACCACCTGTCTCTTCAGTGAAAGAGCAGATGGTGGATAGCAACAAGAATGATAAGGAGGAGCCCTGGGAAGCATGTCAAGGTCCCAGAAGGATCTGGTTCTTCACTGTCCATCTCAGTCATTTATTGATTGTTGCTATGGGAGAGTTAGAAGAGGGGACCAGCTTGCAAAACAATTTTGTTCAAGCTTGCAGCTGTAAGTAACGTCTTTTTTTTTTTTTTTTAAATCAATTGTGGGGCCTGAACTCTGGGCCTGGACGCTGTCCCTCAGCTCTTCAGCTCAAGGCTAGTGCTCTACCACTTGAGCCACAGTGCCACTTCCTGTTTTCTGGTGGTTTATTGGAGATAAGAGTCTCACGGACTTTTCTGCCTGGGCTGGCTAAGATCCTCAGATCTCAGCCTCCTGAGTAGCTAGGATTACAGGTGTGAGCTACCAATGCCTGGCATGAATAACGTCTTTCAAGAGAATCGTCTTTAGACAATTCAGCCAAGAGCTGGTGGCTCACACCTGGAGATGTAGCTATTCAAGAGGCTGAGGTCTGAGGATTGTGATTTGAAGCCAGCCCAGGGAAGGAAAGTCTGTGTAATTCTTATCTCCAATCAACCAACAAAAGCTGGAAGTGGAATATGGCTCAAGTGGTAGAGCGCCACAGCAAAAAAGCCAAGGGACAGCTGGAACTCAGGCCCCGAGTTCAAGCTCCAGTACTGCCACAAAGAAGTAGAAAGATTTTAATCATACTAGTTTGGAGTTTATAAGTCTTGCTCTTTAAGGTTAAGTGACTGGGCCTATTGAGATTGGGGCCCTTGATTAACAGGTAGGAAAGAACTACCCCACTGTTAATTTTGCTGGGCTTTTCTAAGGGTAAACAAACTTCCTTTGACATGCACGAGTTTCCAAAACTGTGCTCTCCTTAGGGAAGATAGTTGAAGCAGAAAGAAGTAAAGCTCTTAGATTTAATTCAAAGGGTGTGTGTGTGTGTGGAGGGGGGACATGAAAGCTAGGCATAAATCTTAGAAGATCTCTGCTTTGCTGGAAGCAAAGACTTGTGGCCCGTCCTCTGCTGGGGGAGGGAGGGGTGATATTCAGGAGAACCCAGAAGGGCCCTGGGAGGGTGCAAACCAATTCAGGGAAAGTCTTGAAGTGAAATTGCTTTTCTAATCATCTGGGTTAGAAGCCACTGGTGTAAAGAAAAGGACTATTGTTTGAAAAAGACCTCATTAGCTTGGGCTTCAACTCTGGTTCTTGGGTTTGGGTCTTATTAGGGAAGGGAGGGCTTCAATGGCACATAGACTGCTTCTTGAGTTGGAATTCAGAGGAATCGGGATTTCTAAATCCACTTCTAATGAACACAGAACTCTCTCTGAAGCTGGGTGTATCTAACTGGGATTCAGCGTGAGACTCAAACTAAACATGTAATCATTCTCATTTACCAAGGATTTGTAGTAAATGCCTCCTCCACTGCAAGCTTGTTAGGACAACTGTATTTTGGCCTATTATGGGAAATAGACCTTGGGGTAAATAATATGTGGGTTATGAATACAGCTGTAAAAGCTCAGAGGCAAATTGTTTGAGTTTGTGTATGAAGTGGGTGTGTATAGAGGTACTGAAAAGATTAAATTAAATTGTTATTGTCACAAGGATTTGAAAGGGTTTCCAACACTAAATGTATCTTGTCTTATTCATTTACTGATTTGTGTGTGTGTGTGTGCGTGCCAGTCTTGGGGCTTGAACGTAGGGCCTAGCTGCTGTCCCTGAGCTTTTTTTTTTTTTGCTCAAGGTTGGCGCTCTATTACTTGAACCACAATTCTACTTCAGTTTTCTGGTGGTTAATTGGAGATAAGAGTCTCATGAACTTTCCTGTCCTGGTTGACTTTGAACTGTGATCCTCAGATCTCACCATCTGGAGTAGCTAGGATTTCAGGCATGAGCCAGGAGCATCCAGCATGATTACTTGATTTTATTATATATATATATATATATATATATATATATATATATATATATATTATTGTGAAAATACTGTACAGAGGGGTTACAATTACATGGGCACGATAGTGAGTACATTTCTTATCAAGCATTTTGGCCTCCTCCTTTGTTTACCCTTCCCATCCCTTCCCAGCCTCCCCCCACCCCCCCACCCAATCCTCCCGATTACTTGATTTTTAATGATACTGATGTTTGAACTCAGACCCTTCTGTTTGCTAGTCTGGTGCTCTACTACTGGAGCCACACCTCCAGCCCTGTAGCATGTTTTTAAATGTGGCTTTTATTGGGTAGTAATATTTTGTCACAAACATTTTTTGTACCACTCCTTTCTTAACATAAATGAGCAAACAAACCAATTGGTGAGATAAGGAATTGGGGAATGGATTCAGGGGTGACTATGAAAAATTTTCCCTGTTGAAATTAATTAGTATTAATTGGTATTGGTATTCATTTCAAACTTGGATCACTGGTTTACACCTAGAGTATGCTGCTTACTGAATGATGGAGGAAAAGTGAACTCTTCTACCTCACTTTATTTAAAACTTGAGGAGGTTGTGAAGTTTAAAGAAAATAACAACGGGGGCTGGGAAGGTGGCTCAGTGGTAGAGCGCTTGCCTTGCATGCCTGATGCCCTGGGTTCGATTCCTCAGCACCACATAAGCAAAAAGAAAAAAGCCTGAAGTGGCGCTGTGGCTCAAGTGGTAGAGCGCTAGCCTTGAGCTGAAGAACTGAGGGACAGTGCCCAAGCCCAGAGTTCAGGCCCCACGACTGGACTCCCCCCGCCCCCTCTAAAAAGAAAAGAACAACGGACATATCTAAGATGAGCGCTGGGGCTCAGCCTATAATCATAGTTACTCAAGATCCTGAGATCTGAGGATCCTGGTTTGAAGACAGCTCACCTGAGACAGAAAAACTCAAGAGACTCTTATCTCCAACGAATCAGAAAAATCCTGGGAATGAAGATGGTGTTCAAATGGTAGTGTGCCATCCTTAACTGAAAAAACCTGGAGGAAGCTCAAGGTCCTAAGTTCAAGCCCCACTATTGGCATAAAAATGAAAGAAAGAAAGAAAGAAAGAAAGAAAGAAAGAAAGAAAGAAAGAAAGAAAGAAAGAAAGAAAGAAAGAAAGAAAGAAAGAAAGAAAGAAAGAAAAGAAAGAAAGAGAGAGAGAAAGAGAGAGAGGGGGAAGAAGGAGAGGGAGAGGGGGAGGGAGGGAGGGAGGAAGGAAAGATGGAAGGAAGGAAGGAAGGAAGGAAGGAAAGAAGGAAGGAAGGAAGGAAGGAAGAAGAAAGGAAGGCATGGACAGAATGAGAGAGAAAGACAAAAGAAGAAAAGAAAAATCTGGTATGTGATCTTCATTCCACTGCCCTCTTTAAATGGAGCATTCGAGTTTTAAAAATATGATCAGAGTTTTAGTACCATAGTGTATAATAGGCTTAAGGAAGAGTGATTTTTTCCCCCTTAATGTGTTTATTTATTTTGTGGCATCTAATTATTACCCTTTTGAATTGAGAAGAGATGTAGATGGCTGGTCCACTGAGAAGGGTTCTTTGCTACACATTTCAGCATGTTAATCATCATGTGCTGGGCTTCATTATCTGTGAGGGTCACTGGCCAAGGCAGTTCAGAGCTTGGTTTTTTTGGAATGCTAACAAGAGCAGCTGTGGTCCAAAATCTAGGTTGTTTTTATGGGATTAAAAGAAAACAACTCAAAGGAACAGAAATACAATGGGAAAAATTGTTTTGAGTCTAAATTCTTTGAGATGGACTAGTTCTCTTCAAATCAGATGAGTAATGAAAGTAGTCAATCAAATAATTAACTGTGTGTGGTTAATGTCTTACAATTGTATTATTAGATTGGCCAAGTAGTTTTTTTGCAGCGACATTATATATTTGATTTAGAAAACATTTTTTTTTTTTTTGTCAGTCGTGGGGCTTGAACTCTGGGCCTGGGCGCTGTCCCTCAGCTCTTCAGCTTAAGGTGAGCGCTCTGCCACTTGAGCTACAGCACCACTTCTGGTTTTCTGGTGGTTTATTGGAGATAGGAGTCTCACGGTCTCTCCTGCCCGGGCTGGCTTTGAACCGCGATCCTCAGATCTCAGCCTCCTGAGTAGCTAGGATTACAGGCGTGAGCTACCAGTGCCCGGCTAGAAAACATTTTTTAAAGGCATGAGCTAAATAAAAAAAAAGTTAAATGAAAGCCATTAACTCTAGAGGACTCAGAGAGAACCCCAAGGAGTGGATTTTCCTAAAAACACAGTTTTTTTTCAAATGTAAGATGGTATGTTGTTGATGATAAAATATATAACATATAGAATCTATCCAAATCTTTATTACTTTGTGATTAATTTTTATCTATTTAAAGTTTTTCTAGAACAATATACCTTACTTATCCCCTCTCCCACCATAAGTATGCTATATTTAATCTTGGCAAAAATGATTTTGGAGAGATATCTCTCCCCTCTTTCTTTCTTTCTTTCTTTCTTTCTTTCTTTCTTTCTTTCTTTCTTCCTTCCTTCCTTCCTTCCTTCCTTCCTTCCTTCCTTTCTTTCTTTCTTTCTTTCTTTCTTTCTTTCTTTCTTTCTTTCTTTCTTTCTTTCTTTCTTTCTTTCTCTCTCTCTCTCTCTCTCTTTCTCTCTTTCTCTCTTTATCTTCCTTCCTTCCTTCCTTCCTTCCTTCCTTCCTTCCTTCCTTCCTTCCTTCCTTCCTTTCTTTCTTTCTTTCTTTCTTTCTTTCTTTCTTTCTTTCTTTCTTTCTTCCTTTCTTCCTTTCTTTCTTTCTTTCTTCCTTTCTTCCTTTCTTTCTTTTTTGTGGAACAGAGTCTCAATAGATAGCCCAAACTTGTTTCAAATTCAGTCCACCTGCCTCAGCCTCTCAAGTGCTGGTATTACAGGCGTGTATCACTGCGCCTGGATTTAAGAAATACTAATTTCTATACAACCATGAAATCGTGACTATTAAGATAGTAAGAGTATTAAGTATTAAGAGTGTTTTCCTGTCTCTCCCCTTCTTTTTGATAACCTCTGGTAGATCTGTTAGTATTATAGATTGGTTATATAAATAGAGTTATAAAATAATCACTTTCTTTTTTTCCACCTGGTTTAATTTACTCAACAAAATTATTCTGTTGGGTCTGGGTCTGCACACACTTATAATCTTAGTATCTGGGAGATTAAGTTTAGGGATTGAGAATTTGAGGACATCATGGGTTGGATCTAGTGAGACCCTAACTCAGAAAAAGATTTAGTATAAAGTATTAGAATACATAGGTTGACTCTCAGTTTAACATTTAATGCTTCATCTGCTTTTGGTGATTGTTCTTTCCACTTCCTTCTGATAACACTCAACTTTTGTTTGTTTTAAAGCAAATTCTGTATCCAACAACTGCCTCTCTATTTGATGAACAGATAATTATTTTCCTCTTCAATGAGCTCAATAAGAACAAAATTTCATGTTTTTTTTTTTTTTTTTTTTTTTTTTTGGGTCCGGTTGTGGGGCCTGAACTCTGGGCCTGGGCACTGTCCCTCAGCTCTTCAGCTCAAGGCTAGCGCTTTACCACTTGAGCCACAGTGCCACTTCCGGCTTTTTGCTTATATGGTGCTGAGGAATCGAACCCAGGGCCTCATGCATGCAAGGCAAGCACTCTACCACTGGGCCACCTTCCCAGCCCCTAAAAATTTCATGTTTTCTTCCTATCTTTACCTTCTTTTTTTTTTTTCTGGTCTTCTGCTCTCCAGCTTTTCTTTCTCATTGCCTTTTCTTTTTCTTTTCTTTTCTTTTCTTTTGGTTGGTTGTGGGGCTTGAACTCTGGGCCTGAGTGCTATTCCTGAGTTCTTTTGCTCAAGGCTAGCACTCTACCACTTTGAGCCATAGCAGCACTTCTGACTTTCTGGTGGTTCACTGGAGATGAGAGTCTCATGGACTTTCCTGCCTGGGCTAGCTTTGAATCATAGTCCAAAGATCTCAGCCTCCTGAATAGCTAGGATTACAGGCGTGAGCCACCAGCACCTGGTTTTCATTGCCATTTTGCTCTATCATCTTTCTTCTATATGTCTTCTCTTTCTTCTATATGTCCAACTTCTTTCTCCTGTTGCTTTCTTTTCTTTTCTTTTCTTTTTTTTTTTTGGGTCCGGTCGTGGGGCCTGAACTCAGGGCCTGGGTGCTGTCCCTCAGCTCTTCAGCTCAAGGCTAGCGCTCTACCACTTGAGCCACAGCACCACTTCTGGCTTCTTTTTGCTTATGTGGTGCTGAAGAATTGAACTCAGGGCCTCATGCATGCAAGGCAAATGCTCTACCACTGAGCCACCTTCTCAGCCCTGCTTTCTTGAACCCATCAATCTTCCCATCCTAAAGTGGAAATAGAGACAATAACCCCAACTGCTACTACAATAATTCCATAGAATAGTGATCTGTTGTCTGCATATCATCCCAATTGCCTATGGTTTTAGCTCTTGTTGCTTGATCATTCAAACTTCTTTGAAGTATGCTCTAGAAGGGACAGGCTACAGAATTGTCAAGAGCGCAGTACAACATGAGCATACATGGCTACTTGCTCAAAAGGAGCTAAGAGTTCTACCTCAAATATGGGAATGATAGGACTGTGTGGGTTCGTATCAAAAAATTCAGTCTGGGTCTACATTCCTCATTTCTACTCACTGAATTTCGGTTCACCTCTCAACAAACTGTAGTTTTCCTTTCTACCTCTTTTACTATGAAAAATGTCCCCTCACTAAAATAATAGGTTCTTCTGTAAAATAGCTTGTTTTGATCTTTATTCATCAACCTAACTTTCCTACCTTAATCTTCCCCTGCTTCCATACATTGTGGTTGCTGAAACTTTGTTGAGTGAATGAACAGCCCTTCCTGGACTGATTCCTGCTTATTGACCTATCAGGTCCATTTTACTTACAATTGCCATTTTATTTTATTTATTTATATTATTAATTTTATTTGTTTTGATTTTGCTTTTGTCTGTCATAGGGTTTGAACTCAGGGCCTGGGCACTGTCCCTGAGCTCTTTTGCTCAAGGCTAGTGCTCTACCACTTTGAGCCACAGCCACCACTTCCAGTTTTCTGGTGATTAATTGGAGATAAGAGTCTCAAAGGGGACTTTTCAGCCTGGGCTGGCTTTGAACTGCGATCCTCACATTTCAGCCTCCTGAGTAGCTAGGATTACAGGCATGAGTCATTGTCACCAGATAACTTTCTTTATTGTTATTATGGTGGTGATGTACAAAAGGATTATGATTACACAAATTAGGTAATGCGTGCATTTCCTTTCGTACAGTGTCTTCTGTTCCCTCACATTCTCCCAGTACTGCCATTTTAGATTTCTTTTACATGTCAGTTTGTGACTTCAAAACCCAATACATGAACAGGAATGAGCCACTATACTGAGCTTATTCTTATTTTTGAGGTTACATCTAGGTGCACATTGCTAGGGATGACTTACTATAGACGATCTTGTATTATCTTGAAAGGGAAGTACGTTTGGGAAGATAGATGAGAGTGAAATTGCATAAAAGATGAAAGGTTATTGCATTGTCTTCTGAAAACCCCAAAGATGGATGGCTTGAGTTATCCAGC
Organism: Dipodomys merriami; assembly: GCF_024711535.1. NCBI lineage: Eukaryota > Metazoa > Chordata > Mammalia > Rodentia > Heteromyidae > Dipodomys > Dipodomys merriami. Next base: position 26,495,523 of record NW_027202826.1, read on the forward strand.
TTTCAAGATGGCTCCGACTGCTCCCATCCTCCTGATAAGGTGGCCCTCACGAGGGCCTCCAGCCCTCCTTGGATGGTGCTGGCCGGAATCCATGGACAGGATGGAAACAAACAAGTCTGACTTCTGAGACTCAGCCAGAAGTGATACTTGGTGATATTCATAAACTGCCTTGTTATATGGCACCTCCTTTGTGCAACTACTTAAAGATAACAACAACAACACAAAAGAAATAGTACCTACCAAAAAGATCTACTTGGAAAAGTTTAAATAAAATTTGAAGGGTTGGAGGCGTGGCTCAGTTGGTAGAGCGCTAGCCAGTGAGCTAAAGCATCAGGTACCAAGTTTGGGTTCCAGTCCTGGACCTTAAAGAAACAAAAATCTGAAGCTATGACAAAATCCCCTGTATCTTTTATGATGAAAAGTTCCCTTTGAGAGAAAGAGTGGTCAGTGGAAGGGAGGGCAGACAAATGGAGAGAGGAAGGGTGGGTGAATGCACCTATAGTATTCAAAGTACCTAGGTGAAAATGGAACCTGGTAATGAGGGCTGGGTGGAATTGGGAGAGATGTGGGAGAACAAAGGAAGACACCCATACATTATACTCAAAATCTGACATGTTGGGGCTGAGAAAGTGGCTCAGTGGTAGAGCACTTGCCTTGTATATAGGAGGCCCTGGGTTCAATACCTCAGCACCACATAAGCAGAAAAAGCCAGAAGTGGCGCTGTGGCTCAAGTGGTAGAGCACTAGCCTTGAGCCGAAGAGCTGAGGGACAGCTCCCAGGCCCAGAGTTCAGGCCCCACCACCAGACCCTCCCCCCCCAAAAAATCTGACATGTTGAAATAACACCCCTTTGTGCAATGACTTTAAAAAAAGAATAAAAACATTTCTTTGGGCCTTTTTGTCATATCTTCCACCCTCTTTCCTTGTTCTTCTTACTTCTCACCCCCTAACACCTTTATCTATGTATTTATGTATCTGTGTGTCTGTGTGTCTGTCTGTGTGTCTGTGTGTCTGTCTGCCTGTCTGTCTGTCTGCCTGCCTGCCTACTATCTATCTATCTATCTATCTATCTATCTATCTATCTATCTATCTATCTATCTATCTATCTATCTATCTATCTATCTATCTATCTATCTATCTATCTATCTATCTATCTATCTACTTTTCCATCATTCTGCAAAGCAGTATTGGAGAGATGTCTTGGGTTTTTCTGAAGAATACCCTACTTTGTTTTGTTGTAGTTAATACAGCAGTTGTTTACTAAGTCAATGAACATTAGAACTCGTAGTACACAAGAACAATTCTAGCTATTGATAGTTACGGCTAAAAAAACCCTTTTGGGTTCTAGAATCTTCCTGCTGATCAGACAAGATATGGAAAACCCGTATGCTTTGAAATATCAACAGTAAAGTACAAAGTTCCTGTCTTTCTCCAGGAATCCAGCGCCTGACTGTAACTAGCAAAAGCTAACTTTGTAGGTTGAAAGAGAGAGTTGTAGTCTGAGTGAAGGAAGACGAAAAGTAAAACAAAGACATACTACTTTCATGCAAAATTAGAGATACAAATCTGACCAGAACATCCTTTTTTTATATTCTCCAATCCTCTCCCATTTTCTTTCCATTTTTCTATTTAGACCAGAGGTTGTAGCTCCTAAGAGAGTAATGTGATTAGAGAGGGTCATTCACCTTCCCTTGGAGTCCTGGGACAAGGGGAAAGTGGTATTAAGAGTCTTTTCCTAAAGAATAGCTCCAATTGTTAGTTCCATGCTACAAAACTTTATTGTGGAAAAAAAAACACATGTAAGCTAAAAGTAAAAATTATAGCTACTGTCACCACACAAAACTTGATATTTTAGCAGAAACTGAAATTCACCTTCCTTACTTCCTTGCTTTCTTGCTTTTTATTTTTGTTTTACAAAAATGACATAATTTAGATTTTAGGTAATTTAGGAATATCTTGTATTGCCCATGAGCATATGGGCTTATCCATTATATGAGGTATTCTATAATTTCTATATATGAGCTATTCTATAATTCTAATATATTAGGTACTCTATATTAGGTATCCAGAAACACTATCAGGTGTTCTATAAATACCTAATGGAGTTCTATACTATTATTAATGGATAGTTAACCTTGTCAGCTGCTGTGAATAAAGACATTTTATCCTCAAAGCTTTGACCCTCGAATTTTGAATATTCTATATTTAGTAGCCGTAGATAGTAGTTCAGCTCAGCGATGGTAGGGTCAGGATCATTTTGCCAAAAAAAAAATCAAACCTTTTAGGTATTGAACTATGCATCACTAATTTCAAATGTATTTTCTCCCTTGCATTCAGAATGACATTGCAGATGTAGGATGAGTGGCAACCTGCTCTGGAGGAGAAATTCAATAGCTGTGCCATGGCCCCAAACAATAAGAATATTCTTTTAGGATCTGACTCAAAGGATGGCATATCTCACTGAAACCAGTGGAGATTACGTGGGAAAAATTAGTTCTTCAAGTTAGAATTAACCTAGAATACCAGGGTTAATCCATTAGTAAGTGAAATATTATAAACCAATTTAAGCAACCCTCTCCCCTTGTTTTGTTGATTTCATTGTTTAACATTGGCAGATCATTCTCTCCCGCTCCCTCTCCCTCTCTTTCTCCCCTCTCTCTCTCCCTCTCCCTCTCCTTCTTTCTCCCTCCCTCCCTCCCTTCCCCCCCCCCCCCCCCCCCCCCGTGTGCGCCCATCCTGGAACTTGAACTCAGGGGTTGCATACTATCACTGGGCTTTTGTGCTCAAAGTTAGTGCTTCACCTCAGCGCTATTCATGGCTTTTTGGTAGCTAGGAATATAGCTATGAGCCATCAGTATCTAGCTTTTTCCTCTTTTTAATTAGCATATCTTATTTCTATCCCACAGAAAGCTTTTGAAGCCTTTTTGTGTTTAAATTAACATTTAGGTAATCCTTTAAAATTCTTTTCTTTTCTTTTGCTGGTACTGGGATGTGAACTAAGGGCTTGACCTTGCTCAGCTGATTTGCTCACTCAGATGGGCCTCTACCACTTGAACCATGCCTCCAGCCTTATTTTTTGATGCTAATTGGAGATAACATCTCTCAGACTTTTCTGCCCAGACCGGTTTTGAATTGCCCTCTTCCATATCTGAGCCTCCTGAATAGCTGGGATTACAGGCATATGACTGTTACACCAAAATCCTCTTCTAATGGCATATATACTCATATATATATATATATATATATACATATATATATGTATATATATATTTAAGAGACTTCCTTGAATAGTTCCAATCTGAAATAATTTATCTATGTTTTGATTTCTCACAGGCTCATACCTCTCCTGTGACACCCAATTATATCATATTACATATGATAGTATATGGTATTATATCATGTTATAGTAATAACTATCATGTCATAGGTATATTATCTCATATTAATAATATATCATATTATAGTTATAGTATCTTAATTACATTATAGTTATCTATACATATGCTAATTCTTTCAGAATTTGGATTTTCTTATTTGTTTAACCACTGTTACATAGGAAGCATTCAACAATTGTTTCTGATCATATGAGTAAAATATGTGTTCTGTATTTTATTCTAAGAACAATAAAATTATGAATTTATTATTTATATAATAATGGGTTAAATTATTTTAACTGTAAAGTTTTTGTTGAAATGCCTGTTGTGTGTAAGGCACTATCCTTTGTTTTTCTTTGTTTTTTGGCAGTCTTGGGGGTTGAACTCAGTGTGCTGTGTATCCTATGCAGATGCTCTTCCACTTGAGCCATGTCTCTAGTTACACTCCAAAAGTTTTGCATGTATTCATACACATATATGTATAATTGGAATATATACTAAGTGTTAGGGATCCAACTCAGGGCTTCAAGCATGCACTGTAATACTGAGCTATACTCCAGCCCTCGAAAATATGTTTGGATCATGACTGTTCATAGTGATTTCTATGAATTAGTCAACCACAAAGATGTTCCCCTTTCCCACTATACAATGAAAATTGAGTGACATCTCAGAACCCCCATGACTTATTACTTAAATCCCAGAATATTAAATATAAACTTATTTGTGCCTTTTTTCCTTATCAAAGTATAAAGTTCATGGAGATTGTTTGTATTTCTAATATTTTCAACAATTCCATGCAGAAATCCTCAATAGTATTTATTAATTCTCTGATATTAACTGATGTTTGGTCACACATTGATAAATATAATACATATTTTTAAATAAGTTTTTTTTATTGGGAAAATACTATACAGAGGGGTTACAATTACATGAGCAAGGTAATGAGTACATTTCTTATCAAGCATTGTTGCCTCCTCCTTTATTTTTCCCCTACCCTTTCTTCCCTCCCATCTCCACAACTATACTCCATGCCCCCCCCCCCCGCCTAAATTGTAAAGTTTGTTTTTTCAACATAGCGTCTTGTACATTTCATTGTTGCAATGGGTCAACCTGTATCCTTATTTAAACAATGTGTTTATAATACATACTTTACCATGGTAATTTATTCTTAAACTATTTTGCACGTTTCAATAGCAGCCTTCAGCAATTCTATTTTTTTGGAAATTATAGCTGTAAATCTCTTAGTTGAAATCTGAACGGAAAAAAAAACTAAAATGAGTCATCTTTTTCACTTTTAAATGTCTTAAAGATGCTGTGGAGTTTTCATTGCTAATTCGATGTACATCATACTGATTGTATTTACATTCTCCTTTTGATAACAACTCATTAGTCTAAAAAAAAGTGAATTGGCCAGGTGCCAGTGGCTCATGACTATAATTCTTGCTACTCAGGAGTCTGAAATCTGCGAATTGTGGTTCAAAGTTAGCCAGGGCAGAAAACTCTGTAAGACTCTTATCTCTGGTTAATCAGAAAAAAAGCTGGAAGTGGAGCTGTAACTCAAGTGGTAGAGCCCCATTCTTGAGTGAGAAACTAAGGGACAGCACACAGACTCTTAGTTCAAACCCCAGTACTGATCCCCCTAGAAAAGTGAATTGACAGGGACCTAGAAACTTATATATAAAAAAGGCATGGTTGATAAAATGTTTAATGTCATCATATTTTACAGCTAGGATGAACTCTAGATATCATCTAATTATTTTTAAGTTCCAGGAAAGTATAGGCAGTTGTGTTGCTCATCTAGTTGTCATGTGCTGAATAAAATTAATAAACCTTTTTGCAAACAGAAACACCTGAGGGATTTTTTTTAATTCTGAAAATAATAGCCTACATTTTACAATATAATGAATCAGTATTAAAGCATTTTTTGGTGGGAGCAAATTTTATCTGAGCAAATAGCTTCAAACAGCTATATTTTCTTTTAATATTATGTACAGGGAAACCCATCCGTTTTATAACCTTTTCCTCTTTCCTTTTGTATCTGAAAAGAAACAACCCAGCAAGGCTCAGAGATAAATCCTGCCTTTGTTCCCCCAGATTCTTTCAATCTAACACTGGCACTATCACTGCTTGGTCTGACCAGAGTTCATCCACTGCCTACAGCATGACACATTTTTTGGTGCAAGTTGAATGGCAAAGTCTTTTCAGAAAAGAAAAGCAGTTGTCAGCTGACCTTGTGGTACCAATGTCTCGCCTGTTGGGACAATCAAAGATGAGGATGATTCAGAGTGCTGACCTGAGTACTTTCAATTTTACTAACTGGTGAATTTTCTGGAAGCCTTGTTAATGGTGACAGAGAAAGAAACTAGTACAGAAACTTCATATGCTATCTGGTTCCTTCAACGGTATGCACTTATCAGCTAATAGTGCATACATGCCACTGTAAACGGTACGAAACTGCAACTTTTCCATTTTAACCTCCCTAGCGACTCATTTCCTTTATGATTTATCAAGATTTCCTTAAAATGAATTTTTCTCCTAGGTTTTAAAGCTTGTTTGGTAGAAACCATTCCACTAAACAGTCCTCGAATTCTGCTAAGTTACTCATTCAAAACACTAGGCTTTCACTTCATTGGGATGATGTACTTAGCGTTCATCACCTCTTGTGGTAGATGCTGTCCTTCTTTGTCTTGGGAGTGAGTGGTACATGGCGCTGTTTCTGAACAGATAGAATGCTACTAACTGTTAAACTCACTTAGGGATGGGTGTTCGGCCTAGACTGCCCTGGTCTTTCTGTATGCTGGGGAGCCTGACAAGTCTGGAAAGCTACACTGAATAGGTAGTAAACACTTACATCAACCTTGTTTTATTTAGATGCTTCAGCTAGGTTTTTAAAGATTCATCTTTTCTATTTTTGTTTATTTCTCCCAGCCACCCAATTTTGGTCCTTCTTTCCTTCCTTCCTTCCTTCCCTCTGTCCCTCCCTTCTCCCTCCCTTCCTCCCTCTTTCTCTCTTTCTCTTTTTTCTTTCCTTCTTTCTTTCTTTCTTTCTTTCTTTCTTTCTTTCTTTCTTTCTTTCTTTCTTTCTTTCTTTCTTTCTTTCTTTCCTTCCTTCCTTCCTTCTTTCTTCCTTTCTTTCTCTTTCTTTCTTTTCCTTCCTTCCTTCCCTTCCTCCCTTCCCTCCTTCCTTCCTTCCTCCCTCCCTCCCTCCCTTCCTTCCTTCCTTCCTTCCTTCCTTCCTTCCTTCCTTCCTTCCTTCCTTCCTTCCTTCCTTCCTTCCTTCCTTCCTCCCTTCCTTCCTTCTTTCTTTCTTTTGCTTTCTCCTTTCCTCCCTCCCTCCCTCTCTTCTTTCTGGTCTCCCTTTCATCCTTTCTTCCTTTTCTTTTCCCCAAAACTAACAGTTATTTCTGCTTTACAAAATGAACTTGAGAATGAAAGCAAAACATGATCCTGTCTTTATTAGTAGAGCCTGTCATGATCCAATAGGCTTATGTTTTAATTTATCCTTGAGAAGAACTGATTTTATGGTCTTGATTTCATACTCCAGCTGTTTGGGAATTGCTAAATCCACAGGGAGTTGTGTGAGTTATGTAATTGGCACGAATTATTTGAGTTTAAGAAAGCACAATTACTCCCCTGCTAGCCAGGGCGACATGGAGTTCCCTTCTTCCGGGAGTCAATGTTGCAGAGCTGTGTGGACTGTGATGTTTTCTTGGTGGAGAGCTGGTATAAATTTATCTTCCTTTCTTTCTTCCTCTCCATAAAGATACTTCATTCCTTATCATGCTGGCTCCTTGTTGGGTAGCAAGGATATGTGATGGGGAGAGAATATTTCATTTAAAGACTGAACAAACACTTATACAGGCTTAGGACCAATAATAGGTTTGCTTTGTAATACATTCAGACCCTTTCTAACTCACCTCTTTTTCTGCCTCTTCCTCCTCCTCCTCCTCCTCCTCGTTTTTCTTTATTTTTTTAATGGCCAGTTGTGGGGCTTGAACTGGGCACTGTCTCTGAGCTATTTTGCTCAAGGCCAGCACTCAACCACTTGAGCCACTGTACCACTTCTGGTTTTTGAGTGCTTAATTGGAGATGAGAGTCTCACGGGGACTTTGCTGACCCAGCTGACTTCAAAATGCAATCCTCAGCTCTCAGCCTCCTGAGTAGCTGGGATTACAGGCATGATCCACTGGTGCCTGGCCTTTTCTTCTTCTTTATTTTTTTGTCGCTCCTGGGGCCTGAACTCTGGGCCTGAGTGCTGTCCCTCAGCTCTTCAGCTATAGAGTACTCCTTGGCAACCAGGTTTATGTTTTTAATGTGGAGACAGGGAAAGAACTTTCTATATCATACCTTGCTGCTCATCCTGTTCCCCATGATGAGTTGTGAAATTTGGCTCCTCAGTCTTCCTTTGTGAGTGTGTGTGTGTGTGTGTGTGTATGTTGGTCTTGGGGCTTGAACTCAGGGACTGGGCATTGTCTCTGAGCTTTTTTGCTCAAGGCTAGTGCTCTACCATTTGACTTCTGGCTTTATTTGACTTCTGCATTATTTGGAGATAAGAGTCTCGTGGACTTTGCTGCCCAGGCTGGCTTCAAACCCACGATCCTCAGCGCTCAGCCTGCAAATAGTAAAGATTCCCATATCCATGCTTTTTGTTACTTGGAGAGCATAATGACTTCTTGGATTAGGGCACCAGAGAACTCATAGACTTAACTTTTCCATCACTCCTGGCTATTCCAGCTTGAGTTTATAGGAGTGGAGATAAGAGGGAGGTTTTATTTGTTTATTTTAAAAATTTCTTAACTCCCCCCCCGAACTTCAAAAGGTTGTACAAGGGTGCTACAATTTAACATCTCCACTTATGTTTGTTGATCAGAATCACCTTTCTATCATTTCTTCATCTAAATAAGGACTTTATAGTCATGTTTTAGCTGTGGTTTCTTGGAGTCACATTAGTGATACATTTCTGTAGCACAGCAGAGCTCCTAGATACTAAGAAGCTGTAAGATCTAAAAGCCAAGCATGATAGGCAGTATTTCTTCCTTCCCCCAGACTTTGAGTATAATGAAGAAGTGATCAAATTTCCAGTAAGTGTCTGAATGCTGGGCAGCGTAGTGAGCATGTATCATGGTGACATTAGACACTGCTGTAGCTTGTGCAGTTGTTTCCCAAGGTCTCTCCCAGTGGAGATGCTTACAAATGGGGCTTGAGTGAGCTGTCAAATGGCCTAAGGATAATTTTGTTATCCTTAATGATTAAAAAAATACGTTTCTAGTGGAATTATTTTTTTTACTGTGATAGGCATTTATGATGATTAGCATTGTTATTCCCGTATTCCATTTGTCTGGGCAAAAGTACAGATGGCACCAAATCCATGCCTATTATACTAAGGCCATGGCAGATGACATCAGTTTAGTACTTAAAGAGAACTTAATACCCTTGCCATAAAAGCTTTTAATCATCTCATTTTTACATGTGGGTGGGCAAGCCTATCTTCCATTTAAAATAAAAAATAATACTCACTCAAAGCAGGATTTTCAGAAGGAATTTGCATTCACTTGTGACAGTCAGGATTATTTTTTTGCCCTGATTCATTCACCTTATTCATTCACTTATGCTTATTATATATAATATTTATATATTATAGTATATATACACATTATATTTATGTATTTTATATATGTAATATATATTCATGTATTTTATATATGTAGTATATATTTATATATATTTATTTATATGATGTCAGTACTGGGGCTTGAACTCAGGGCCTAGGCACTGATCCTTAGCTCTTTCACTCAAGGCTGATGCTCTGCCACTTGAGCCACAGCTTCATTGTGAGCTTTTTGGTGAGTAACTGGAGTCTCATGGGCTTTTGTGCTGTTTCCCGGCTGGCTTTGAACTGTGTGATCTTCAGATCTCAGCCTCCTGAGTAACTAGGATTGATTATGGGTTTGACCTACCAGTCAAAGTGACCTACAGTCACTTTGGTAGACTACCATAGATTTCAGTTGAGAGAAAACTATTAGTGTCTATTCTTTGGGTGGAGGAGGGGGAATTAAACGGGTTATTTTGATTGTTGTAAATGTTTCTTTTTTGGGGGGTCCGGTTGTGGGGCCTGAACTCTGGGCCTGGGCACTGTCCCTCAGCTCTTCAGCTCAAGGCTAGCGCTCTACCACTTGAGCCACAGCGCCACTTCTGGCTTTTTATTTTTTGCTTATGTGGTGCTGAGGAATCGAACCCAGGGCCTCGAGCATGCAAGGCAAGCGCTCTACCACTGAGCCACCTTCCCAGCCTAAACGGGTTATTTTGAATGGTCAATTGAGTTCACTAGTGTTGCTATGTTAGCACCAGAGCTTGAAAATGCTGGCCCTTCTGTATTTTTTTTTTCTCCAGCAAGTAATACAGTCACCACACAACCCCAAGAAACACTTTTAATCCATAAGCAGCTCCATTCCATCATTGGGTTACTTTGATATTCTGCCTAACATCCCACACAATCTGTCCCCAAACTAAAGAATTGTTTATTTACTTCCCAAAGTATTCATAAATGCAAAAAAATATGAACAAAAGTTGCTTAAAATAGTTTTCTTTGGTTGGCAACAATTTTAGAAGACTGTTCCACTTTGAGAGTGAGAGGCCAAAAGAGAAAGCATTCACACTGTCCGCGATTCAATGTTGGCACATCATGGCCTGGGCTGTGGCCCTCAATTGTGTTGTATTTGTGAGTCAAACTCATTTTGTCTCCTCCGGTCTCACAATGGAAGCATTTGTTCTCATTCTGTCATCACCCATCACCCTTCTGCTTCAGTTCCAGGCCACTATGCCCAAAGTCTCTCAGGAGGGGGAAAATACAAGCAAACAACTCACTCTAGAATACTTGGAAGGGACAACAGGATGATTGGATTCAGAGCAAAGCTCTGACTTAATTTATGACCACTGGTAAGTTACAGGACTTAGCTGTTTGTGTGCTGTTTTCTAGACACAGAAGGAAGGAGTTTCAAATTCTTTCTGGCTATTTGTGATCCAGACTATGAATGCTGGGATTTATTGAGAGCAAAGTCACTTATTCACCAGAGACATACACTTCAAGTACAAATGAGTCTGTTGTCAAGCCTTTTTCTTTGTTTGATAAAGCAGGTGACAATTCCAACAAAATCTGTTCATGGGAATCCAATTATAAGATGCAGTATAAAGGGAAGCCACAAAGAGAAGGGATGAAGTAATGTTGCACAAAACTTCTCATGGTATTGAGATCTCTCTTTCATGGTTGCTGGCAACACTGTTTTGAAGTAGATAGCATCAGCGTTTGAAGTCTCATTTATGCAACCTCAAATGTTCAAGAGGGTTCAAGAGTTTCAGGGGAAAATCTTTTACTGCTGCATTCGAGGCTGCTTTGGTAAAGACTATGAATGCCTGGCTTCTGCTGTGCCTTTATGATCTTCTCCATGTATTCAACCTTGTACTCAAGATCAGTGACCTAACTGCCCCAAGCACAGTTTCTTATGGTTGAGCCATTTACCTTATAGTCTAACTTGTTCTTTCTCTGAACTCCAGTGTGGGAATGGTCACCTTATCAGCCATATAGATTTAGTGATTAATCCTCAGTACCGAATTCTTCTTTTTCAACTTCCTGATCCAATGCAAGGTCACCTTTCCAAGAGGTATCATGACCTCGGCATGAGCTTTGTATGGCTTCTTTTCTAAAATGATCTTACCAATCTTACTTCTTTTATAGTCAAGGCTACATACCATCCTGTCTCTGAATCGCTGAGACTATGGATAACTCTTTAAATTCTCATTCCTGGAAAACTAAAATGGCCCCTTAAAGTGTGTGTGTGTGTATGTGTGTGTGTGTGTGTGTGTGTGTGTGTTGGTCCTGGGGCTTAAACTCAGGGCCTGGGCATTGTCCCTAAACTTCTTTGCTCACTTGAACCACAGCTCCACTTCCAGCCTTCATTTACTGGTTAATTGGAGATAAGAGTCTCATGGACTTTCCTGCTCAGGCTGCCTTTGAACCATGATGCTTAATCTCAGCCTCCTGAGTAGCTAGGATTATAGATGGGAGCTACCAAGTGCCTGGTATGCCCCCCCCCCCCAAACTTTGGATGTCTGTTGGCTTTTAGTCTTCCTGCTAAAAGTCATCCCCTTTTTCTGGGTTTTCTGTGAACAACAAGCCCATTGCTCTAGTGTACAGATTTCTTTTTTTTTTTTTTTTTTGGTCGGTCATGGGGCTTGAACTCTGGGCCTGAGCGCTGTCCCTCAGCTCTTCAGCTTAAGGCGAGCACTCTACCACTTGAGCTACAGCGCCACTTCCGGTTTTCTGGTGGTTTATTGGAGATAGGAGTCTCACGGTCTCTCCTGCCCGGGCTGGCTTTGAACCGCGATCCTCAGATCTCAGCCTCCTGAGTAGCTAGGATTACAGGCATGAGCCACCAGCGCCCGGCTTAGTGTACAGATTTCTTTGCCACTCTCTTGCTTGTATTTTGATTCTTGTTAATTTTTCCCCCATTTCTCCACATTTTATAATAGGAGAGGAATGATTGGAAAAGAACACTTGTCTCAAGCAAAACAAATCTTTACATGATGATGAAGAATAGAGGTTGATTTGTGTGCATGCATGTGCACATGTGTTTGTGTGTGTGTGTGAATGCTGGTCCTGGGGTTTGAACTCAGGACCTGGGCACTGTCTCTGAGTTTTTGTGCTACAGGCAAGCCCTTTACCACTTTGAGTCACAGGACATTTCTGGCTTTTTGGTGGTTAATTGGAAATAAGAGTATCATGGACTTTGCTACCTGGGCTGGTTTTGTACCATGATCCTCAGATCTCAGCCTCATGAGTACCTAGGATTACAAGTTTCCAGCAGAGGTTGATTTTTTTAAAGCATCTTTGGATGAGTTTCTTTTTCATATTTTCTAAACACAGCCAGAGAGTCTCTGATCAACAGTGAGTTAGCCCTTACAATGTCTTCATCTGAGGAAATAAAGAGATTGAAGGAGATGATTTAAGGATTTATTATAATTCCTGTGCTTCGATGAAGTTCTGTTGTGTTGGCAGTGAGAGGCCAGATGAATGGATGTCTTGCCACCCTGGTCCTCTTCCTGCTTTGCGGGTTGAGCATCTGATCTCTCACAATGCATTGTGGCTCCCATGGCTCATTTTTTTTCCAGCTATGAGCAGAAGGCTTTTCCAGAAGGTGTCACGTCTCTGCATGAGCTTTCAGCTACCTTCCTCCATATTTTCTTTTCTCTCTTCCTTTGTTCCTTCCTTCCCTCCCTCCCTCCCTCCCTCCCTCCCTCCCTCCCTCCCTCCCTCCCTTCCTTCCTTCCTTCCTTCCTTCCTTCCTTCCTTCCTTCCTTCCTTCCTTCCTTCCTTCCTTCCTTCCTTCCTTCCTTCCTTCCTTCCTTCCTTCCTTCCTTTCTTTTTGGCCAGTTCTGAGGCTTGCACTCAGAGCCTGGGAACTGTCCCTGAGCTGCTTTTGCTCAAGACTAGCACTCTACTACTTGAGCCACAGCACCACTTCTGGCTTTTTCTGTGTATGTGGTACTAAGGAATTAAACCCAGGGCTTCATGCATACTAGGCAAGCTCTCTACCATTGAGCCACATTCGCAGCTCTCTACTTTTTCTTTTTGTATGATTGGGAGATCCATTTTGAGGTGATGGAGAAACTATTTATGTTCCTCTTAGGTATCTCAGAAGACCAGAATTTAATATATAATCATAGCGTTATCTATACCATAAGTTGATGTGTGAATTAAAGAAGCAAGGAAATATTTTTGCTTAAGGAGGAGCCAACCATGTTTCTATTATTCATAGATTTTATTTATTTTTATTTATTTATTTTTTTTGTCGGCCGTGGGGCTTGAACTCTGGGCCTGGGCGCTGTCCCTCAGCTCTTCAGCTCAGGGTGAGCGCTCTACCACTTGAGCTACAGCTCCACTTCCGGTTTTCTGGTGGTTTATTGGAGATAGGAGTTTCACGGTCTCTCCTGTCTGGGCTGGCTTTGAACCGTGATCCTCAGATCTCAGCCTCCTGAGTAGCTAGGATTACAGGCGTGAGCCACCAGCGCCCGGCCATAGATTTTATTTTTAAAGAATTGTTGCATTTTCATAAGAAAATTGGTCAAGTACAATAGAGAATTCTGGAATCATCATCTCTCCCAAATTTCTTATATTATTAATGTCTCACATTAATTTGGCATACTTTAAGTAATTAGTTAATGATAAATTAATGGAGTGTAGTTAAAGTTGGGTAGGTGAAGGTTGATACAAAGAAGATATTTCCACTTTGTTTTCTGTTAGTCTTTTGTTTTCTGCCTATACCATATAAAATATAAATATATATATAATATATATACAATATATTAATAAAATATAAAATATATAATAAAATATATCCCCACTTATCTTTTTTGTCTGCTGTATCTTAATAACATTAAGTCTGGAATTAAACATTTACATGGCTATTATTATTGTTACTATTTTAAAGTCTATACAGAGCTTGAACTCAGAGCCTGGACACAGTTTCTTTTATCTTTTTTGCTCTAGGATGGTACCATACAATTTTAGCCAAAGCTTTTTTTGCTGCATAATTGACAACAAGAGTATTATGGGCTTTTCTGCTTGGATTGGCTTTGAATTTCAATCCTCAGCCTTCTGAGTAGCTAGATTACAGATGTGAGCCACCAGTGCTAGTCTTATATAGTTACGTTGACTCATGCATACAGTCAGTGTGTATGGAGCTTCATAAAAGGCAGAAAGAGGGTCAGCAATAATCCTTTCTTTAATGGAGCTTGTTGTCTAGTATTGACGTCATTGGTATTGACCGCCAATGCTGACCTGGAGAGAGAAAAATTTGCCCACACATTTATTTATTTTTGCAGATCCTGGGCCTCGAACTCTGGGCCTTGGAACTGTTCCTGAGTTTCTTTGTGCTCGAGGCTAGAGATCTATCACTTGAGCCACAGTGCCACTTCTAGCTTTGTCAGAGTATTTTATTGGCGATAAGAGTCTCACAGACTTTCTTGCCTGGGTTGGCTTCAAACTGCAATCCTCAGATCTCAGCCTCCTGAGTAGCTAGGATTATAGACATGAGCCACTGGTGCCTGGATCCCTCCAAATTTAATTGGAACAGTTTGGCATTTGCAAATTAAGATCTACTCTTTAAGCCTTGAAGTTTGGTCCAAATGTGTAATCCTAGCTATTCAGGAGGTTGAAATCTGAGGTCTGTGACTCAAAGCCAGTCTGGGAAGGAAAGTCTGTGAGACTTATATCTCCAATTAACCACCAACAAGCCACAAGTGGAGCTGTGGTTCAAGTGGTAGAATAGCAATCTTGGGTGAAAAAGCTAAGAGACACTACCCTAGCCTTGAATTCAAGCTCCAATACTGGTGCGTGCACATATTCATGCATGCACACACACACAATCAGATTATGTATTGATGGCTCAAATCTGTAATCCTAGCTACTCAGGAGGCTGAGATCTAAGGACTACAATTCAAAGCCTGCCCAGGCAGAGAAATCTGTAAGACTTTTCCCTCCAATTAACTTCAAAAAAAAGCCGGAAGTGGAGCCGTGGCTCAAGTGGTAGCCGTGGCTCAAGTGGTAGAGTGTTAGTCTTGAGCAAAAAAGCTTAGGGACAGTTCCCAGGCTCTGGGTTCAAGCTCAAGAACTGGTGTGTGTATGCACACACACACACACACACACACACATACACACACACACACACACACACACACACACACACACACAAATCAGCTTGAATTTCATTGTTTTTCAGTACTATTTCTTTGCCAACCTTAAAGCAACATCTCTGCCTCAAAAGAATAAAAATAAAGAGATCTGAGATATTTTACTATGGAAAGCTATTCACCCCCAGAGTCCCAGAGAATCTGAAGCCAAGCATTTTAAACAGAGCCAAGTGAAAGATGTGGCCTCATTAATAAAAAGAGAGATAATTACAGACTCATGGTGAAGAGGAAAGCATTTAAATTGTTTTCAATTTTCTTAGAGAAGAATAAACATAATGTAAAGGCCCCAGAATTTGGGTGTAGTTACAAAGGGAATAATGTTGAGTTTTCTCAGTGAAGTTCAGTGCATTCAAAGGCTCTACAGAACAGCCCCAATAAGAGTTGGAAGCAATACTTTAAGCAGTAGCTCTGTGTCTTTGGCAATCTCTTGAAACTGGGACTAAAATTCAGAGTAGTTGAGAACAACTGGTTGTCCATGTCAGATGGAATACTATGCTCAACATGCAGAATAGAGCTGATTTTCCTGGTGTGTATCACATTATTGTATGAGATGTTGAATCAGTTCCCTGTTAATTAATGCATTCACTAATACAACAGCTGATAAAACTCAGTCCACAATTAATAGTCTATGATGTGATGTTATTATCTATTATTTTCTGCCTTAGACATCAACTAGGTTTCCATTTGTGACCTTATTTTATTCTTCTTTTTGTGTGTGTATGTGAATTGTTCTATTCTTTTGACACTGAAGACTATATTCTTCTTTCAGCTTTTTTTCTTTTTCCTATGGAAATTTCTTTTGAATGCTTAAAATTGTGCTTTCTAAATTGATATTAAAGACACAGAGAAGGGGCATTTACCACATACAAAGTGAACTATAGGGAGATTTAAAAAATAAATAAAAGTAACATGCTAACTATCCGTGGTTATATACACAATTTCAGAGGTTGTAATTCAAGTATTGGAATGTCTTTACAATTTCAGTAGCTATTAGTAAGTTTATCTGAATGCAGGCACTACATCTGTTGAAACTATACTTTGTGTGCGTGTGTGTGTGTGTATGTGTGTGTGTGTGTGTGTGTGTGTGCCTTGAATTCAAGCTCTGAGAATTGTCCCTGAGCTCTTCTGCTCAAGGCTTGCATGCCGCTCCTTAAACCACAGCTCCATTTCCAGCTTAATTTTTTTAAATTTATTTTTATTTTTTTATTGTGAAAATACTGTATAGAGGGGCTACAATTACACGGGCAAGATAATGAATACATTTCTTAGCAAGCATTGTAGCCTCCTCCTTTGTTTCCCCTTCCCATCCCTTCCCATCCTCCCCCCGCCCCCCTCACTCAACCTTCTCCCCCCAGCTTAATTTTTTTTAATATAATTTTATTTTTATTATTAAAGTGTTGTAGAGAGGGGTTACCATTTCACAATGCAGATAATGCATCCATTCTTTTTTTTAAATTGATAATGCACCTCTTCCTTTGCTTTCCCTAAATTTCCTCCTCCCATTTCTGCCCACAAATTGCATAGTTCATTTCCTACATAGTGCATGATTGCATTTGTTTGCCTTCCTCCCTTCCTTTCTGTGTGTCCTTCTCCCCTTTCATTTCTAGCTTTTTGTGGTTAATTGGAGATGAGTCTCATAGGTTTTCCTTCCTTGGCTGTCTCAGAATGTGATTCTCAGAGCTCAGCCTCCTGAGTAGCTAGGATAACAGGCACCAGTCACCATTGCCTGCCTAATCTTTTAATCTAGACATAAGAAGAATAGCTAACACATATGCAAGAAATAGACATGGTGGACATTGAACATAGAACATATCAGAGGATCTGCTTCCGAGAGTTCAAAGATCTTCCCAGGGTAACTTTAACCCCTCTATACATTATCTTTACAATAAAAAAATACTATTAAAAAAAATCTTCCCAGGAAACCTCAGAGTGATAGACAATAATCAAGGGAACCCAAACAAAACAATCTGGAGTCCGGAACAATCTGGAGTCCAGAACGATCTGGAAGGATTGTTAAAACACATCACTAGAGTTTTAATTCAGGAGGAGAAAAGCCCACATGTGTCTCTAACAGGTTTCTCTATAATGCTGCTCCTGGGGAGCCAAGGACCAATGAATGAAGCAGGCCTTATTTTCTTCATTTTGAATATGCAAGAGGATCACCTTGGAGAATTAGCTAAAAAAAAAAAAATGCACAAAGCCCAGTGCCTGTAATCCTAGCTATTCAGAAGGCTGAGATGTGAGGATTGCCGTTCACGGCGAGCCTGGGCAGGAACGTCTGTGAAACTTTTATCTCCAGTTAAGCACCCCAAAACCAGAAGTAGAGCTGTGACTCAAGTGCTAGAGTGAAAGCAAAAAAAACCCTCAGGGATGGCACCCAGGAACTTAGTTCAAGCCCAGGGTGGGCGCGCGCGCGTGCGCGCGCGCACACACACACACACACACACACACACACAGTGTGAAGTCTTAAAAAAATTAAATTACAATGAGTATAATTCAAGACTATGATGTTTGGAAAAAAAAAAAGCACCTTCAGTGATTCTGTTGGAATTGCTTCTGTACATGTGTGGACCTTGAACAAGCACAGGCCAGAAAGGAAAAAGCAAAACATTTAAAAATAAATCATGAGATAAGTCAAGGAGACTGGAAAGTGGGCAGGTTTTGTTTGTTTGTTTTGCTCTTTTTGGTTTTTGCTTTTGTCACTCTTAGGGCTTGAACTCAGGGCCTGAGCACTGTCCCTGAGCCTCTTTGTGCTCAAGGCTAGTGCTCTACCACTTGAACCACAAGGCTACTTCTGTTTGTTTGTTTTTCTGAGTAGTTCATTGGAACTAAGAGTCTCATGGACTTTCCTGCCTAGGCTGGCTCAAATCTCAGATCCTCAGATCTCAGCTACCTAAGTAGCGAGGCTTATAGGTATAAGCCACTAACACCCCTTGAGAACAGATATTTGTGTCCATGTGAAGGCACACAAGTGGACTTGTCTGGCTGTAGAATGAGTGAAGGAACCCTATGTTGAAAATGATGTTTTAATTAGATACTTGAGGTGTTGTTTTCAAGGACAGTTTCAGAAGTATAGACACTGTTCACTATATTTAAAAGTAAATTCAGACAAGGGCCAGTGGCTCACACCTGTCATCTTAGCTATTCAAGAGGCTGAAATCTGAGGATCACAGTTGGTGGCCAGCCTGGGTATAAAAATTCAGGGACTCTTATCTTCAATTAACCAACCAAAAAGCTAGGAGTAGAGGTGAGGCTTAAGTAGTAGAATACTAGCCACAAGCAACAAAGCTGAGCAAGAGCTCGAAGAAGTGAGTTCAAGTCCCAGTGCCAGCACACACATAAAAATAAAAATTAATTTAAAGATATTCTTTTTCTAATCATTTCATGTGGAAGTAAAAAAATCTTATTGGGAGAGGCTGAATCTTAGAAGGGAAAAAGAATAAAGATGGGAGACAGGAGAGAGATATTGAGTTAGTCTTAAAACAATGGCTAGATTCCCAAATCAGCATTAACTAATTGTGAACTTGGATATAGATTCTGCAGCTCCTCTTCCTTAAATAGAGGTGTACATTATCTCATATGGTACTTATGATTAAGTGAGTTAATATATGCAAGATGCTTAAGATGAGGTTCAGGTATAGTCTGTTACCAACAAATGATAATATGTACCAACATTTGCATGCCAAATTTGTGCCAGGCACATTCAACTTACTACTGCTAATCCTTTAAGTAGTCCCATTTCCTGGGGGTGAGGAGAACTAAGACTCAGAGTTCAGCAGTTTGTTCCAGGCCTGTAGTTAGCCTGTAGAAGTACCAGCCCTTGAAGTGAAGCCAGTTAGATCCCCAGGCCAGGCTTTTCCTGTTAAATCACAGTTCACATGCTTTGTCCTTTTCTTTTATAATGTGGCCACACTTTAAAATAGCTTTCTGAGAAAAGTCAAAGGATATTATTGTATACAGCAAGTTTTCTTTGAAAAGTCTGTTCAGGAAAAGTATTGAGCTTGATAAATACAGACTTTGAAGAAAAAAAAAAGTATCCACTATTTGAATATTAGGTGCCAAGCAGCACAATTTCCAAATCGATGCACACAGTAAAATCAAAGCCTGCTTTTATATTGTGGCTCAGAAAGTCATCTCAATCTCATCCCTGCCATCACCCCTGGATTGCTCTGCACATGGTAGTCTGTTGCCTAGTTTTATTAGGTAGTATGATGCAGGTTTTCAGAGAGTTTTAAAAAAATTGTTGCCAGGCATTGGTGGCTCCTGTCTGTAATCTTAGCTAATCAGAGGCTGAGATCTGAGGATTACGCTTGCTTCAAAGCCAGCCTGGGCAGGAAAATCCTTGAGATGCTTATCTTCAAATAACCACCAAAAAAAAAAAAAAGATGGAAATTGAGCTGTGGTTCAAAGTGGTAAAGTGTCAGCCTTGAGCACAAAGCATCAGGGAAAGTGGCTAGGCCCTGAGTTCAAGCCCCAGAACCAGCACATACATATACAACATTATTCTGTAGTACAATATGTAAAAATAGAACTATGTAACTTGAGTAGGGATGGAGAGGGGAAAATGGGGGAGAATGATGGAATGGATGACACTGATTAAGATGCATTGTATGACTGCGCCCAGGCCCAGAGTTCAAGCCCCATGACCGATTAAAAAGAAAAAAGAAAAAAAATGCATTGTACTCATAACCTGACTTATAGAATTATAACCTCTTGGTTAATAATAAAATTATAGAATTATGTATAGAATTGTTACCTCTTTGTTAATAATAAAAACTGAAAAATATTATGTAATTCAGAACATTTCAAACTCACTGAAAGGTCTTGTCAGTTTTCTAAAGAAAATAAACCAATATGAAAGTGCTGGGATAGATAATGTTAATGTGAATCAGAAAATGTAACAAGAAAGAGTTTGTTTACAATTGCAAAAACAGAATCCACCAAAAATTAAATACCAAATACTTAATGTGTATGAGGAATATAGATGAGCTACACAAGAAAACTTCAATGTATTTTTGGGGGAAGACCAAAGGAAGGTTTAAATAAGAAATTGACATTATAACAAATAATTGTTTAGACTTATCAAGTCTGTCATGGACTGGATACAATTCTGATTAGAATTTAAATCACTGAACTCAACAAATGGTGCGATTGGTTCAATCAGAAAATGTAATTGAAAAGTAATTTTGAGGACAAGTATTTTCTACCAGATAGCAGAACATACAAAAGTCAGTAAATATTAAGGCTGAGGATAAGTGGAATAAGGAAAAGAAAGAAAGAAACAGGAATATATGTACATATTTATAATATTATTTGTAGAAATTTGAAAAAAATCTAAATGATCATTGATAAGATTATGGCTAATGGATGCTGGGTGGCTCATGCCTGTAATCCTAACTGCTCAAGAGGTTGAGATCTGAGGATAGTGGTTCGAAGCCATGGAACTCTTATCTCCAATAAATTACTCAGAGAAAGCCAGAAGTGGCACTGTGGATTAAGTTGTAGAGCACTAGCCTAGAGGGAAAGAAGCTCATGGACAGTACTTAGTCCCTAAGTTCAAGCCCCAGGACCTGCAAAATAAAAATAGTAGTTTGATATATGCTCGTAATTACTTGGAGAACAGAGCTTGTAGTGTGCTGTGTATGCTAAACTTTATGTAGGATGATTCCTTTCCACATTAAGATCATACTTTTGGGTTTAAATGAACACATGTTTGTATGCAGAAATTTGAAGCAGAAAAAACAAGGAGGAAAGGCAATGTTGAGTTCCCCTAGTAGAATAAAATCAGTCATTTTTGTTTTCCCCTAGAATTCTTTTCTTGTTTTTTTTTAAAGAGTATTTTTGACAATAAAAATTTTAATAAGTGTTATGTGAACATACATGTGTAGTGTCAACACAAGGGTATTGAGCAGATTAATCTTGAACCAATAAAAGTAATTCTAATGTGTGTCTCCTTTGTCCACAATTCCTTTGACTTTCTGAACCCTAGCATTGTTTCTTAAATACCCATATGATTAGATGGAAATCTGTACATTTTCTTGTCTATTCCTCTTGTATACCACTATGCTATTTATTATCTTTTCACATTGTGTGTGTTTTTTTTTTTTTTTGGGTCCGGTCGTGGGGCCTGAACTCTGGGCCTGGGCGCTGTCCCTCAGCTCTTCAGCTCAAGGCTAGCGCTCTACCACTTTGAGCCACAGCCCCACTTCCAGCTTTTTTCTTTTTGCTTATGTGGTGCTGAGGAATCGAACCCAGGGCCTCATGCATGCAAGGCAAGCGCTCTACCACTGAGCCACCTTCCCAGCCCCCACATTGTGTTTTGCCTACACTTCTGCACTCTTGAAATATTTCCATATTTTTTTTCCTTTGTTCTTTTTTTGGTTGGTCTAGGGCTTGAACTCAGGGCCTGGGTGCTGTTTCTGAGCTGTTTTGCTCAAGGCTAGTGCTCTACCACTTGAGTCACAGTTCCACTTCTGGTTTTCTGGTGGTTAACTGAAGATAAGAGTCTCACAGGCTTTCCAGCCCAGGTTTGCTTTGAACTACAATCTTTAGATCTCAGCCTCCTGAGTAGCTAGGGTTACAGGTATGAGCCATTAGTGCCTGGCTTTTCTTTTTCATTTTTATAAATGACAAAATTTTAAAGAACTCCTGCAGGGTACACTATAAACTTATTTTTTAGATGAAAGAGTAAAAGTCGTGCATTTTTTTTCTTTTCTTTCTTTTTTTATTGGCAATACTGATGTTTGAACTCAGGGCCTCACATTTGCTAGGCAAGCACCTGACCCTTTCCTTCAATCCTTTGGTGTATTTCCAAGATAATGTCTCAATGGGGCCTGCTTGAGCTATCATATCCAACTCTATAAGATGCTATTAATGCTAGAATTGAAATGACTTTTAAACTTCTAATATTTCTTTTATTTTTTTCTTTTTAGGTAAGTAACTGAACAGGGATATGAAGAACTGATATTTCAAATGACAACCATGTTGCAAAAGGTACTTTTGGTATTTTAATGTTACTTTGAAGAAATCTTTCAAAAACAATAGAGCTTAGGTATACTTAAGTACTATTTTTTTAAAAATCCTTGAAAAATCAGACTTGGCAACATATAACACTAATAATTTAAGCATGTAAAATATGAAGTTGCTTTTATTTCTCTAGCTTAGGCAATTATTAGTATTATTTGAGAATAGAAAGATAAGCAGATTAACCAGGTTTCCCTCCAGATATTCATTAATGAGAAAAGAGAACTGTGTGGGAATTTGAATGCAACCAACAATTAAACACCTTGGAATATGTTCATCAAGGCTTTCTCTGTTTTCTCTAAGAGCTAGGGTCTGTTTTCTGCAATCAAAGCACTATGTGCAGCATTACTCATAAAGTTTATCAATGAATGGTTATCTGTAATGATTGGATTCAGGATAATTCAAGCAGATTGCATGCGTGAGGAGAGTTCTCCAGATTTTAGATGTAAAAATTCTCAGGAAAGAGGAAGGAAGGAAATATTACACTTCAAGTATAATTGAATGTAAAAAAATTAAGTCCAACATATCGCACATGATTTGTGAAACTGTTGTTGTTTTTCTTAAGACACAAACCTTATCTAGGAGAATCTCTTCTAGAGATAATCTTTAAAATAAGGTGGGAGTGGCCAAGCATTGTTGGCTCCTGCCAGTAATCTGGGCTACTCAGGAGGCCCAGAATTATGGTTCCAAGCCAACCAAGGCTGGAAGATCTCTGAGACTTTTATCTTTAATTAACCATCAGAAAACAGGCAATGGAGCTATGGCTCAAAGTGGTAGAACACTAGCCTTGAGCAAAAAGAGCTTAGGGATAGCATCTAAACCCTGAGTTCAAGCCCCACGACCAACAAAAGAAAAAAAAAAACTTAGAGAGGAGGCAATTACATTATGAATTATTAGACTGGCTGTGTGATATATTAACATTCAAAGACCATTCTTATATTGTAATAATCCTACCTTCGCTTCCTGAGTAGCTGGGGTTATAGGCATGAATCATCAAGTCTGGCCCCAATGAGCAGTGATATTATAAATATAAAGAATCATATATTGTCCTTTTGTACCAGATTAATAACTCAGTCATATGTATAGAAGATATATCAGAGGACTAGCCAAGGATAAATCAATTAAACATCCTTATCAATGAATTTGTATTTATTTTTTTTCCTGAGAAAGTTTCCCT
Source organism: Dipodomys merriami (assembly GCF_024711535.1). NCBI lineage: Eukaryota > Metazoa > Chordata > Mammalia > Rodentia > Heteromyidae > Dipodomys > Dipodomys merriami. The sequence goes on from NW_027202826.1 coordinate 26,518,841, forward strand.
TAGAAAATTTAGTTCAGGGCTTGGAAGGTGGCTCAGTGGTAGAGCGCTTGCCTTGCATGCCTGAGGCCCTGGGTTCGATTCCTCAGCACCACATAAGCAAAAAGAAAAAAAAGCCGGAAGTGGTGCTGTGGCTCAAGTGGTAGAGCACTAGCCTTGAGCTGAAGAGCTGAGGGACAGCGCCCAGGCCCAGAGTTAAAGCCCCACAACCGGTCCCCCCCCCCCAAAAAAAAGAAAATTTAGTTCAGGCATCATTGAAGTGGTTAAATTTGAAGAGAAGTTAGGGAAGTACTGAGAAGTAGTTTCCATATTTTGTTAAGTGATAGTTAGAACATTGGTCTTACTGTTGATCAAGACAGAAAAAAAGCCATTAGTGAAAAATAATAATGAAAAAGAAATTAAAAGAAAGGGGGCTGAGAAGGTGGCTTAGTGGAGTGCTTGCCTGTCATACATGAGGCCATAGCTCCATTCCTCAGTACCATATGAACAAAAAGAAAATTAATAGTGATAATGAAATAAAGAAAAGCCATTAGTGGATCTGTGGCTCAAGTTTTGGAGTGATTGTCTTGAGCAAAACAGTTGAGAGACAGTATCCAGACCCTGCGTTCAAGTCCCAGGAACAGTGGGCATGTGCACGCATGCGTGCACACACACACACACACACATACACACACACACACAAAGTTACTTCTGACAGGTGCAAGAAAATGACGATTTTAATACATGCACTGAAGTCTTCCACATAAATGTTCTTGGGGACTTCAGTAAAGAAAGGTTTGGATAATGAAGTTTTTGTTTTTGTTTTTGGCAGAAATCAAATTGGAGTGAATTCAGGAATAAATACAAAATAAAAGAATGGAATAAGCAATGCAGAGCATTCTTGGGAATTTTATCTGTGGTTGTAAAAAATGCAGAGAATCCAATAGCTGGTTAGAGAAGGTGGGGAAGAGTCCTGTCTACGTCTAAATGTTAAGGTGATCCAGGGGATCACCTCTGGAATCTTAGCTAGCCATGGCTCACATCTGTAATCCTAGCTACTCTGGAGACTGAGATCTGAGCACTGGAATTTGCTTCCAGCCTGATCAGGAAAGTCTGTGAGATTCTTATTTCCAGTTATCTACCAAAAACCTGAAAGTGGCTCTAGTGGTAGAGTGCTAGCCTTGAGGGAAAAAGCTAAGGGAGAACTCCCAAGCCCTGAGTTCAAACATGCACATGTGCACTTGCACACACACAATGCCAGTGGGAATGGTGTAAAAGAAAAGAGAGACTAAATGTTTGAGCTTCTGGCAAGGAAAGAGGTAATGGAGTGAGTAATTCAGGTAAGAAGGGGAAAGTGGTTAGCTCTGGCTTATGTACTTTATAATATATACATATCCCAAATCACTCAGGAAGATCTCTACTGATTTGTGAAATCTTTCTCTAGATAAGCTAATGACAAAAGGAAATGAGAATAACTAAAAGGGTTAACTATGAGATCATGTGTGACTTATCAAAGTTAGTCTCAATGTTAAGGAAGTTTTTGAAGGCTTGTTTAAATATTTAAGACTGCTCAGAGAAAATATTAAAGAAAGGAAATACAATACTCTGAGTTGATATTATTGATAATATTTATATTTTTTGTCTGCATAGGATGACAAAAGTTTTCTATACTATAATGGGACCCATTTTCTTTTAGGGATAAGATGAAGACATTTCCTGAAAGAATGGAAGGTTGACCCTATTTTCTGATCAGTAATTGGAACATAATTGGCTTAAATTTAGATAACTCATTCTTGCAAAGTCTGTATGTTCTGGAACATATTTTTTTTCTGAAGAGCATATATAATTGAGAGTAATGATAGAATTAGGTTTGTTTGTCTTGATCCATTTAGGAATTCCTAACCAAATCAAATAGGAGCTTCCCAGTCCCTCTTGGCTAAATTTAATAGATTATATCATCCATCTATTACTCTAATCGTATTTTACCTTCATTTCTTATAACTGTAGAAAAGAATGTTCTTCAATTATTTCCTGTTTTGCTTGAGGTTAGAGACCTTTGGAATTGGTATTTAAACAACTTTGCTCATTGTGAAAAAAAGAAAAAAATTAAAATTCAACAAGCCCAAAACAACAGTTTTTTCTTAATAATCATAATAATTTTAAAAAGATGAAGAAGAATAAAAAGCCAGGTGCTAGTGGCTCACACATACTCTGGAGGCTGAGAGCTGAGGACTGCAGTTCCAAGTAAACCTAAGCAGGAAAGTCTAGTGAGGCTCTTATCTCAATTAACCACTGAATCCGGACGTGGCACTAGCTTAAGTAGTAGAGTGCTAGCCTTGAGCACAAAAGCTCAAGGACAGGGCTCATCCAGGTCCTGAGTTCAAGCCCTAGGCCCCAGGCCCATCCCCTAAGTAAGAAAGAAAGAAAGAAAAAGAGAGCCAGTTGTAGTGGTATGTTGTAATCCCAGCAAGTTTGAGACCAGCATGAATTATATAGTGAGACCTTATCTCATGAATAAAACAATAATACTAAAAAGTGGTAGTTTTTTTTTTTTTTGAGAAGAAGCTCATTCCATGATGAATCTTTCTGTTGCTCATTCATTTATTTTGTTATTATTCTTAAGTAGTCATGCAAAGCGGGTTCGATGCAACATGTCAGTTTGTGAGTACCATGCATCTTGATCCGTGGCACCCCTTCCACCCTTCACCCCCACCTCTCCCAACACAGCATCCTCTCAGTTTACCTGGTTCCAGTTTCACACATGCACATTGAATATTAGGACTGCCTTGGTCACTGGATTCTCTCCATTGATCTGCCTTTTGCTCTACTGCAACCCCTTCCATGTGTTCCAGCTTCCTGGTTTTCATTTTGCTGAACTGTAGGTTAGTTTTCAAAGATGTTACACCATTGGCACCCTCTCCTGCATGTTCGATACTTTTTTTTTTTTTTAATCAGTATGTGTGTGTATATATGATCACGTTTCCATATATCTATAATGGAGAGCTAACTTCCACATATGAGAGAAAATTTGAGTCCTTTGATCTTTGAGCCTAATTTACTTCACTTAACATAATTTATTTTTCAAGTCCACCGATTTTCCCACAAAGGCCATCATATCATTCTTCCTGATAGAGTAAAATTCCATTGTGTGTTCCTGATACAGTAAAATTCCATTGTGTGTGTGTGTGTGTGTGTGTGTGTGTGTGTGTGTGTGTGTGTGATCACATATCACATTTTCTTCATCTCTTTGGGTGATAAATATTTCTATTCCAGTCCCACATAGTATTCTGTGTACACAGAGACTTTGTAGAAACTTGGTATTTGCCAAAGTGGACCAAGTTTTAGTGAACTTGTCGATGACTTCCTTTTTCAAAGCCAAAATTGTTTCTCTCTCCTATAATTCCTCCACTTGATTCACATAAGTTAGTCATAGTTCTAGACGTGCTAGTGATTATTATGGTGACTCGATTGGTCCGGAAGTCAATCATAAAATCATAATGATAAAGTTTGTGTTATTATTCTCAACCAAATTCTTTGGTTATTGAGTGTGTGTGTGTGTGTGTGTGTGTGTGTGTGTGTGTGTGTGTGTGTGTGTGTGTGTGTACTAGGGCGTGAACCCAGGGACTGGGTGCTGTCCCTTTGCTTTTTAGCTTTTTCCCCTCAAGACTGGCACACTACCACAGCTCTACTTCTGGCTTTTTTGTTGGTTAATAGAAGGAACGTCTCAAGGACTTTTCTGCCCAGGCAGGGAAGATCCTGAGATCCGCAAACCTCAGCTTCCGGCATAGCTAGGATTGTAAGTGTGAGCCATTGGTCTCTGGTGGCATTGAAAATTTTGCATACAAAAGTAATAGAATAAAAACATACTGTGGGGGCAAATTGGAAGGCCTCTTTTTATGCTTATGTGACACCAATTAGGGTCCAGTGCCCAAGCCTTTACATACAGAAGCATAGCTGATGTAGAAAGCAAGATCTTAGCCTCCTGGGAACTAAAGATCTCACAGCAGCCATTACCCCTCCCCCTTCATGCATCTGGCCCTCTTCATTTTGCTTTCATCAGCTGGGGCTGTTCAGTGGTGCAAAGAAAATATTGTAAAATGCTTACCAGCTTTTAGAAGTCCTTCTGAACACTTCAAATAAGGCTAAGAGTTGCAAATCTTATATGAAGGCCCTGTCACAGAAAAGCTTTATTCAGCTCCTCGGGGAAGGCTGAACTCTGGTTTCTGAGAGCTGCTCTGAAGTGAAATACTTACAAGAAGGGGACACTGAAGTGTTCATTGTTGTCATGCTTTTTAGAAAGAGAACAAATATGTGTTTCATTGCACAGCTAAACCAAATATCTGTGAAGGGTTTCATGATGGCCAGCAGAGGGAGAGAGTGAAATTCTGCAGATGCGGGGTGGGGGTGGTGGTGGGGTGGGGGGTGGAGGGGGTGGGAGGGGGAGGAGGAACTTTCAATAACTCACCTTATTTTTGTGGCAAAGATCCAATGCACTGAGAATTCTCTGGCAAAATGGGCTGGACTTGGCAGAGCTGCAGATACGACTATTTCTGCCAAGTTTAATTAGGCAAACACAGAGACTTCCAGAGGAACGAATTGTCTTTTCTACCTTAGATAACGGGTAATACTTAGAAGACAGTTATGAGATTTTTAGAGCAACACTAAAATAAAAATATGGATAGAGGAACCTATATTTAGCCTTCTCTTCAAGAGTTTTGAAATATCCATATGGGCTCCCAAAATAATTAATCATTATTGACAGACGTACATCCTAGATGTATTATAACTTGAAGACTTTGCCATTTATTTTTTAACTGAAAAATTATGATTTCAGTGTTTTATTTTTCTTTTGACTCACTGCTGTAATTTCATCATTCTAGAATTAATCAAGGCAGTTAGTTTTTAAGTATGAGTCTGTAGGAAAAACATTCTGTTTACTAATACAGACTATTTACGTTATAGAGAAACAATGTTATAGTCAGTATACTTTGTTTTAATATACAGATTTTAAGTATTTTTAAATTAAAAATATGATAATTAGAAATAATAGATATGAAATATATTTACTATTATGAAAGCGAATGAGTCTAAAGTAGAAAAATTAAGATGAAATGTTCAGTGTGTGTGTGTGTGTGTGTGTGTGTGTGTGTGAGCGAGCACGCACACACGCGTGTGCACACGGGCCAGTCCTGGAGATTGGGTACTGTCCCTTAGCATTTTTGCCAAAGGGTAGCATTCTATCACTTGAACCACAGCTCTACTTCCAGCTTTTGGTGGATAATTGGAGTTAAGAGTCTCATGGACTTTCCTGCCCTGATTCCAGGCTTGGAACTGTGGTCTTCAGATCTCAGCCTCCTGAGTAGCTAGGATTACAGATGTGAGCCAATGATGCCTAGTTGGAATGTTCACTTTTAAAAATGGACTGGTAGAAAGAAAGCTTGCTTTATTTCTTTATTCATTTATTCACTCACTCATTTGGCAGTACCGGGATTTGAACTCAGGGCCTAGTCCTTGCTAAGCAGACCCTATAATACTTGAGCCCACACCTGCATCCCTTTTTGTTTTAGTTCCTCTTCATATAAGGCCTCTAGTTTTTACCCTGAGTAGAGCTCAGACCCTTGATCCTCCTATTTATGACTTAAGAGTCACTGGGATTATAGGCATAAGCTACCACATTTGTCAAGAGAAATTTTTTTAAAAAATAGAATGAATACATTTTGATATTTTGAGGTAAAAAATGGATTAATTATTTTTTAAAAATAATGCTCAGTAATATTGCATTTATGTAGGAAGTGCCAGGCCCTGAGTTCAAACCCTCAGCACTGAGGGTAAAATTAGGTGTGACTGTATATGTAATAATGTGATCTGCAATCTGACTTGTTCCTCATCTGTGCACTTTACTCCCTGTGATATGAGGGATAAAAGGCCCTGCCTTCAGTTTGTCAAGAAGCAGCACCTGTTTTCTAAAATTTGAGCAAAAAAGACCCTTAAAAACCCAGCCCAATCCCTGATATTTTAGATTCAAATTCCCCTATCACAATGGAAATAATCATCAAAGGTATGCACATGATATTTCCTCCACAGGGAAAATCTGTTGGCAATAATACACAAAGGAACATGTGAATTCTAAGATGTGAATTCTATTTTTGGAATGCCTAATGCAACAGAATTTAATATTAATGACAAGTGATTGCTGCTTGTAGCCAAGCCCCCTGGATGACTGCTTTGTTCTGAATAATTACTGGAAAACGTATGTGAATTTTGTGGCTAAATTTAGCATCTGTATTTTTCCCTCTTTTCCCCCAAACAATGAATTTATGACTTGTACAGAATTGTATGAGCCTATAGAAATTAGATTTTGGCCTCTTCTCTATTGATTATTATTTTTTTTATACTTTCTTATTTTTTTTCCTTCAGATTAAGGGCCTTGTCTGCTTTCTTTTATTTATTTTTTGTTTAGTTGTAGGGCTTGAACTTGGGGCCTGGGTACCTTTTGCTCAAGGATAGTGCTCTACCACTTTGAGCCACAGCTTTACATCCCATTTTGAGTGGATAATTGGAGATAAGAGTTTCATGAGGACTTTCCTGCCTGGGCTGTCTTTGAGCCGAGATCTTTGGATCTCAGCCTCCTGAGTAGCTAGGATTATATGTGTGGACCACCAGGTGTCCAGCTGCGTGTCTACAATTTGAACTTCAGAATTGTCAGTGCCTTGAAGTTCATGGTGGAAGCTCAGTAAATGTACTGGGATAAACAGATAAAGCGTGGCTCAGTGGTAGAGCACTTGTCTTGCATGCATGAGGCCCTGGTTCGATTCCTCAGTACCACATAAGCAGAAAAAGCTGGAAGTGGCTCTATGGCTCAAGCGGTAGAGTCCTAGCCTTGAGCTGAAGAGCTGAGGGACAGTGCCCAGGCCCAGAGTTTAGGCCCCATGACCGGCAAAAAAACCCAAAAAAACAAACAGATAAAAGCAAGTGCCCAGGTCAAACTCAAATGAACAACTCTATACTTGAACAGGAGATCTACCAGGAAAATAAAGATGCCAAAGAGATTTTCTCTTTAAGGGATATATTTATTTTTTTATTTTTTTAGGTTTATTTATTGTTTTTAATATTTTAATATTTTTAGGTGTACACAGGAGAAGTTATTCAATAAAACCATTTATTAGTATAGAGCATCGTGATCAATGCCACCCCTTTTCAACATTCTCACCCATCTCTCCAAACTACACTTTCCCTCAACTTTCTTAATTTTGTAGAATATACAATTTTTATTTTTATTTTATTTTCTTTCCCTTCTCTTCATTCCTCTGTCCCTTGACCCCATCATACTCCATTTCAAGTATGTGTTTCCTGGTGTTTACTTAGTTGAAGTATGATTTTTACCTTTCTAAGGAATTGAACTGCTTTAATTCTCTTTTTTTTTTTTTAATTGTATTTTATTTTATCTGAGAACATACTGTACAGAGGGGCTACAATTACATGGGCAGGATAATGCATACATTTCTTACCAAGCATTGCAGCCTCCTCCTTTGTTTACCCTTCACTTCCCTTCCCAGCCTCCCCCTTCCCCCCACCCAATTATACCCCCCTCCCCCCACCCAATTATACCCCCCCCACACACACCGACATTGTAAAGCTGGTTTTGACATGACATTTTGTACTTCTCATTGTTGCAACAGGTCCACCTGAATCCTTAAACGACTTGTTTGTCCCCATCTCCTCCACATGTTATACTGACATCAAATATAGTGAAAGCGGGGGTTACACTGTGGGGGAGGGACATACAAAGCAACAAAGAAATAATCTTATAAATGCGTTAGAAACACATGCATGAAAGAAACGAAAACATTAAAATACATATTTAAGGGTTCATTTTCCTAACATCACATTATCTGACCTTTTCCGCTTGACTCATACCTATACTAGATATTGCAAATAAGGGAAACCATGGGACCTATGTTTCTTTGGGCCTGGCTTACTTCACTTAATATAATTTTTTCCAAACCTTTCCATTTCCTAACAAATGGGGAAATGTCATTCTTTCTGATGGAGGCATAGAATTCCATTGTGTATATATACCACATTTTCTTGATCCATTCATCTACTGAGGGGCATCTGGGTTGGTTCCATATCTTAGCTATGGTAAATAATGCTGCAATAAACATAGTTGTGCTGGTAGCTTTAGTATGGTCTTGTTTGTAAACATTTGGGTAAATGCCCAAAAGTGGGATTGCTGGATCATAGGGGAGATCTATGTGAAGTCTTCTGAGGAACCTCCATACTGCTTTCCAAAGTGGTTGAACAAGTTTACACTCCCACCAATAATGAATGAAGTAAGGTTCCTTTCTGTCCACATCCCCTCCAGCATCTGTTGTTGTTAGAGTTCTTGACTTTTGCTGTTCTAACTGGAGTGAGGTGATATCTCAATGTTGTTTTGATTTGCATTTCTTTTATGGCTAGGGATGTTGAACATTTCTTCATGTGTCTATTGGCCATCCTTGTTTCTTCTTCAGAGAAGCTTCTCTTTAAGTCTTTCGCCCACTTATTTATTGGGCAGTTGATTCTTTGAGGATTTGTTGTTGGGTGGTTTAATTTTTTGAGTTCCAAGTATATTTTAGATATGAGACCCTTGTCCGTTGTATGGCTAGTAAAGATCTTCTCCCAATCGGTGGGCTTTCTATTGATCTTGCCAGCTATGTCATTTGCCCTGCAGAAGCTCTGCAATCTTATGCAATCCCATTTGTCCAACCTTTCTTTGATTTGTTGTGCTTCCGGGTCTCTATTCAGAAAATTTCGACCTGAGCCAAGGAGACCTAGGGTTTCTCCTATTCCATCCTGTAATGTTTTCAGAGTGTCTGCTTTGAGTTCAAGGTCTTTGATCCATTTGGAGTTGATTCTGGTACAGGGTGATATATAAGGATCTAGCTTTAGTTTTCTACATGTAGTTAACCAATTTTGCCAGCACCATTTACTGAAGAGGCTGTCTTTCTTCCATTCTATTGTTTTAGCTTCCTTATCGAAGATTAGATGGCTATAGGTCTGTAGGTTCATTTCTGGGTTTTCAATTCTATTCCATTGGTCCTGAGGTCTGTTCTTATGCCAATACCAAGCTGTTTTGATTACTATGGCTTTATAGTAGAGTTTGAAATTTGGTATTGATATTCCTCCAGCAGTGTTCTTTCCGTTGAGGAGCGTTTTTGCTATTCGGGGTCTTTTATTGTTCCATATGAATTTTTGGATTGCCTCCTCTATTTCCTTGAAGAATGAGGGTGGAATTTTGATAGGTATCGCGTTGAATTTGTAGATAGCCTTGGGAAGTATTGCCATTTTCATGATGTTAATCTTGCCAATCCAGGAGCATGGGAGGTTTTGCCATTTTTTAAGTTCTGTGTTGATTTCCTTTTTCAAGATTTTAAAGTTTTCATCATAGAGGTCCTTCACTTCTTTGGTTAAGTTAATTCCTAGGTATTTTATTTTTTGTGGGGCTATTACAAATGGAGTTGCTTTCCTAATTTCAGCCACACTTTTCTCATTGTTGGCATATAGAAAAGCCATTGATTTTTGGGGGTTAATTTTATAACCTGCTACTTTGCCAAAGTTTTGAATCAGCTTGAGTAATTTGGGAGTGGAGTCTATGGGATTCTTTAAATACAAGATCATGTCATCTGCAAAGAGGGAGAGTTTTATTTCTTCTTTCATCTTTAAGGGATATATTTAAAAGAAAAATGATCTTTCAAATAGTATCTTTTGGATGGGATGTCTTTTTATTAATATCTTAAGTTTTAAAAATTTCTGAGTAGTTTGAATTAATTTCCAGTTTGTGTTGGATTTCAGTTTTACACTTGTTTTCACTATTGAGGCTTTAGGGTTTTTTTGGGGGTACCTCAATTTGCTTTGTGTAATTATTTAACACAATTATATTTAGTGTAACTTGTGTCTGCTATCCGAGAACTTTACACTGGGAACGCAAAAAATAAATGTATGTCATATTTTTCTTTCCTGCCTGCTTTTTAGTGTTAATTAAAAAAAAATGCAGTGAAAACAGGGGTTATACAATGGGGGAAGAACACACAAAAGAAACAAAAAAAATCACATAGTACATTAAAAACAACAGCGACAAAGAAAAAAACCACTTGTGTCCCTATCTTGGGGTTCATTTCGCTTAGCATCATCTTATATGGTCATATGTATATAGCTATTGACCTTTTCTGCTTGTCCTAGACATACACTAGTTATTGCAAATAAGGGAAACCATGGGACCTATGTTTCTTTGGGCCTGGCTTACTTCACGTAACTTAATTTTTTCCAAGTCTTTCCATTTCCTAACAAATGGGGAAATGTTTCTGGGTCTCTATTAAGAAAATTTCAGCCTGTGCCAAGGAGGCTTAAGTTTTCTCCTATTCTGCTCTGTAATGTTTTCAGGGTGTCTGCTTTGACTCCGAGGTCTTTGATCCATTTGGAGTTGATTCTGGTGCAGGGTGATATATAAGGATCTAGCTTTAGTTTTCTACTAGTAGTTAACCAATTTTGCCAGCACCATTTACCGAAGAGGCTATCTTTCTTCCATTCTATTTTTTTAGCTCCTTTATCAAAGATTAGGTGTCTATAAGTCTATAGGTTCATTTCCGGGTTTTCAATTCTATTCCATTGGTCCTGAGGTCTGTTCTTGTGCCAGTACCAAGCTGTTTTGATTACTATGGCTTTATAGTAGAGTTTGAAATTTGGTATTGGTATTCCTCCAGCACTGTTCTTTCTGTTAAGAATTGTTTTTGCTATTCGGGGTCTTTTATTGTTCCATATGAATTTTTGGATTGCTAAAGAGACAATAGTCTTAACTGAAACTCAATACTCATATTTTGTCTCATGGTTAGCTATCTTGCCACAAAATATTCAAAGGCTAGAAATGTTTCATTGAAATATGTATTTTGTAGTTGAAAGGTAGAGATTTTGTGCATGTATTGACTGTAAACCAAGACTTGATAGATTAGTTTCCTGGGCTTCCTCTCTGTATATTAAGTTTAGGATTGTGATATATATTGAAGATGATGTTGATTAATAACCCCCATCCCTGAGGCTCACAGACCTGTGTGGTGGTTAAGTGCTTGCCTATATTTAGAACATTCATTTTCTACCACCAAAAAAAGCATATTTGGATCAATAATGCCCATAAACTATTAGGCTGAAGACTAGCCCATTTCCTCTTCTAAACTATGTCAATACAAAAATACTATAGATTCAGCACTGAAAGAAAATAAAGATTAATGTGACTGGTTTACTAATTCAGGAATTTCATCAGCCAAAATCCACAAAGAAAAGGTGTCGTTTGAATCACAAACAAAGCCATACTAAAGCTAACAGCACAACTATGTTTATTGTAGCATTAGTCACCATAGCTAAGATATGGAACCAACCCAGATGCCCCTCAGTAGATGAATGGATCAAGAAAATGTGAATGCGTGTGTGTGCTATTGTTTATAATGTATTTATAAGGTACCATGTGATTTTTTTTGGTTGCTTTGTATGTCCCTCCCCCATAGTATAATACCTGTTTTCACTGTATTTGATGTTGGTATAATTTGAAGAGGGGAAGGGAAAAAACAAAATGTTTAAGTAGGGATACAGATTGACCCATTGCAACAATGAGATGTGCAAGATGCTATGTTGAAAAATGAACTTTACAATTTGGGGAGGGGTGGGGGTGGGAGGACTGGTAGTGGGGGTGGGGGGTGTAGTTGAGGTGGTAGGGAAGGGATGGTAGGGGGAAAACAAAGGAGGAGGCAACAATGCTCAATAGGAAATGTACTCATTACCTTGCTCAAGTCACTGTAACCCCTCTGTACAGTATTTTTACAATAAAAATCTTATTTAGAAAAGACTATTGTCTCTTTAATGGTTGTGATTAAGTCACTTTTATTGCTCCCCCCCCTTTATTTATTTATTTTTTTTGGTCCGGTCCTGGGGCCTGAACTCTGGGCCTGGGCGCAGTCCCTCAGCTCTTCAGCTCAAGGCTAGCGCTCTACCACTTGAGCCACAGGGCCACTTCCGCCTTTTTTTCTTTTTGCTTATGTGGTGCTGAGGAATCGAACCCAGGGCCTCATGCATGCAAGGCAAGCGCTCTACCACTGAGCCACTTTCTCAGCCCCCCCCCTTTATTTTTGCTGGTCCTGGGCCAGGCGCTATCCTTGAGTTCCTTTTTGGCTCAAGGCTAAGTGCTCTGCCACTTGAGCCACAGCCCCACTTCTAGCTTTTTCTGTGATTAATTGGAAGTAAGAGTCTCATTGACTTTCCTGCACTGGCTGGCTTCAAACAGCAATCCTCAGATCTCAGCCTCCTGAGTAGCTAGGATTGTAAGTGTGAGCCATCAGTGCCCAGCAGTTCATCCCATTTATAAGCACAAGGTCAGGCATATTAAAAAAACAAATAAAGCCTCCAAAGCTTGATTTACATTTGACAAGTGGAACAATACTTGAATCTTCACCAGAATATACTCAACTGGTACAGTAGCGTGCAGACTTTGCATTCCTTGAATTTTAAGTACTACAATGATCAAATTATATTCTTCTCATGGTATGAAAAGTCCTATAACAGGTATGTCCACTGCGCCAAGATGCTGTAAGTAAGAATGTCAACATAAGGAATTTATCAGCATGAAGGAAATACAGAGCAGCCGTGTGCTGGTGGCTCACTCCTGTAATACATGCTAGTCAAGATGCTAAGATCTGAGGACTAAGATTCAAAGTCAGCTTGGGCAGGAAAGTCCCTGAGACTTTTATCTCCCCACTTAACCACCAAAAAAAAAAACACAGAAATGGAGCTGTGGCTTAAGTGATAGAACACCAGCCTTGAGGTAGAAAGGTAAGGGATCCAGGTCTTGAGGTCAAGACCCATTACTGGCACAAAAGAAAAGAAAAGAAAAAATGATCAAAGTAGAGAACAACAGCTTAAAATGCAATACCTTGAGTGCTGTAGAAACAGAGAGAGGAAGCAGGGCTTGAAACCAGGCCAAAGGTGCTGCAGGAAGAAGGCAGCAGAGGCCAAAGAAGATGCCAAATTCCACAACAGGTAGACCTCGAGATTTGAGCATTTCAGCCGGAGGGGGGGGGGGGCGGTCCATCAGCCACACAAATGCTGCAAAAGCACCAAGACCACCATAAAACAGGGTTTATAGTAGTCTTTACCAATGACTCACTTGGAGGTAAACTCATTTTCCTTTTCATATTACATCTGGGTCAATTTGATGCTTCTAAGTTTCAGTGCTGATGGCTTATTCTCCTCTTTGAGATTTGCCTTTGTAGTTAGATTATGTTCTACCACCATTGCTGCCGTTTTGGTTGGTGTTAGTTGCAAGACTGCACTGGGGATAAAAATGGGCGCTTGTGGCTCATGCCTATAATTTTATTATTCAGGAAGCTACTCAGGAGGCTGAGATCTGAGGATCGTGGCTTGATGCCAGTCTGGGCAGGAAAGTCTGTGAGACTCTTATTTCTAATAAACTACCAGAAAACCGAAGTGAAACTGTGGCTCAAGGTAATAGAACACTAGCCTTGAGCAAAAAGCAGCTTAGGGAGAGTGTCCAGTTCCTGAGTTCAAACCCTGTGATCAACAAAAAGAGGGGTGATGGGGAAGAGGTAGGAATTGTATTCCCCTCCAGGAATAATCTTTTAAAGTAAAATTCACAGTGATCTCACAGAACATGATGTAGAAAACAAGAATTTCAATGTTAGTGTTACATAGACTTTGAATAGTAATACAGCATGAATGTAATATTCTGACTTCATGGGTCTAGAAAATTCTGTGAGAGCTAAGTATAAACCCGCAGAATACTGGACACTAGGAAACTATATACTCAGTTTGTAACATTAACAGAGTATCCTAAAGTAGCACTTGCATAAAAACAATTATTGTGTAGGGTGCTGGTGGCTTACTCAGGAGGCTGAAATTTGAGGATCCCAGTTTGAGGCCAGCCTAGACAGGAAAGTCCATGTGATTCTTACCTCCACGTAAGAGAGAAACAAACAAAACACGAAGCAAAGCATGAGGACCTGAATTCAAGCCCCAGTATCAGCACCAAAAAAACCTCCCAAATTACCTGGCTACCATGATTGGAATACTGGACATTGGGTGTCTGGCTCTCCTTTTGGGCAGGCCCTATCAACTTTCCTGCTTTACCTTTCTTCTCTGACTCTGTTTGACCTGTGTGTCTTTCACTTGTGCTTCTGCTCAAAACATTCTTCTGCTTGGTGGCATAATGAGGTGTAAAGTATTGCTATTTGGGGCCCATCATAGACATTTTGGAAGCAGCTGCCTGGAGAAGTCCTTAGGATTGGGCAGGCTCAGTGAGCCCATGTGCCTGAGGTTATGGTTGGGGTCGGCTCCTGACACAGTGGGGAGACAATGAAGACAGTTTGATGCATCTGCGACCCCTCAGGAGTCATTGGGAGTGTCCAGAAAACCTGAAAGAGAGTAAATAGAGAAATGACACCATCAGATTTTCATCTGCCATTCAGGTGTCCTGACAGTGTTTCACACCCAGTGTCCCTTTTCAGTGTAAACAATTGGGTTGTAGCTTGAATGTCCAGAAATATTTAATTGAGGATACTCAGGATTAAAAAAAAAAATTTACCTGTTTTTGTGCTGGTACTGGGGCTTAAACTCAGTACACACACACACACACACACACACACACACACACACACACACACACACACACACACACACACACACACACACACACACACACACACACACACACCAATGGCATGCTTATTTTTGCCTAGCAGAGTTGTCATATTTATGACAGGGACATGCAACTCTTAGTGGAGAGATCGGATGCCCCCTTCTTCCCCATCTAATTTTTGTTTAATTTTCAATATAAATTTCAAATATGAAATTATTACATTTTATATTGAAAAATGTAACCTTAAATCTTTGCATTGCATAGCTCAGGAATTCCTGCTTAAAGACTGTCCAAGGAATCATATTTATTTAAACATATCATGCTATCAAAGTTGTTTTCACAGTGATTCATCCAAATGAATTCTGTGTGTTATTTTCTTACAAGGAAAAAATTCTGCATTAGATTTCTTTTCTTTTTTTTTCATAGTTATATAATCTGTTATATAACAGATTACATTTTGAGGCTAAGGGGATACCATTTTTTTTCTAATTTTTATAAAAATATTTTAACAAAATTTAAAGTACAATTCTATATTTTTTTACTGTTTCCTCTATTTTTCCTTGTTACCATGGGAGCTAAGAAAAATGTTATTACTTTTTCATTGCAAAATGTCAAATCGCATGATCTCCTATGTTGATCTCTGTCGTGCTTAGAATTTATAGCAATGCAGTTCTAGCTCATTTGTCCTTGTGTCTGTCAACTGGAATCAGTCATCTGACAGGCAGTAGAGGGCTAAGTAGAAATACAAAGTCTTCTGTTCCCACCAGCTCCAGGGGGCTTAGACCACACCCAGGATCTTGGAGACTCCATTTCCTGAGTTGATAAATAAAGAAGTAGTACTGGATGATTTTGATGTTTCCTTTTAGTTATTGTGGCAATTAATAAAATTATGAGCTACTCAGATTGATCTTCGGTGTGTTTACATTTATATTCCTCATAAGTGGAAATTTAGAGGGAAAAGTGGTGTGTGTGTGTGTGTGTGTGTGTGTGTGTGTGTGTGTGTGTGTGTGTGTGTGTGCGCGCGCGCAATGGTACTTGGGCTTGAACTCAGGGCCTGAACATCACTCCTTATCTGTTTTGTCCAAAGCGGGTACTCAACCAGTTGTTCTACAGCTCCACTTCTATCTTTTTCATGGTTATTTGGTCATGCTCCAGCTGTCTCTGAACCATAATCCTCAGATCTCAGCCCCCTGAGCAATTAGGATTATAGGTGTGAGCTCAGCTCAATCCTCCCCCTCCCCCTCCCCCTCTTCCTCCTTCTCCTCCCTCCTCCTCCGCCCCCCCCCCCTTTTGGGGCTTGAACTTTAGGCCTGTGTGCTGTCCCTGAGCTCTTCAGCTCAAGGCTAGTGCCCTACCACTTGAACCACAGCACCACTTCTGGCTTTTTCTGTTTATGTGGTGCTGAGGAATTGAATCCAGGGCCTCATGCCTGCAAGGCAAGCACTCTACCACTGAGCCACGTTCCCAGCCCTCAATCTGCTTCTTAATATAGCCTGTTCACAGAGCCACATTCAGTCTATGATTGGGTGACTCAGTCTCTCTGAGCTATATTTAACATAAAATGATTGGCAGGGAACTATGCACCAATAATGAAATCCTGATCATTTGATTTGGCCAACTCAGCTTTACATTAGAACCCTTTGAACTTCAGGTATTTTCTCAGTCTTTCACAGCAAAGTGATGTAAAGAAGTAGAAGACAGGACATGATTCACAGACATAGGTGCATATTATAGACTATAGTTTGGGATGGTAGCACACACTGTTCATGCTTGTGTGGCAGAGTCAAAGTTACATGAGTCATTTATTTTGAACCAAGATTTCAAAAATTGCTTAGTTGAATGTGTGGAGAATGATACTCAAACATTTCATGCATAAATCAATTCAGAGAGTTCAACATCAACGTATTTTAAATATGGCCAAAAGCAGACAAACAGGACTAATGGTGTAGATCAGAAATAAGGCACATGCTTAGCATATGTGTGGTTCTGGGTTCAATTAGCACCAAAACACCACAACCTGAGGATGTAGGCGTGGCTCAGTGGGTAGAGCACTAGCCAATAAGTGAAAGCATCAGGTACAGAGTTTGGGTCTGAGTCTCAGACCAAAAAAAAAAAAAAAAAAGAAGACAAAGAAAACATCACAACCCCAAACAGCAATAATGGGGCATGGTGATGCATGCTTGTAATTCAGGGGGATCACAACGTTGACAACTGACTGGGCTACATAGGAAGACTAGTTCAAACAGGAAAAGACTAAATGATTGACTCCCACTCAGCAAAACCCAACATGCAGCAGAAGGAGTTGTAAATTTTTGGTTGTCTCTTTTTCTACTCTTGTAAGTAATAAGTGGGTTTTAAAAAATTGGCCCTTTGAATGAAAGAAAAAAATACTTTATACTATGTTAAGGTTTTTTTTTTTTTTTTCTCCTTCTAAATCCTAGGCAAAGAACATCTTGAATGGATGGTTAGAGAGGTGTAGATTTACCTATCACAAGATTGATTTGTACTTCCAAAATAGAGATGCAGTTTCATTGGTCCTTTCAAGGAGGTAGAAACAAATCTGTGCTGTTGACTGGATTGGACTGGATTGGTGAAGTCCTTCTCTGAGTTGACTTTGATGAAGTTTCTTTCTGGAGGCAATTAAATCACGAGGGCTTTAGCCTAATGAATGGATTAATTTATCATAGATTCATAATATGGTGATATTACCTAGAAGGGACTAAGGCAGGAGGTGGAGTCTTTGGAGGAAGTAGGTCACTGGGGGGGCGGGGAGGTGTCCTGAGAACTCTATTTTGCCTTGGCTGCTTCCTGAATTCCTTTCTCTGCTTCCTGCATGCCAAAACACTGTGTACTCCCAAGGTGGCTGTGGTCCAAGCTGAGTGACCAAGGTTTGAACCCAGTGAAACCATGAGGCCAGATAAACCTTTCCTCCTTTAAGTTGTTTTGGTCAGGTATTTTGTGACAGTGATGCAGAAACAATACAGTTCATTAATATATATATATATATATATATATAATTTTTAGCATTTTTGTAATACATTTATATATATATATATAATTTTAGCATTTTTGTATTTAAACATTTTTAGCACTGGATTCAAAGCTGACCCCATTCAACACAGTGCATTTAACCAGAGATCAGTGAATTCTACACATCTTTTATCTGCCCCTTAATATGCCCTAGGGGCTATACTAACGTTATCTGAAAAAGTATCTTTGATGTAGTTTTTTATCGCTTTGCCTTTTCAGCTAAAACAACAAAACAATGCCTCAGTAGGCTAAAACAAGAAAAATAAAATAAAGGTGTCGCTATAAAGGCAAGTCTGGCTTCAAGCTCTCCATTCTCCAGATGCTGGTGTCTCACGCCTGTAATCCTAGCTACTCAGTTGGCTGAGATGAAGATCCCAGTTCAAAGCCAGCCTAAGCAAAAATGTCAGTGAGACTCTTTATCTACAATCAACTACCAAAAATCTGGAAGTAAAGATATGGCTCAAGTGGTAGAGTGCTAGTGTTTAGTAAAACAGCTAAGGGATAATACCCGGGACTAAGTTCAAGCCCTAGTACCAGCACAAAAACAAAGCAAAAATCTCATTCTCTTGCCTAGGCCTTCCTAATTCTGAGGTTATAGTGGTACATTGCCATGTATGACTTAAAATGTTAAACTTCCATAGGATAGAAATGAGACTGATTGTAAGACTAACTTGCTATAGAGCTTAAGTGAGAATTGTCTAATGAAACATAGAAATTAATAATAGGAGCTCACTAAAGAGGAAGCTCCAGTAATATATGACGTTGGAGAAAAATCACATGAGGCAGGTATTTTTTGTAAAGAAATGAAGACGAATATTTGCAAATATGAATTAGGCCTTAAATAAAAATCCAGCACATTCAAATACTCACTTTAAAAGCCTCAGAGGGACCAGTGCTGAAATTTGACCAGTGAAATGAAAACTAAATGAGAACTAAAATAGCAGCATTAGATAATCTCTCGAGTAAAGTTGTAAAAAGAAAAAGTATTGGTCATTCTTGCTATTTTGTTATGCTTATTGGAATAGGGAAGAAAAAGGAATCTGGAAAGCAATAAAATAAAACGCCCAAATTCTTGGAATTTGATTCTATCCAAAAGGAAATGATCTCTTAAATCCAGCACAGCTTTTCAAATTAAGATTCTTCCTGTCAAGAAACCCTTTCTTTATACCTTTGTTTTAATGATCTGAAAGATAATTCTCAGAACCTTTGGGTGATATGTAAAAGTGATTTTAAAATCAAAAGGTGATTATAGATGAATATTTTAAAAATGAAGGGGCTTTTGGGTTTCTCAAAACATCTCTTAAAAGATTGGAGTTGTATATTCATGGATAACATTTAATCTTAGATAAATAGTGTGTATTCTGGGAGTTGCTTAGTGAAGAAGCATCATTTTAAAGGTTGATTTAGAAAAACTGGGAGAGAGTGAGGGAAGGGGTGAGATTGTCCATGAATAAATATACTCATGAGCTGACTTATATAAGTGCTCTATACATCATCTTTATAACAACAACAAGAAATAAAAAGAAATAAAAGCCAATTTATATTGTTATTATTATTAGTGCTACAGTGGTTCCAAACTGACAATCAAAACAAACAAAAGAAGTGGTTAGATAAGTTATGAATTCCTCATGAAACTGGTTGTTATGCACTCATTTAAGAGTAGTGTTCAAAGAAATTTTAATGACATGAAAAGCGTTCACTACTTAGGATGCTCAAAATGCATCCAGTATATTCTCAACTGTGCTTTCCACATACATATGAAATCTAGGTTCTATATATATGTAATGATTTCAAAGTTTACTCTGATTCACCATGATGAAAATAATCATTTCAATGGTTTGTATGAAAGGAGTAGGGAAGAAAAGAAAAAAAATAGAATGCAAAAATACCCAGTGTGCTCTGAAACTGAGATCAAATGAATCATTTTGTCTCTCAGGTAAAGCATTCACTGTCTGAGAAGAATAGCACTCATTTGGTGCTTTTCTTTTATCCTTAATATGAGAGCTATATCTGCCTAATGTAGGTACCATTGACAATGAATTTTGTTCTATAGGAAACATATTGCTTGGTAGAAAAAAAACTTAACCTGGCAGATCCTGCTAATGTGTAACTTGGCCTAGTGTTAGTGATTTTTTTGCTTTTAAATATTTGTGCCAGTCCTGGGGCTTGAACTCTAGGCCTGAGTGATATCCCTGAGCTGCTTTTTGCTCAAGGCAAGCACTCTACCACTTGAGCCACAGCATCACTTCTGGCTTTTTCTGTGATTGAATTTCACAGACTTTCCTGCCTGGATTGACTGCAAACCTCAGATCTCAGCCTCCTGCGTAGCTAGGATAATAGGTGTGAGCCATTGGCATCTAGAACTACTGGTATTTGACTATAGTGATATATAACCCAAGGAAAATTTTAATTAATAAAATAGAAAGGTGTAAGTAATCCTATAAACATTTTGGGATTACTTGAGTGGCATAAACCTGAAGAACCTGGAGAAGGTACTGAGAACGTTAACTGGGACAGAGCATAATAAAGAGTTTCATTAAAGCTATAGAGCATGAAATGAATTTGCTTCCTGGACTTGTTTCTGTAATGAATCCACTCTTGCCCAGTTGCCTGGCACAATGGTTAGCCAAGCCAGAACGTGTGCAATGATTGGGAAAAGAAAATGCCATGAAGTTTAGAGAGAGTATTTGCAAATAAAGTCAGACAACAGTGCTCTTTTTGTATCCTCCACAGAAGTTTCAGAAATAAGCTGCTTGAACCGTTTCTTTTTAGTGAACAGTGCGTCTTTCTTCTGGCTACAGATCAGAATCGTTTTACAAGCTAGAGACTTGGATTGTGCCCATGGAAGACTTGATTCAGTAGGTTTCCAGGAGCATCGGGGTAACTGTATTTAAACAAGATAAAACAAAGCAAAACAAAACAAAGATGAGATACAGTGCTGTGTTGCTATGTTGTCATCCCAACTACTCGGGAGGTAGAAATTGGGAGAATCAAAGTTCAAGATCTGCAGCGTCAGAAGTTAGCAAGACCCTATGTTAACCAACAGCTGGGCATGGTAGAGAATATATGAATGACAGGTGGGAGGCGTAGGAAAGAGGATTGACCAGCATTGGGTGAAAACATGAGACTCTATCTGAAAAAATATGTAAAGCAAAAAAGGGCTGGGGGCCTAACTCAAGTAGTAGAGCTCCTGACTACTAACCACATGGCCTTGAGAGCAGACAGCAGTACTACCAAAATCTGGCAACAACAAAAAAGCAAAAGGCTTTTCCTAACAGCCCAAACTGAGAATGACTGGGCTCCATTGGCCAAGCAAGGATGATACAAAGAAAGAAGATAATAGGCAGGCTTTTACACCACTCGTTCTCAAAAGGGTAGGTCAGAGTAAGTTTGATTGAAAAAGTCATTTTTCTAACAGGAAAACATTATTTTCCTGCCTTGAATTCTCCCTCCACCAATGGCTACGTTTTTATGATTCTAGCAAGGTGTTGGTGGCTCGCACCTGGAATCCTAGCTACTCAAGGGGATGAGATCTGAGGATGGATGTTCAGAAGCCAACCTGGGAAGAGACTCTTATCTCCAAGTAACCAACAAAAAGCTGGAAGTAAAGACATGGCTTAAATGGCAAAATGCCAACCTTGAGAGGAAAAGTTGAGAGTGTAAGACTCTGAATTCTGGCCCCAATACCGGCACGCACACACATACACACACACACACACACACACACGCATGTGTGTACATACTGACTAGCTCATGTAATTTGTGGAATAGTGTACTGAAATTGAGAAGCAGATCATTTCTATGAGAATGCTTTTTATATCATTGGAACAGTGACAAATTATTAGTCACGTTGGGGACTGTCTCTGTGGCCAATTTCCTTTGGGAAGCTGAAATTGTAGATTGTGAGTCCTTTGATACCACATCATACCCAAATGGAAAACCATGTAAATCATGTACTATGGCTTTTTAAAACAGACAATACAAGGGCTGGGAAATTGGCTTAATAGTAGAGTGCTTGCCTTGCATGCCTGAGGCCCTGGGTTTGATTCCTCAGCACGACATAAGCAGAAAAGCCGGAAGTGGTGCTATGGCTTAAGTGGTAGAGCGCTTAGCCTTGAGCTGAAGAGCTGAGGGACAGCGCCCAGGCCCAGAGTTTAGCCCCCACGACCGACAAAAAATAAAAATAAAAAATAAACCAATACAAAATACACAAAAAACTATTATTGACAGATACTGGTGGTTCACACCTGTATTCCTAGCAATTATAGTTTGAGGCCAGCCTAGGCAGAAAGGTTCATTAGACTAAAAAGTAACTAGCAAAAAGGTAGGACTGGAGCTAGCATCACGAGTGTGAGGTTTGGAGTTCAAACTCTATAAAATAAAATCCTCCAAAACATAAAACAAGAAACTCTTGCAGGTCTGTTAAAAATGAAGTTTGAGCAGCTATTGATTGCATCAAAATCTTCTTATGTCTTTGCTAAACCATAGTCATCAACTTCGTTACACTCTCCAGAAGCATTCCTTGTTCCCATGGCAACAGGCAAAACATGGCCAAGTTGTATGTGGTTTGTACTTAGTTCTCTGACTCGCATGAAGATGTGACTTTGTTCTTGAAATAATTCAAAGAAATCCTCTTGTTCCCAGACCAATAAACAGCCTCATACCAAATAATCAGAGCCAGGAAGGCTGTCTGTCTCTTGATACTCTTAATTAAGATGCCTCCACTAGGTTCCTAGCTTATAAAGTATACAAGCATTTTCTTATTTTTGAAAAACCCATTAGGTTCCTTTTGTTAAGAAAAGGAAGGAAGGAAGAAAGGAAGGAAGGAAGGAAGGAAGGAAAGAAGGAAAGAAGGAAAGAAGGAAGGAAGGAAGAGGAAGGAAACTGACATATATACTTTTGGAATGTATCAGGGAGGAAGGAAGGAAAGGGAGGTAAACTGACATACATGCTTTTGGAATATATCAGAAAAACACCATTTTCTCAAAGAATAGCCCCACCAGTCATAGCTTGCTTATTGTGTTTTACATTACTGTCTATAATTTAATTTCACCATAATGGAAAGGCAGAGGTAAGAATACAACTTTGTATATAACATAAAAATAATTTCTTTATTTTATCTATTTTTGTATTAAAATTAGAGGAACTCATGAATTGCTTTTTTTCCCCCCTTTTCTGTTTTTGTGCTGGTACCAGGGCTTGAACTCAGGGCCTGGGCTCTGTCCTTGAGCTCTTGTGCTCAAGGCCAGTGCTCTATTGCTTGTTTGAGCCACTTCTCCACTTCTGGCTTTATGCTGCTTAATGGAGATAAGAGTCTCATGGCTTTCCTGCCTGAGCTGGCTTTGAACTTCAATCCCCAGCTCCTAGCCTCTTGACTAGCTAGGATTATAAGCATGAACCACCCCCACCTGGTTGACACGTCTCCACTTTATTTTACTTATTTATTTTTAAAAAATTAAATTTGAATTTTATTGTCAAGGTGTACATAGGAGTTACAGTTATGTAAGTAAGGTTGTGAGTACATTTCTTGTATGTCTCTATGATAATAATGGTTACAATTACCTTCGGGATTATGAAAACACAAAGAAATGGACAGAACTTTGTGGCAGAGAAGGTGAGCCAGTGGGTTTGCTGTAAAAGATACTCACAGAGTTTGGAGATTCATTTTGTTCTTGTGTTCATGTGGGACCACTGCATTCAGCTTCCTTTTTATGATTCCGTTATGGCCAATGTAGGCACTAGCCAGCTGGCTAGGCTGTTCCCTAAGAAATCCTCTGTTTCTTGACCTTAGTAACTGTCCTTCAGGTGCGCATGAAGATTAATGAGTTCCAAGTACAATGCGATAGTGTCCTTGCATCCAGTTAGGCTTTTTTCCCCTCAGTTGTTCTTATCCTAATAATCTGTCCAGTAGCCTTCACCTTCAGAATTCTCTCACAGGGCCACAAACCTAGTGATACCTCTGTGGGGTGTGAACTGGAATGGGAGCCTGTGGTCCCCATTCCCAGAAACCAGCGGCCTGTTTGCATATTAGAAAAAGACTCCTCCATTCACTAGTCACTGAGTAGAAATTGCTCTGTCACTAGACTGAGATGGGTTCTCTGATTTGTGGAATGAGTTCTCGACTAAGAGTGTAATGGAACTCCCCCCCCCCACACTTCATCTATTCCATAGAATGGATAAAGTAAGCAAATAAAGTGTGTAAAAAGGACAGGGAAATAGAAGAGCAGAGAAGATTTGATGAGAAATGTGTGCTCCCTATTTGGTGTGGTAGTTCACACCTGTAACCCCAGCTACTCAGGAGGCAGAAGCAGGAGGATTGCATGCTCAAAACTAGCCAGGTAAAGTTAGCATGACCTTATGCTAAAAGCAAGATTTTCAAGAAGGGCTGGGGGGTATAGCTCAAGTGGTAGAATATTTGCTTACCTAGCATGAGATTCTAACCTCAGTAAGACAAACCGAAAAAGAAATGAAGAAACAACTGAAAAAAGAGAAAAGAAAGAAAGAAAAAAAGAATACCAGGGTCCAGGTGCTCTGCCACTTGAACTGAAATCCTCTAAATGTGAGTGGAAGTGAGCACTTAAGACACAACTCTAAATTCTTTCTCCTTCCTTCCTACCTTCCTTGCTTCCTTCCTTACTCCCTCTCTCTCCCTTTTCCTTCTTTCCTTTGTAATGTCGGTCATGGGGCTTGAACTCAGGGCCTGGGCACTGTCCATGAGCTCTTTTGCTCAAGGCTAATTCTCCACCACCTTGAGCCACAGCTTCACTTCTGGTTTTCTGGTGGTTAATTGGACAAAAGGATCTCACTGACTTTTCTGCCTGGGCTGGCTTTGAACTGAGATCCTCAGATTTCAGCCTCCTGAGTAGCTAGGATTACAGGCATGAGCCACGAGCGCCTGGCTCTTTCCTATTTCTTTTCAGGAGTTCTATTCATTTATTCTAAGTAGTTTGTCCACCACTCTGAGCTCTTAGAATTGAGATGATGTTTCAACTTTGTCCTTACAAAGGTGGGATGTATCAACAAACTTAGATCCTTCTGTTTTTCCATTTTTTCCCAGTATTTTGTTATTGTTGTGTCCTAAATGGAGTATTTTAAGCTGTGCTGTGATCACTTAAAAATTAAGTTAAAAGGAAGGCCAAAGCAAACAAAGAGGGTTTCCCAGGGAAACAAGGGAAGCTGCTTTTTATTCTGATCGATGAAACATTGCCACCTCGTGGGTTTTCGGTAGATAGCAATGATAAACAAAATACAGTGGAGAATGCTGAAATCAGTAGTTCATAAAGAAAGGAGAGGCCTTTGAATAGCTTGTCAGTGAAATACTTTATTGGATTGTAAATTCCATGTTGGCAGGGAGTTTTCTGTTTAGTTCTGTGTTCCTAGAATCTAGAACACATATTCACTCTAAAAGTTGACTTTTTTGTGTACATATTTTTCTTTTTGCTAGAAAATCTTCCATGATTCATATATTTGAGCAAGTTTTTCAGGTTTTTTTTTTTAACTTTAACTTTATAGTTTTTTCTCCTGCTTGCTCCTGTTGTAAAAGGAATGTGCCACCATGTTGGGAAAATGTAAATGATGGAACAGAACAATAATAGTTCATGGAAACATTTTCATTGCTATTTTGTTACTTGCCTGTTAGAAAAGGGACTGATAACAGATTCAGAATAGGATACACATTTTCCAAACTGTCAGGGGAGAAGCCACACTTTAACATTAGATTTTTATTATATTCATTTTTAAGTATGTCCGTATGTATATATGTATTTTTTTTATACCAGTCCTAGGGCATATGGCTGGGCACTATGTTCAGCATTTTTACTCAAGGCTAGCACTCTACCTCTTGCGCTCTACTTTTTTTTTCATAGTTATTTGAAGAGTCTCACGGATTTTCCTGCCCAGGCTAGCTTTGAACTATGACCCTCAGATCTCAGCCTCTTGGGTAGCTAGGATCACAGGTGTGAGCCTCTGGCATTGGCTGTTTTACTATTACAGTTAAGTAGTTATACAAATGGGTTGCAAATCTATGTAAGTTTATGGATATAAGGCATCTTGATCTATATTTTTCTTTTATATTGGATATTTACAAAGCAAAGACTCTCAATTCAAAAGGTCTGAAAAGGCATGCCATGAGAATTCTTCCTTCTGGTCTCTGTCTTCTAACATTGCAACTCCTTCTGCAAACCATCAATCTTCTCCTCCCCATGCTCTTCCTGACACTTCCTAGATGTTTGTCTTCCAATAAAACTGTCCCTGTGGCCAGTAAGTAATTATACTTCTTATTTAGCCAACATTTTTTTTTTTGGTTGGTCTTGAGGCCTTGGTCTTGAACTCTGGGCCTGGGTGCTGTCCCTCAGCTCTTCAGCTCAAGGC
The DNA here is from genome assembly GCF_024711535.1 of Dipodomys merriami. Lineage (NCBI taxonomy): Eukaryota > Metazoa > Chordata > Mammalia > Rodentia > Heteromyidae > Dipodomys > Dipodomys merriami. The sequence goes on from NW_027202826.1 coordinate 26,544,894, forward strand.
AAGCACTCTTACCAATTGAGCCACAGTACCACTTCTGGTTTTCTGGTGGTTAATTGGAGATAAGACTCTCAGGGACTGCCCAGGCTGGCTTTGAACCTCGATCCTCAGATCTCAGCCTCCTGAGTAGCTAGGATTACAGGTATGAGCCACCGGCGCCTGGCACAAACAAAACTTAATAGATAATTTAGAGTTCTCTCAACTATGTTTTTAATTCTTAACAGAATGGATAATATTTTCCAAGTAAAAAAAACCCCAATCATTTTGACATTAAGCTCTGTCAGTTTCTTACCTAGGCTTTGTAATAATTTATATTTGAACATAAATTGCTCACACAGACTCCCGGTGTGGTGGTTGACAGTTTTACTAGGTTATAAACTTCCACCAAATCATCTCCTATTTCCAATGCCATAAGTAATTTGTTCTGATCATGGCAGTTGATGAGAGAAATAGTGACAGGTGCTTTACTTTCTCATCATATGTTTATTTGAGTGTGTAATATATGTTGTGTGTTCTTTTACCTTGAAAAAAAAAGATCATTTGCCTGTTATTCTGCTCTGTTTTCACTTAATTTCTTTGTTTCTATTATGAAAATGATTAAGAGAAGCAAGCTATAGATCCATTTGCCTGGTCTCTCTCTCTCTCTCTCTCTCTCTCTCTCTCTCTCTCTCTCTCTCTCTCTCTCTCTCCTCCCCCCCTCCCCCCAGCTTGAATTCTTGGCCTTGCACTTACTATTTCTCTTGGCTTTTTTCACTCAAAGATGGCACTCTACAACTTGAGCCACATCTTCACTTCTGGAGTTTTACTGGTCAATTAGAGATAGGAGTCTCAGCCTTTTTCTACTTGGACTGGCTTCGAATCTCCATCCTGAGATCTCACTCCTGTGTGTGGAGGATGGCGGGTGTGAGTCACCAGCCCTGAGCTTGTCTGATCATGCTCAAGCATTTTTTGGTAAACCTGCAGCTATGGTAGGGCATTCCAAAGTCACCCAGTTAGTCATATTTTACACCAAAACATCCTCATGACAGGTGTATTTGGACTTTTCAAGATTTTCTTGTTCCAGAACATAGGGGAAGGAAGATCTCAGTTCATAGGAAATTTTAATGACAGCAGATCACTTTCAGTCTTTGGTTGTGGTCAGAGGGGATTTTTATTAGCAAGTTTAAGATTTTTCCATGCTGGAGCATAGGGTTAACCACTATGCAACTCTCTTTAGTATAAAGGCCCCCAAACCATAACTACAACACTATGCAATAACTACAGTCTGTACTTAAATCAAAGAATACATGAAATGAGAAATTTCATATTGTTGAACTTTATTATTATTATTTTTTTTTTTTGAGGGGAAGGGGGTTGGGTAATGGAAAAAAAAACCCATCATTTTCAGTTCAGCAGTTTTAGTTTGAAGCACATTGATTTGTCCACAACTACGTGTTTTACCTTGTGGAAGCATACAGGCACTCTTGTGTAAGAGAACATGATTTATTTATGCGAGGGGCTAATGCATTTCCATTAAGAATTTAAGATCAATGGGAGGACAGAAGAGAGAGTTTTCAAGCGCCCCCTGGCGGTTAAGGTTTGGACCTGGTTTGAAAGGTTGGGAAATTGTGTGGAGAAACTGACAGAAGTTTGGTTACTTTGGCATAAAGGTTGTTAAATATTTTCATCTTCAAGTTATCTATAGCCTTCATATTAAAAAGTTAACATGAGAATTGTTGAAATATGGGAATTATTTGTGTTCCAAGTGTAATAACCTAACTTGGTTAAAAAAACAAAAATATAATGTATGTACACAGGATACATTAATCATATTCAACGTATATAGGTGACAATGGCGCTAGGGAAATTTAGGGCATGTGTGGGGTGGGCAAAGATTTGGGAGAATGATGGAAGGGGTGACATCTGTCAAGATCATTATACTCATAAGGTAACATATTGAATTGAACCCCCTTAAAGATAATTGAAGAAGAAAAGTTATACATATTTTTTGATATTTTTTTCTGTGCTCAGTTTCTTCATTTTATTTGTTTTAATTTTTATATTTGGCAGTTCTACGGTTTGAACGCAAAGCCTCAGTCTTGCTTATTTGAGTCAGGCCACCAGAGAGAACTTCTTTATAGTTATTTTGGTGCTAGAGTATATAAGGCTGGTCTCACTCAGTGATCCTCTAGATCTCAGCCTCCTGAGTAGTTAGAATAGTAGGTGTGAGCCATAGGTTTCTGACTAGTTTCTGCATTAAAAAATGAGGATAATGAGAAAATCTATTTCATGGGCTTGTTATAAAAAGGAAAGGGATACTTATAAAATATATGTAACAACGTGGCTAACAAAATGAGCACAATGATTGTTATTTTTAATGTTATGCATTGTATTTACAAAAAAATCCTTCTTTAATTTTTCATAGCAAGCATTCTGTGGTTGAATTATCCTACCTGCTATTATAAATAGCCTCAGTTAACAATTTTCCCTAATTGAACAATTGCTGGGGAAAATGAGAGGTGTTGGCAGAACCAGATCTGTGTTTTATTTTTATTGTTCTTGTACAAAGGAGTTTCAATTCAACAAATCAGTTTATGAGTCCAATGCATCTTTTCTTTAAAAAATTTATTTTATTGTTATCATAGAGGTGGTGTTACACGCATCAGGTAATGTACAATGTTACCTGTTCCATCACTCTTTCTCAGTCCCTTCCTTCCATCTCCACCCATGAGTTGTGTAGTTCACTTTCATCAGTGTCCAGTGAGCTCCACTGCGGTATCTTTTCTCCCTTTTTCCTCTGCACTTCTGTCTTTTGACTGGTTATTTGGAGATAAGAGCTTCATAGACTTTTCTGCTCTGGCAGGCTTTGAACTGTGATCCTCAGATCTCACCCTCAGGAATACCTAGGATTACAGGCATGAAACATGGGCAGCCGGCCTGAAAGCTCTTACAGATTGGAGACTGCCTACCATTTGATTAAGGCATGGACAGTGAACGGATAGTTAAAGCATAGTTAACATCAAATCACCAATTGAGGAAGATGGTATTTGAGGAAAAATAAAAGACAAACAGGGTGACATGGTCCAGCCCCTAGAATACAGCTGCCCATTACTGACTATTTGTAATGTATGAGTTATCATGAGTTCTCCCTAGCAGATACAACCTGTAACTGTAAACAGCTACATTTCTTTCAAATGGCTACTAAGCCACACTAGGCACTGTGCCAGACACAGTCACAGCTGTGCGATTGAATCCTTACCACACACTTATGAGGCGTTCTTAGTCCATTTGGAGCTCAGCAGAGTAAAACCTAGAGAGAGTTCAAAACCTCTGCTAGGAATGCTAGGAAGTAATGGAGACCTGATTCCTTTGAAAGGCACGTGTTCAGGCAGGTATCTTTCCGGTAAATCCGTTTGTTTCCAATGGATCTTCAATCTCCTCTCAGCCCAAGCTCTCCAGATGACCTTTCCAGTGAGCACTGCTATGAACCTAGTGTAGAAGCAGCAAGAAGTGATTTTCCTTTGCACAATTTTCTTTTTACGAATGGGAATGCACAATTGTTAAGTCTACATTCTCTTCACATAATATTTATGTTCTTCGAGGGGTAGGGACCATAGATAAAGAGCTATTTAACTCCCATTATTCTTAATAGGATGCCTTTCAATGAAGAGCTGAGTTTTTTTTTTTTTTAAACAAGAAGTGTATTTGTTTTATGGGTAGGAATTTTATGGAGCTCATTAAGAGATTACAGATGCCCAACATTTTAACAAAAATCTCTGCCTGTTATCATATAAGATACTTGTAGTCTGTTTTGAGTGACTAGAACTATTGAATTCTATTTTAATTATTTAACTCATTTTTATTACCTTGAAATAAAAAGGAGGGCACACAAGTGGAACATTGTACAGTAAGAGTCTGTCATCGTTTCCATATAGTTAGATCTAAGGAATTATACTATTTGAATTCTACCTTAGATAAACCATATTTCAGTTCATATATTTGTATATACTTGCATACTACCCAACCTATTTATTTGTAAGTTTATAAATCTAGCTTCCACCTACAAGGGAAAACATGTATACTTTTTGACTCTGGACATGACTACTTCACTTAACACAAAATTTTCCCCAGACCTTTCTGTTTCTTTACAAATGGTACAATATCTTTATTACTAATGGGTGAGTAAAATTCCAGTTTCTTTACAAATGGTACAATATCATTATTACTAATGAGTGAGTAAAATTCCACTGTTTATGTATACCACATTTCTCAATCCATTCATCCATTGAGGGGCATCTGGGCTGATTCATACCTTGACTATGGTGAACAGTGCTGCAATGAACATGGTTGTGCTGGTGGCCTTACTCTAATCTGCCTTGTATCCTTCCATACTAAAATTTAACTCCAGTTAAGATTAAGGTAATCACATTATTCTACCTTTGCTATGGTATTAATGATTCTCTTTTTATTTTTGTACCACTATTGGGGCTTCATTTCTTCTTACTGAGAAGAAATGTTCACATGCTTGATAGCATGTTCCTTTAGCTGTAGGTAGTTCTGCTTCTGTTGTCTTGTGATAAGGTTAACTTGAGATATCTCAAAGTCAAGCCACACCCTTCTCTGAAGGCCAGGTGAGAATGCTTTTAACTTAATTTGTTCTCTTTCAATGGCAAGTGCATTTCTAAATTTATGTTGGTGTTGCTCAGTTGGTTGTTTTAATTTTTAATGATCTTGAAAATATTAAAGTCCCTTCCACTTTTATAGCATATCCTGTACCAGGATAAACCATTATATGTGGTGGGAGATCAATCTATTATATGCATCTATTATCACCTACCAATCTCTAATAGTAAAATACCACAGCACTAAAGGTAATTACAGTTCGTAGGTTGAGTGGGTTGTGGTTAAGATCACTTAGCTTCTGGTCATTGTTGAAATTGCAGGTACGATTTACTAATACAAAGTTTTGATAACTAAAGTCAGTTCTGGAGCTCTGGGTTTATGGTAGATTTCCAGAAAAGGGGTCCGTAACATTTCTTTCCCGATCTAATCACAGATTCTTTCTGTGACAATTTTCTGTCTTGATAGTGATTTTATAAAATGGGAATAATAAAGTATTTGTTAAGTTCCTACATATTTCTTTGGATGAAAATTGTAATGGAAAAACCTTTGCATTGAAACTAGGGATATGGCTCAAGCGGTAGAGAGAGATTGCCTAGCAAGAGCAAGTCCTTAGGTTCAATCCCCAGTACTGTCAAGCAAACAAATCAACCAATTAGCCAACCAACCAAACAACAAACAAACTTCTGTAGATACAGAAGCTGTTCTAAAAGTGATCATGTTCTAAAAACATGATTTCTCGGAAGATTCCAACATTCATAACTCAGAAAGCTGGCCTTACTTTGAAATAGGAAATGGAATTTATTTTGCTTTATTCTGGGACAGGGTCTTACTCTAGAGCCCAACATGGCCTCAAACTTGAGATACTCCTGTCTCAGCCTCAATATGTCCTGCCTTAGGGCATGCCACTGTCACACCTAGCTACAGAGTAGACATTTAACAAACGATGCTACCATACTAGTATAATTTTGTTTTTGTGATCATTTACAGCCATTTATCTTTATTATTTCTGATAGCAAACTGTTTATACTTGCTGTTGTCTGATACCTGCCAACCTGATTGCACATATCATGTCATGGGTAGATTATATTATTATTCATCCTGATTTGTACTGTTGGATTCTTGTGATTTCCTCCCCTTCTCTGACCCTGGAGATGAAATCCAGGCTGTGCACAAGCAAGCATCTAACACCAAACTAAAAACCAAGTCCTCTTGGGTTCTTTTCAATAAAGCATGATATTTTCAGTTTTTACTATCCTGTTGTTTCTAGATGATTTTGAATCACATTCTGGCTGGTTAAAGTATCACTGTTCTGTCAGAGAATGCACATTTTAGTTATTTTATAACAATATGTACTGCTTGATTTGACAAAAATCATCAAAAAGACTTTATTCACACTTTCAAATTCAGAAAACACAAGTTCAATATAGTTAACTAGAATTATACTGTTCATACTAAATATGAAGCTTAAAAAAATCCACATCCAGCTAATTTGGGCTGATATGGAGACTTATGCTACTCAGGAGACTGAGATCTAAGAATTGTGGTTTGAAGCTGCCTGATCAGGAAAGTCTGTGAGACTCTTACCTCCAATTAATCACCAAATAGCCAGAAGTGGACTTGTGGCTCAAGTGGAAGAGTGTTAGCATTGAACAGAAATACTCAGGGATGTCACCAAGATCTGTCAATGTACATACATGCATACATGCATACATGCATATATCTGTCAATATGCATATATACACAATATGTGTATATATATGATTGAAAACATATATGTATATATATGCTTGAAACATGATCATGTTGAAAATTAATCTTGTAGCTTACATAATTCTTCATTTTTAAATTATTCTCAGTAAATAGTCCTTTTTATTATTTTTTTCACTTTAACATTAGAGGACCTTTTTTTTTTTTTGGTCGGTCGTGGGCCTGAACTCTGGGCCTGGGCACTGTCCCTTAGCTCTTCAGCTCAAGGCAAGTGTAGAGTGAACTTTTTTTATATCTAGAATAGATTTTTAGAGAATCAAAGTCCATACTGGTGTATCACTTAAAACTACAACCATTTTTTTTTTTTTTGGTGGTGGGCGGTTGATCGTGGGGTCTGAACTCTAGGCCTGCGTGCTGTCCCTCAGCTCTTCAGCTCAAGGTTAGCACTCTACCACTTGAGCCATAGTGCCACTTCTGGCTTTTTCTGCTTATGTGGTGCTGAGGAATCAAACCCAGGGCCTCATGCATGCAGGGCAAGCGCTCTACCACTGAGCCACCTTCCCAGCCCCAAATTACAACCATTTGTAAGGTCATGAATATTCTGCAAAATATTCTCTGTAAGCTCTTTTTTTAAAAAGCCAATTATGAAGTTGTTTTATAAACACTCAAATATATATGGACGTGTGGTGTTTGCTTGGTGCATGAATAATGTAAAAGCTTTGTTAAACAAAATGTTACTCCTGTCCCTCTGTACTCAGAATGGGCACGTGTCATTTTCAGCCTGACTGAGTACTGTGGAGTCACGTAAGAAAGATTGATGGGAATCTCAGGGCAGTATGCCATGCAAATTGCTGGTTGTTTGATATAAGATCATTTTGGGGTATCCTTAAACCACTTAAGCAACCTTGAATGGTAAGAGGAAATATATTCTCTAGAGGGAATTTAAAAATTTCTCAATTGACTCTCTCATGAACTAAGTGCTCATGAATTGGACATCCTGAAAGAGGGTGACATTGTCTTAAGTTCCAAATAAGACAGGGAATACTGTCTCTGAGCCCTCAAGAAAGGAATTATTTGTGAGCTTGGCTTCCCCTGGCAGGCATAAAGTTGGGGTGAACTCTGATGCCTTCCTAGAGCAGGAAGCCAAAAATCAAGCTGAGATGAATCCAGATCTTGCCTTTTACTAGTGAAAACAGGAAGTCAAAGAAAGAACGAAGTCAACTTTCTTACAGGCACAGAATTTCATGTTAGAGCTGAGCCTGGCAATCATAGCACCTATTAGGACTGGAACTGAGGCTGGTAACAGCACCTAGTGGGACCACCTTTTTCTTTTCTGACATTCATAGAGATTCACAAATCTCTTCCTTTTGATAGTAGTGTTGTTGTTGGTTGTGGGGCTTGAATGCATTGCCTCTGAGCTGTTGTGCTCAAGGTTAGTACTCTACCACTTTGAACCACAGCTCCATTTTTTAGATGGTTATTGGAGATCAGAGTCTCATGGACTCTGGACTGGTTTCTAAGCAAGATCCCCAGATCTCAGCCTCCTGACCAAAAGGGATTATAGGCATAAGCCACCAGTGCCCAGCTATCATAGCGTTTGCTTTTGTTATTATTAGAAAAGGAAACTGGAATGATGGATATATTTCTAAAAGTACAAAAGAAATTAATAAAAAAAGGTGTAATAAAAATGTGTAGTAAGTCAAAAATGTTAAATGATTTAATGTCTCTTTTTTTTTCTAAAAAAAAGCTGTCAAGCCTGAATACTTGGATGCTAAAAATGTTATCATCAATGTCAATTTTTATTTTAGTTAGGGCTTTCATTTTTAGCTCTTCAACCACACCCAGACAGATCTCAAACACAAAATCCGTGGTGTGGGTGGCAGAGACGTGGGAACAGCTTGCCTATTTTAATATTTAATCATGTCCCCTCTCAGCTCGAGGTGAAAAGACAAAGGAGCCCAGAGTATCTCAGGGAAGACAGTGGAGTCCATTGCCCCCCAGACTCATGTCCTATGCCATACAAGAGATTACTTACACTAGTAGATAAAAGGATTTTTTTTTACAGTAGTTTAACAGACACCGTTCATCTTTTTTTGAAAAAACAATTCATGGAGACTGGCCCAGTTATAGAATATAAACATTTCTAAACAATCGAATGATCTTTCACTCTATTATTTATTTGAAGAACTTTCCTGGGAGCCATGAACAATTGAGATTAGTGCAGCTCTTTCACGGAGATCTGTATTTAGGATTCAAAGAAAGTCATGTGGCTGCATGATGGCCAGCAGTGTGGATCTCCTCAAGTCTGGGTCGATCAGATGGTGGGGAACTCTGGCTGGGATTGCAGTGGGTCCTTTGTGGATGGCCTCATTTGAGGAACTGGACAGTGGTTTTCTTCTTAGGTCACCTAGGCCACACCCTCCCTCACAAGGACAGCCATCCCTGAGGGGAAAGATCCAGACTTTGCTCCATGAAACCCTGGAACACATTTTTCCTTTCATTTATCTCTGGTAAATTTATCCTGCTGCCACCGAAATGAAAAACAGAGGGATGGAAATGTAGACAGATTTTGCAGTGACAAACGCCTCATTTCTTCTCTGTCTCTCTTTTCTTCCTGCATGTGACTGCTGTTGCCTATGGCAACCTCCCTTAAAACATTTATAGCGGCGTTTACTACAGTGTGAGGGAATCCCAAATTAGAAGTGATATGTCTTTTCCATATAGGGACACAATCTTTCATTATTTAACTAGCTTTGTATAGGGTTAGTGCATCAAAGAATCTACAGTTTGAGATTTCTTGCCCTGTTGGAGCATATTTCTCCATATATTTATATTTATATATAAATATTATATATATATGGATATTCACTTTCCTGGGAACTCAATCAATGAACTATATCCTCAGCTATTTAATTTCCTTCCTTCCTTCCTTCTTTCCTTCCTTCCTTCCTTCCTTCCTTCCTTCCTTCCTTCCTTCCTTCCTTCCTTCCTTCCTTCCTTCCTTCCTTCTTTTTTCTTTCTTTCTCTTTCTTTCTTTCCTTCCTTCCTTCCTTCTTTCTTTTCTATTTTCTTTTTTAAATTTTGAGGCAGGAGCCAGGTGGCTCACACCTGTAATCCTAGCTCCTTAGGAGGATAAGATGTGAGAATCTCAGTTCAAAGTCAGCCTGGGCAGGAAAGTTCCTTGAGACTCTTATCCCCAATAAACTGCCAGAAAATCGAAAGTGGCACGGTAGCTGAAAGTGGTAGAGTACTAACATTGAGGAGAAGAGCTCAGGGACACCACCCAGGCCGAGTTCAAGCCCCGTGACTCTCTCTCTCCCTCTCCCCCCTCCCTCCCTCCCTCTCTCCCTCCCTCCCTCCCTCCCTCCCTCCCTCTCTCTCTCCATCTCTCCCTCCCTCTCTCTCTCTCTCTCTCTCTCTCTCTCTCTCTCTCTCTCTCTCTCTCTCTCTCTCTCTCTCTCTCTCTCTCTCTCTCTCTCTCTCTCTCTCTCTCACACACACACACACACACACACAGAGGATCCTGCTGAAGTTCCTCAGGCTGGTCTTGAATGTGAGGACTTCTTGTTTTAGCCTCCTGAGTAGCTGAGATTACAGGCACGTTCCACCTTACCTAGTTTAACATTGATCTTTATTGATGGTTCATGCCATTTTAATCTGGTCATAGGTCCCTGGAGAAACAATCTGTGTGTCTTGGCTTTAGATCTAACGCTACAGTCTCAATTCAGAATGATTTTCTTCCTGAACAACACCCATAGATCAGTCAGCCCTGTGTATAGTCCAGGAACAATGCTGAAGGCTGTGTATCCATTATCTGATCCTCACCATAATGATGCAAGGTGGGTATGGTAACCCATATCCTGCAGATGGAGAAACTGAGGCTCCAGGAGGTGTTTGCCCGGGGCTGATGGTTACAATGTATCTAAATCTCTTTTTCTGACTCCATACTGAGCAGTGAGAACTGCTTGCAACTCTATTGTGTTTTGCCACCCTTAGAAATGGCCTGAACACCCTTTGACTCAGATAAGTGACACCTTCCTCCTGGGGGAGGGGCTGCTGCTTCCCTGGAATTAGTGTTCATCTAGATGGGCCTACTTCCAAATCCTTCCTTCCTTCCTACTTGCTGTCTTAGATTCTGATCCTAGTAGCCTGCCTTCCTGGTTTCCTATGGTCTTAGACTTTAATGTGGATGACTTTGTTTCTGTAGGCACTGAGGTGGGGGAAGGAGAGGAATGAGAGGAGAAGGAAAGGAAGGAAGAGGAAGCTGTGTTCTGAACACGAGGCTAACTCTCAGGAGTGGTAGAAGATAAACTGGACGGTGTGGGAGAGAAACACTCAAGCAGACCTTATCTAGCCAGTCTTGAGAAATATTTTTGTGCGTAGAGAATTCTTTCTTACATCCATCCCAGCTTTTCCCTTCATTTTTAATTCACATTAATTATTGTCATTAATTGTGTAAAGCAATTTCATAATCTTATTTCCATTCATACAAGTATATATTTATATAATATAATATATTTTATACATTTATATAATATACAATCTATAATCTATTTTATAATATATCATAGTATATATAATATATTTTATAATATATAATGTAGTATAATATATATTTTATAATATATAATGTAGTATAATATATAATATATTTTATAATATATATCTTGTTTTTGTTTGTTTGTTTAGCCTGGCAATTCTGGGGTTTGAACATAGGGCTTCTGGCTTTTTAGGTAGGTGTTGTACTACTTGAGCCACATATATATCCCTTTTTTTTTTTAACTTCAGTTGGTTGTTCTCATAAGCCTCACACTGTAATCCTCCTACTTACACCTCCTACATAATTCATATTATAGCTGAGTACTACCACTGCAGCTCATTGATGATAAGGTGAGATCTAGCAAGATTTTTCTTTATTTACTTTTACAATTATCTATCAGCAAGTTCATAGTTTCAAGTTAACTTGTCATTTGATGGGAACCATGCATTTTGATCAGTGTCACCCTTTGTATCATTTCCCCCCAATCTCTCCCAACTCCACCTCAAGTCACCTGCTTCCATTTTCACGCGCCTACACTGAATATTCTGACTGCATTCACCCACACTTCCTCTCTCCGTTTGTCTTTCCCACTTCTCTTGACCTCTCTGCTCTGACAACACAGCTTCCAGCCAGCCTCTTGGTATTCATTTTGTTAAAAGATAAGATTATTTGTCAAAGGGGTTAGACCACTGGCATTCACCCCTGCATGTACCATTTTTTTTCAATTTTTTTATTGTAATTAAGTGGTTACATAATTTCCCAAATTTCACAGTATTGTGGGATAGTGATGCTTAAAGTCACAAACACATTCTAACTTTCCTGGAGCAATTTGTCTATCATGGTCTATGAGCTTTGGGATACAGTTATATCTTTCACATTGGGTGATAGGTACATTTCTTTTGTTTGCATAGCGTCAGCTGTTCCCTCTTTCCCACTTGTTCCCTCCCTCGCATGTACCATTTTTTAGTCAATTTGTGTATATATGCATATGACCTATCTATGTTTTCATCCATGTTTATAATTTAGGTATCATTTCCATCTGTGAAAGAAAACATACATCCTTTCCCTTTCTGAGCCTGACTTACACCATTTAATTTTCTAGGTCTATTCACTTCCCTGAAAATAAAGTATTATTCTTCCTAATGGATGAATAAAATTCCATAGTGTTATAGTGTGTGTGTGTGTGTGTGTGTGTGTGTGTGTGTGTGAGAGAGAGAGAGAGAGAGAGAGAGAGAGAGAGAGAGAGAGAGAGAGAGAGAGAGAGAGAGAGAGAGAGAGAATCACATATTCTTGATCCATTTATCCATTGTGGGTCATTTGGACTATTTCTATAACTTGACTGTGGAAAAGTTTTTTCTTAAGAAAAAGCCAGTCTTATCTCATGGAGCTTCTCATGGTGGGTAAGGCCTTGCAATTACATCTGTCTTTATGTTGTGTGGCAAACACAAGATGACCTAAGATGACCTTGTGTTGGCAACTTGCATCTTGGCTGTTGAACCCACAAGGGGGTAGCAGTTCCAGATAAGCAATAGTGGGGTGAGAGGGAGAGGATACCAGTCAGTATCTCACTTCAAGATAGGCCTCCCTGGCCATCTCTACACATGAGTGATTATCAGAGGGAATGCCAAGATGACCTCAAGCATCCATAGGCTCCTATCACCAGTCTGCTGAGTAGTGTGAAGTTTAAGGGAGGCGTGTGACTGGGTAGGAACAATCAAGCCACATTAAACATGTCCTTCACCTAGTGTTTGATACAAAGATCATGGCTGCTGTAATCTCAATTCTAACTTGGACTAGTACTATATAAACTTTCTAGAGACTTTTCTAGGGGGATAACAGATGGGACTGGCTGTAGTTTAGATGAGAGAGGGTCTAGGAGACACATATTAGGAGTTATCCATGTACAATTTTAAGCTGCAGGAAAAGACAGTGTTGACAAGTGACAGGCTGTGGCTTGAGGAGAGGACTCACAGTGACTGTGTGTGTGTGTGTGTGTGTGTGTGTGTGTTTGTGTGTGTGTGTGGTGAGGAATCACAGTGATTGTGTGTGTGTGTGGAGGGGAGCGAGGAATCACAGTGACTCTGTGTGTGTGTGTGTGTGGTAAGGAATTACAGTGATGGTGTGTGTGTGTGTGTGTGTGTGTGTATGTGTGTGTGTGTGTGTGTGTAGATTCATGTCAGTGTGACCTTTTCCAGAGGAAACAGCTCAGAGAGCTGACCTTATTTTCTCTGAAATGCCTATTTGTCAATGTTTTTATTTGGAAAATGAAGCAAGAGGAAGCAGTTTGATGTTCACCAACTTCTCTGCAATGTGTATATTGGGACATTTCAATTTATATTTTTTAAAAATTCTAATTAATTGATTAATTATGTTTGACAGTTCTGGGGCTTGAACTCAGGGCCTGGCTGCTGTCCCTGAGCTTTTGTGCTAGAGGCTAGTGCTCTACCACTTGAGTCATGCCTCCACTTCAGTCTCTTGATAGCCACTTGGAGACAAAACTCTCATGGGCTTTCTTGCCAGGACTGACTTTGAAACACAATCCTCAGATCTCAGCCTCCTTAGTAGCTAGGATTACAGGCGTGAGCTACCAGTACCCAGATCAATTTTTATTTTTTTATAGTTGGAAAGCTAAGGTGTATTGACAGACAAAAACCAAGCGATGAGCTTCATTCAGTGCATGCAGAGCTGAGGGTCAGTCTCCATGTGGCTGAGTGATTTCTCTCATGCTAGCCTCTGCCTCCTTCCTAGCCCAGCCTTCTAGCAAACTTAATGAGCATGGGCTTCTACTGAGATTTGGGGCAGTGATCAGAATGTTAAATAATGCAGTGACAGGGCCACTTCTGGCCATTGTTCTTCAGTCTAAATGGTTATATGGATGGGTTAGATAATGTAGGTGGTTCTCCATTAAGGAACTGGATTAACATTGGAAGCTTATATCTTCTGGGCCACTACCCTATTGTTAGGGGCCAGTCACCGTCCATCAGACTGGACAGTTAACTGAAAGCGAGAAGTGTTTGATTGCAATCACAGGAAATCTCCAAAGTACCTGCATCAGTGGCATTATAACACCATAAAAGTCAGGTCAATTAAAAGGTATATCAACACACGCCATACCTCCCCTGACCTTGTCATTCCATTCTCCAAAAACATTCAAATTGGGGGTAGCTTTTGCTTTGTGTTGTCTTTGGAAGGCAATTCAAATCATGTGTTGGAAAGAGGCCAGGAGACCCCATCTGCTTCGAGTTTGTCTTTCTAAATTGGTACAGTGGGTAATGCAGAGGCAGAATGACACACCTCTGTGATGAATATTTTCATGAACCCTCTCAGTCTCTAGAGATTCCGCCCATGCACTGGTAAATGGTGTCATTTGTGGGGACATAATGACAAGGGCTTAAATTGGAAAGCAAGACAGATTTAGCAAGAGAATGTTTCCCATTAAAAAGGGGCCAGGCTAATTTCCTGTGTCCAATTTGAGGAGCGAGAAGGGTTGAATCAACAAAAACATCAAATGCTAATTTGCTCTGTTTTATTACTACGCTGACATAGTACCTGGATTCCATGTAGATCACAGCACCATGTGAAATGGAATTATAAAGTATCTGTGAAGAGAAAATAAAATCAAAAGGAGAGAGAGGATTTAGAGTCTGAACCAGAGCCAATCTTCCATCATTCTGCCCATCGAATGCCAACAATGGTAGTGGTACCCAGCTCTTTTTGCTGCTTTCTGTGCATCAGGAACTACATAAAGATGATCTCCCTTAATCATCTGATGACTTCCCTGTTTTACTTTGTAGCTGAAGGCACCGAAGTCTAGAAAGATTAATACATTGGTGGGTTTTCTCCACAGAAATGTCTTCTCTCTTCCTTTTCTCCCATTCCTCAATTAGCTCCTTTTCTTAGTTTGGCAAATATAGAAAGAGGGAAAAAAAGGTAGTGAACATAGGTGTGGCCTATAGCTGTTGCCAAACCAAGAGGCAGAATTATCCTAGGAAAGGCAGGAATGCCAAAGGAAAAAAAAAAAAACTTTCCTTCCAAAGGATTCTTTATTTCCCCCCCCCCCATTAACTATAGTTTCAAGATAACCAGTGAAAAGATCTAGTTAGATCTTTAGATTAGATCTTTTAGATTAATCCATCCTTTCTAAACTCATAAAAAGTATCTTTTATGTAACATATTGCTCTTTTTCATTTGAACCCAAGAAAATGCTCTTTCTTCCCACTAGGAAAATATGTTTAATTATATGAGATAGCTATATGTCAGATATCATCTTTTTGTAAAGTAAAGGAATAGGTTTCTTCTTAGGAACTTCCTTTCAGCTTCTGTCTCCCATGAGCACATTCTGTTTTGTTTGCATCCATTTAGTAGGAGGCATAATTTCCTTGAATTAGTGATGATGATTAAAAAATAGTATTTTTATTGTTGCTAGCATGAATTTGAAGGTGTCTTTCCTCCTTCAGATAAGATGATCTATTTCAGATGATCAAAAATAGTGGGCTGGAAAAAAAGAATAGTAGCCTGGGTGCTCATGGCCCACTTACTATCCTAGCTACTCAAGAGACAATGATCAGGGGCTGGGAAGGTGGCTCAGTGGTAGAGTACTTGCCTTGCATGCATGAGGCTCTGGGTTTGATTCTTCAGCACCACATAAGCAGAAAAAGCTGGAAGTGGCACTGTGGCTCAAGTGGTAGAGTGCTAACCTTGAGCTGAAGAGCTCCGGGACAGTGACCAGGCTCAGAGTTTAGGCCCCATGACCGACCGCCCCCCCCCCAAAAAAAAGACAAATCACAGGTAGGCACTAGTAGCTCATACCTGTAACTCTAGCTACTCAGGAGGCTGAGAGTTGAGGATCACAATTTGAAGCCAGCCAACATAGGAGGGTTTGTGAGACTCTTATCCAATTAACTACTCAAAAAGCCAGAAGTAGAGATATGACTCAAGTGGCACAGTACTGCCATTCAGCAAAAAAGGCTGGAGACAGTGCCCAGTGCTGAGTTTAAGATGCCCACTCCCAGAATGTAACCAAAATAAAGAAAAAAATATATTTAAAAAGAAAGAGATCAGGAGGATCCTAGTTCAAGACCAGCCGGAGTGGGGAAAAACTGTGACTCATCTGCATCCAGTGTCTGAGTGTGAGAGTATATGCCTGTTTTTCTGGAAGCTGAGGATAGGAGAATTATGGTTCCAGGCTAGCCCAGACTAAGAAAATAGGTCAGAAGACTCCATCTCATCCGAAGAAACATCAGCTCCTGGTTGTGTGTGCTTGTCATGCCAGTTACAGTGGTAGTGTAAATAGGAGGACTGCAGGCCACAGTATGTGTCTGGGCAAAAGCAGACTGGAACTCAATATAACTAGAGAAAAACAGGCTGCAGGTGTTGCTCCAAGCAGTAGAGCACCTCCCAGCAAGTGGGAAAACGAGTTCAAACTGCCCATAAAAACACAAGAATAAAATTGAGGTATGTATGCAGTTGAAAGGAAAAAAAATACAGTTATCGGATTCTAAAAATATATTGGAAAATCTTTCAGGAACTTTTATTTATTTATTTATTTATTTTATTTTTATTTTTTTGGTCCGGTCGTGGGGCCTGAACTCTGGGCCTGGGCACTGTCCCTCAGCTCTTCAGCTCAAGGCTAGCGCTCTACCACTTGAGCCACAGTGCCACTTCCGGCTTTTTTTCTTTTTGCTTATGTGGTGCTGAGGAATCGAACCCAGGGCCTCAGGCATGCAAGGCAAGCGCTCTACCACTGAGCCACCTTCCCAGCCCCTCTTTCAGGAACTTTTAAATGAGTTGTCATCATTGCTTTCAGTATTAGAGAAGTGGGCTTAATTAAACTAGCGGAGGTAAGTCAAGAATGATAGTTTTATTTAGTGAAAATCAATGAATTCAACGTAAATACCATCCACTGTTCTAATTTTTATTCTTTTAGTAGCTGGTATATGATAGACCTGGAAGGGAGTTAACTCCTTTTCACTGTGCCTTTTATCTTCTGGTTTTATACCAATGCTTCCCTTTTATGTTGACAATAATCAGGTACCAGTTTCACTATAATGTGATAATCAGACTTCATTAAAAATACCAGGTTATTAGATTAGAGTGCCAATTGTTCACTTTCTGGGAACTCTCCAAAAAAAGTAGATGAGTACATTAGGATACAAATATCTTAATGAGTACATTAGTATTCTGATGTACTGTATCTGCCTTAAGCTCATCTTTAGTCTTTGTTTAGAAAGGCTCAGCTGTCTATGTATTGTTCCTCTCATGTTTAATGGCTGTTTCTCAATTTTAAAATTTAATATGATTCATGCCTGTAATGGTAGATACTCAGGAGGCTGAGATCTGAGGATTGCCATATAAAGCCAGCCTAAGCAGGAAAGTCTGGAAGTGGAGCTGTGGCTCAAGTGGTAGAGCAATAACCTTGAGCAAAAATGCTAAGTGACAGCATCTAGGTCCTGAGTTCAAGCCCCAGTACCTGCGCATGAGCACATTCGCGCGCGCGCGCGCGCGCGCGCACACACACACACACACACACATTAAAGTGACATAAAGTGACATAAGTTTATGATATTTCTTTATGTCATATTACTTTTTTTAAAAAGTTCTGCAAATCACTTATATACTCTACCTTACTCCTGTGAACAGGCTGGTGTGAAGTAGCTTTAGAAACAGGACAGCTGGGTGCCGGTGGCTCACGCCTGTAATCCTAGCTACTCAGGAGGCTGAGATATGAGCATCGCAGTTCAAAGCCAGCCTGGACAGGAAAGTTTGTGAAACTCTTATCTCCAATAAACCACCAGAAAATGGGAAGTGGTGTTGTGGCTCAAGTGGTAGAGCACTAGCCTTGAGCTGAAGAGCTGAGGGACAGCGCTCAAGCCCAGAGTTCAAGCCCCCAAAACCAAAAAATAGCAGTCTAGGAATTCAGAGTTTATTATCAAGAGCCCTGGCAATTATTAGCAGCACAATTTTGAGCTGTTTCCTCTCTGAGAAACTCCTTCCTCTTCTGCAAGGGGAAGCCAGAGAGGTCCGGGAGAGCTAGTGCATTCTGCAGTGTGAGACAGTGCTTAGTTTTCAGTGAAGTGTACACTGACAGTAGAAGTATATGGTGCTTTTTCTGCTGGCATTGGAGTTTTGTGTCTCTGTGTGTGTATCCTTTAAAAAACAATTCATTTATTATTTTTAAGTAAAGGGGGTTCAACGCAATATGTCAGTGTCCATTTGCCCTTCTAAAAGAATAAATAGTTTATACCAGGCCAAATATTTATTGATTTTTATGAAAAGAATCAAATGGTGTTTGTATGCCTTTCTCTCATCTATATTGTAATCTTTAAAGAATCAAGGAATGAAGTCTGGATTCCAATGGCTCACGCCTGTAATCCTAGCTACTTAGGAGGCTGAGATCTGAGGATATGGTTCAAAGCTAGTCTGGAGAAGGAAACTTCACAAGACTTTAATGTCCAATGAATTAGCAAAAAGCCAGAAGTAGGGCTGTGCTTCAAGTGGTAGAGTGCCAGCCTTGAGTGAAAAAGCTAAGCCCCAGAACTCTCCCCTCCCCCCAATGAAGGAGTTAATACTAAATTGTTTGACTGAAAAAAAATTCTTTTCTGTGGTACCAACTCCTGGCCTCATGCTTGCTAGGCCAGTGAGATACAACCATGTTCTACCTACTTAAGGTGTCATCTCTGGGACTGTAGTATGCACCATTACATCTGGCTTTCCTCTGTGGAGACAGTTTTGTGGACTTTTCTACCCAGGCTGGATTGGTACCACAATTTTCTCCCAATCTCAGCCTCTGATGTAGCTTGGGATGACAGGTGCATGCCACTGGATTGATCTTTCTCAAGACTTAAAAAGTCTTGAGACTTCTGCCAGAGCTAGCCTCAAACTGAGATCCTCACATTCTCAGTCTCCCAATTGTCTAAGATTAAAGGCATGAGTCCATAGCCCTCATCTTGCTTTACTTTTTTTGCATGGAAACAATTACATTTCAGTTATTCGTTATGAACAAAGTGTAATTCTTCCTGTCAATAAGGTACAAACTTGCTAGAAAGTGCTTTGGGAAATTTAATTTCAAGAGAATTTTATATTAATTTTGAGATATAAAGAATTTGAAAAATGAATTTGAGGACTGGATGTGTAATTCAATGGTAGAATGAGTCATTGTCTAGAATATTTGAATACCTGGGTTCTATCCTTGGCACTGAAAAGAAAAGGAAAAGGAAGGTGAAGAAAAGAAAGAAAAAAAAGGAGAAAAGAGAAAGAAGGGAAAATGTAAGTATACTTATACTTACTGAGTACAATGTCACTTTGACTTTTATTTAAATGTGATTATTTCTAGTACCTATGCTTACTCTGTCAGTCTCCAAACACTTAATAAATTATAAATATATTGCTTTATTTCCAGAAGATCATGATAAAAATACCTAATTTTCTTTGAAGTTTCTTTTCTGTTACTTAGATTGAAGTATCTTTTATTCTGAGTTGGCAAGGTAATTTTGTTCCTTTTATTAAAATGTCATAGTCAGATATACATTTTAGAATTGACTGTGGAAATGTATGCTGTATGTATGAACGTATGTATGTATGTATGTATATATGTATGTATGTATGTATATATGCATGCATGTATGTTGTGTCAGTCCTGAGGCTTGAACTCAGGGCCTGAGCACTGTCCCCCAGCTTTTATACTCAAATCTAGTGCGCTACCACTTGAGTCACAGCTCCACTTCTATCTTTTTTTGGTGGTTAATTGGAGAGGAGAATCTCATGGATTTTTCCTACTTGGATTGCCTTAAACCACGATCCTCAGATCTCAGCCTCCTGAGTAGATAGGATTACAGGTATGAACTATGGGCATCCAGCCTTGAAAGTGTTTTAAATGTACAGGTTAGCGTGTTAAATCTACTCACATTATAATGAAATCATAACTGCTCACCAGTTTCTAGAATTTTCTTTACCTATTGAACACCTTTCCCCTCCCTGTTTCCTCTAATACCTGCCCATCACTGTATGACTTCCTGTCTCCAAATAGACTACACTAAGGTCTCATATGAGTGGAGTCTTACAAGAATCCCCTTCCTTACAAAGTCTATTATCCACTGTACGCACAGACATTGTGTTCTTTACTCATTCATCTGCTGATGGCTTCCTGCTCAGTTTCTATGTGTGTAAAACGTTCCCAGTAATGGCATGTTTATGAGACGGCCATTTTATCAATTTGAAAATGCTTCACAATGACAAATTGTATTTAGTCTTTGAACTGCTTCAGCGAAGGAGACTAAAGAGACTTTGAGGGTTCAAGGCTCGGTACTGCAGACAGAGACCGGGAGAAGACCACTATGCTTGTTTGTATTTTCACAGTAGAAATCAACAGTAGAGGAACTATACATGACTCAGAGTGGCACATGTTTGTTTCGCTGTAAGAAGAGTGTTGCGTATTTAGATCCTTCCCAGCAAGGCCACTTCAAGTCATTTCAGCGTGTTTGTATGGAATGCTCTAATCAAGGTATTCTATGCAGGGCTTTAGCAGGAGTGAATGGGTGTTGTGATTCTTTGGGGAGCTGAGGGTTGAGGTGGTAATGATGATAACAATTATTAAACACCACAAAACAGAATATTATCCTTGCCATTAAATCCTGTTTAAAAGAATCCCTCCTATCCCCTTCCCTTTTAAGTACTAGTACTAAGGTTTAAACTCAGGGCCTTTCACTTTGAGCATTGGTGCTCTACCACTTGAGCCATGTCTCCAGTCCAGCATTTTGCTGGTTCATTGGAGATAATTCCACAGACTTTTCTGCCCAAGTTGATTTTGAACCTCAATCATCAGATCCCAGCCTCTGGAGTAGCTAGGAGTAAAGGCATGAGCCCCCAAATCCTAGCTTTCCCATTCTTAAAAAAAATTATAAAAGTTTTAACTTGGAAAGATCTTTTTAGAAAATAAGACATTCAGAAAGATCTCAATGATCATAGCAGTAATCACTATTGCCAGAAACTATGCTTGTGTGACAGTGAATTTTTATGAGCATTGTGTGTGGTACATATAATTGTAGGTGGCTTTACCCACCAAGAAAGACATGGAGGATTTAGAGAGGCTGTACCACAGCTTGCAGACGGGGAGACGCAGAGCTGAGTTATAAACCAAGGTCCGGGCCCTATTTTAAAGTTTATTTACACCACGCGCACCTCAGAAAGAGTGAATATTTGAAATGGATCTGGAGCCTTTCTCTTCCCTGTGATCAGTTGGAAGCTGTACCCTTGAAGAGGAGAAAACCCTGAAATAGAAACTGGCCAAATCAGATTTGAAACCACAAAGAACACACATTTTACACCCTTCTGTGATGCCGCTCTCATCATTTTCCTACACGTTTTATAGCTCCTCCTGGTGGTTGAAGGATAGATTTTATTTCCTTTCTCAGTCTATGCAGGGGAATTCTTCCTTTCAGCCCTGGTTATTGATTGTAGAACTGTAGAACT
Source organism: Dipodomys merriami (assembly GCF_024711535.1). Classification (NCBI taxonomy): domain Eukaryota; kingdom Metazoa; phylum Chordata; class Mammalia; order Rodentia; family Heteromyidae; genus Dipodomys; species Dipodomys merriami. Next base: position 26,566,207 of record NW_027202826.1, read on the forward strand.
TCTATTTGAAGACAACAAAAACATACACCATAGCAACCAGTACAACAGATTCCTATCGCATTTCAGCCACCCCAACACAACTAACAATAGGACTCATTTTTATTTCTCTCATTAACTCCCAGCAGTATTTTTAGCTGTCTTGAAAGCCAAGCTTCTCTTGCATAAGAAAAACTGCCAGACTACATTTTAACATGGTATACATTTCTGAATATCGTGGATGTATTTTCCTACATTGTTATGTATTTCGTTTTATTCAATGTATCTAAATACTAAATAGTTCTTGTATGTATATGTTATCAAAGAATCCCATAGAATGCCAGAGATGATTGTTTTCTTAGCGTCTGGTCTTATTAAATTTCTGTTGAGGGCTGGGTGCCGGTGACTCACACCTGTAATCCTAGCTAAGGCTGAGATCTGAGGATCAGGGTTTGAAGCCAGCCCAGTCAGAAAATTCTGTGAGACTCTCATCTACTATTAATGACCCCCAAAACTGGAAGTGGAGCTGTGGTTCAAAGTGGTAGAGTGTTAGCTTTAAGGACAAAAGTTCAGGAACAGTGCCTAATCCCTGAGTTCAAGCCCCATGACTGACAAAAACAAGCAAACAAAAAATCTCAGGGATTCATAAAGTTCTAACACTCTTGTCCTAAAAGAGAGTTGATCTATATCTGTGATCTTTGGTCATTGTCTTCCTTCTCCTCTTCCTCCTCCTCTTCCTCCTTGCTCTTCTTCCTCTCCTTCTTTTCCTTCTCCTTTTTCTTCTTCCTCCTTCCCCTTCTTCATTTCCTTCTCCTCCTCCTCTTTTTTCTTCTTCTTTTGTCTGTCATGGGGCTTGAACTCTGGGCCTGAGTGTTATCCCTCAGCTCTTTAGCTCAGGGCTAGCACTTACCACTTGAGTCACAGCACCACTTCTGGTTTTTTGGTGGTTAATTGGAGATAAGACTCTCATGGACTTTCCTGACTGGGCTGGCTTTGAACTGCCATACTCAGATCTCTGCCTCCTGAGTAGCTAGGATTACAGGCGTGAGCCACCAGTGCCCAGCCTTTCCCTTCTTCGTCTCCTTCACCTTCCTTGTTTCTTCTTTTTTGTGCCAGTGTTAGGGCCTGCTCTCAGGGCCCGAGTGCTGTCCTTGAGTACTTTTGCTGAAGACTAATGCCCTACTCACTTAAGTCACAGCTCTATTTCCAGCTTTCTTTGGTGGTTAATTGAAAAGAAGAGTCTCAGGGACTATTTTGCCTGGACTGGCTTTGGATTTCAGCCCTCAGATCTCAGCCTTCTAGGTAGCTGGGATTGCAAGGGTGAGCCCCTGGTGCCTGGAAGGTTTTCTTTTGTGAGTATTAGAGGCCAGCAGAACTCACTGTTTTCATCTAGCTTTAGGTTTACTTACTCAGCAGTATAAAGCTGTGCCATGAAGGCTTGTTCTGGCAATCAGGAGTGACTGTACCTCCTGTGTTCTACAATTAAAACTTTTCTGTCACTTCTTAAAAAGAGCAAGGATGTCACTTGAAGATGGACGTCTATCTGGGCACTAGTGGTTCATGTGATCCTAGCCACTTAGGAAGCTCAGATCCACAGCAAAGCCAGCCTGGGCCAAAATGTCTGCAAGACTCCATCTCCAAAATAACCCGCAAAAGAACAAACAAACAAAAAAACCCACACTGGAGGCATAGCTCAAGTGGGAGAGCACTACCAGCTGAGCAAATAAGCAGGTTAGTACTACCTCCTGAGTCCAAACCCTCAATACTGGCAAAACAAAAACAAAACAACAAAATCAAAACAAAATTAAACATGCCTGTACCTTAGTCTCGGTTGCTGTGAAGATACAAGTATTTCTATGTCTAACCTGCCTACTAAATTATATAAGGGGCTTTCTCAAAATAGCCACTTGAAATATTTGTGTCTAAACTGTTCCAACTAAGATATATGAATCCATTAAATGCGTGAGCAAACCTGTGTTAGATTCTAACAGGTAAAAGGTTTGCATTACAATGAAGCTACCACCAAATACCCACTTGTGCCCCTTTCCTTCCTGCTTAGCAGCATGCACAGGAAGATTTCTGGAGAAATCTCTCCTGCTAGTGGTCCTTTCTCTTTTGTGGTTTTGCTTTTAGAAAGAGAACTCTTCGCCGGGCGCTGGTGGCTCACGCCTGTAATCCTAGCTACTCAGGAGGCTGAGATCTGAGGATCGCGGTTCAAAGCCAGCCCGGGCAGGAGAGACCGTGAGACTCCTATCTCCAATAAACCACCAGAAAACCGGAAGTGGTGCTGTAGCTCAAGTGGTAGAGCGCTCGCCTTGAGCTGAAGAGCTGAAGGACAGCGCCCAGGCCCAGAGTTCAAGCCCCACGACCGACAAAAAAAAAAAAAAAAAAAAAAGAAAGAGAACTCTTCCCATACTGGGGCTTTGAACTCAGGGCCTGGGCTCTTTTTTTCCCCCAAGGCTGGCATTCTACTACTGGCACCCAGACCCAAAATGAGTCTTTTTGTTGTTGTTGTTGTTGTTGGTCCTGAGGCTTGAACTCCGGACCAGGGTACTGTCCCTGAGCTCCTTTTGCTCAAGGCTAGTGCTCTACCACTTTAGCCACGGTGCTGCTTCTGGCTATTTTCTGTGATTAATTGGAGACAAGAGCCTCACAGACTTTCCTACCTGGGCTGGCTTTGAATTGGGATCCTCTGATCTCAGCCTCCTGAGTAGCTAGGATTACAGGTGTAAGCCACAGCCCCCTGTCTAAATTGTGCTTCTCTTATAGCAGGTAAAAACCAACATGAAGATTCATGGTAATCTTAGTTGAGCTTTTCAATTCCTCAAGCTAAAAATTCTTAAATAGACTGACACAGTGGCTTGCTTATGTCTGTAAATCGTAGCTACCCAGGAGGCTAAGATGTGAGGATCTTGGTTTGAAGCCAGTCTGAACAGGAAAGTCATTGACACTCTTATCTTCAACTACCCACCAAACAACCAGAAGAGGAAGAGTAGCTCAAGTGATAGAGAACCATTCTTGAGCAAAAAAGCTAAGGAGCAAAGTTCAAAGCCAATACTGGCACACATACACAAATCTTACCAATAATGTCATAAAAATTCATAATAAACTTTAGTAGGACCATTCAGGTTCCAAGCTTAGTGAAAAGGAAGTTGTAGACAGAAACATATTGATAAAGCATGTGGCCTTACTGATTCATTGACTCCTCTAAGCCATAATATTTATCTACCAAATTTCCTTTTATTGGTAGCAGTTTTTATATTTATTGTAGTTAATTGATACTGGGGATAAAAATAAGTGCTGGTGGCTCAGAAAGGCTTTGCTGCCTAGTACAGAATGTTCTTATTCCCTGACAGACAGCCTCTGCGTTCTTGCATGGTAAGAAATGGCTCAGTTGGGACATATTTGAAATGAATAGTTTCCAAAACATCCTAACATCTAGTTGTGGAGTCTTGTCGACTCCCCCCAAATGGCAGACATCTGTGAGGAGCCTTGGACAGAATATAGTTCAAAATAGAATGGTGAGATGACATGATATAATAAGATGGCAATAGTGTATGAGTATATGCAGATATGAACATTCAGCCAAATTGTGCACCTCAAGTCCATGCAAATTATTGTTCATCCAAGATAGTTCAATACAACTGTATTTAAAAGGAAGCATACATAGATGTTAATTTTTCACATTTTATATATATATATATATATATATATATATATATATTTTTTTTTTTTAATGGTTGTGGGGCCTGAACTCTGGGCCTGAGTGCTGTCCCTCAGCTCTTCAGCTCAAGGCTAGTTCCCTACCACTTGAACTACAGCACCACTTCTGGTTTTTTTCTGCTTATGTGGTGCTGAGGAATCGAACTCAGGCCCTCATGCATGCAAGGCAAATACTCTACCACTAAGCCAACTTCCCAAGCCCACATAAAATATATTTTATGTTTATAAAATGAAGTAGGAATAGTATCTTTAATTGTAGTATTCACTTAACTTGCATTGTGGTACTGTATGTGATATTTGGGGTTGTCTCCTAATGCTTTTATACTCTTAGTGTATTTGAACCAGTACTGGGGCTTGAATTCAAGGCCTCATTCTCTTGTTCAGCTCATAGCAAGTGCTCTACCACTTGAACCATACCTCCAGTTCCTTCCTGGTATATCTTTACCCAGTAAAATTATGATGAAGTTTATTTTCCTGGAGTTGGAGTATATAGAATTTCAAACCAAACTTACATTCCTGCTCTGTGGAGTTTCATGTTTTAATGTCTTGCAGTATCACTGTATGTTTATAAATTGACACATTGAACTTTTGTACATTTGTGGTGGGTAATATATTGATATATTTATGATATTTTGCTGTATATATACATTGTGAATGCTATATAGAGCTAATTAACATATGCATTACCTCAATAATGTATTTTTGTTGTAAAAACTCAAAAATCACTCAGCAAATTTCAAGTATATGTTTATTATTAATATGATCATATATATGAAGATTGAGCTTGATTATCAAGCTTTCTAGCCAAGTGATTTATTGCTAATCTATATTTTTAGCCCTTACATTTATAATAACTATTGTTATGTTGTGCAATATCTCCTGAATCTGTGGAGTTTACTTCTTTTGCTTCTTTCTTTTCTTTCTTTCTTTCTCTTCCTTCCTTCCTTCTTTCCTTCCTTCCTTCCTTCCCTCCCTCCCTCCCTCCCTCCCTCCTTCTTTCCCTCTTTCTCTTTCCCTTTCTCTTTCCCTTTCTCTCTCTCTCTCTCTCTCTCTCTCTCTCTTTCTTTCTTTCTTCCTTTCTTTCTTTCCTTTGTTCATTTATTTTTATAATGCTCTGGAAGGAATCAAGGATTCTTGACTTTTACACAAGGGCTTTACCACTGAACTATATCCCAGTTCATGAATCTGGGAAATTTCTTACTGATAAAAATCTATGAAATCCTTGTTTTCCTCTTTTCATTATACCCCTTATTGTCTCTCCCTTTGAAATCATGACATGCTATAAATTTAACAAGGTACTATTGAAAAAGCAAACCATTGAGCACTTCAGAAATGCGTCTCATGTCAGACCTCGTGGAATTCTGCTTCTGGGAGCTCAGTTTTAGTCAAATCCTTAGAGAAGATCCATCAGATTTTCCCTGTGCTTGCAGAATACAATGTTAATTTGTTCTTTTCTCATAACATATAAGCAGACAAATATGTTTCAAAAGTTTTATTTATTTAAATGTTATTATTATTATTATTATTATTATCTTTTGCTGTTACTAGGGTTTGAACCCAGAAAGTTACACTGTAACTCGGCTTTCTTGTTAACTGCTGGTGATCTACCACTTGGACCATGCCTCTAACTTAACTTTTTTCTGCTTAATTGAGACAGAGTTTTCTGTTTGCGATGGTTTTGAACCATGATCCTCCAGGAGTCAGCTTCTCTAGTAGCTAGAATTACATGTGTGAGCTGCCACTTCTCAGCTTATTCAATTAATTTTTAATGGAAAAATAAAAGTTTTATACTATACAACATGTTTTGATATATGTATACACTATGGAGTTTTGTGGAGTCAAAATTGTGGAGTCAGTTTTCGCAAGATTCTTTATGTCATTCATTACTTTTTTTTTTTTTTTATCATTGTACAAGCACAGAGGAGGACATTGTAATCTCTATAAGGCTTATGTTTTGAACATGTCATCCTACATGAAATGGTCTTAATTCCCAACACCTTATTCTATAAAGCCACTGAAATTAGAAAAACATCTATGAGTTGATACCAGCAGTGTATGACACATTGAGTTTTTCTTAAGTCTTAGAAAATCCAATGGTAATAAATAACTGCTCTTTCAAGATATGCTTGGCTGTTTTGTCAAGGGCAAACTGATGCTTTCAAGTACAAGTCAATTATGTCTGCTTCTTGTCAGTGCCATTTGTGTGTGTGTGTGTGTGTGTGTGTGTGTGTGTGTGTGTGTGTGTGTGTGTGTGTGTGTGCATACCCACTGAGCGCTTAGGGTCCAGTCCAGTTCAGTCCAGTTCAGAAGAATTTCTCTTCTGAGTTGGTCAGAAATAAACTGCGTAGGGAACACATTTTGTAGTTATCATTGGTATTTTCCTTTGTAATAAATGTAGCATACTTGAAACTTATCCCTCGGTCATCTTTTCCTAATCATGTCATGCAGACACTAGAGGTTCATGAGATGTTTATAGAGGAGGGCCCAAAACATTGGAGTCACAGTTAAGTAAATTTGGAACCCAAATAATAAGTAAATTTGGAACCCAAGTAATAAGCAAATTTGTGAAAGTTGAACAGATGAATTGTTACTGAATCCTCAGAACCTTCTGATGTCACCATAAATTCTGAGTCCCTGTGGTAAGTCTTTACTACATGATGTTGCCTGGAGGTATAAATCAAGGTACTTTGTTTTTTAATGAAAAATGCACAACTGTTATCTTTCAGAGAATGTAAACATTTCTAGAGAAGCTTTCCTGTATTTGCTTTACATATTTTAATTTCAAATATAAATGGGAAAAATCAGAAAAACAATAACATTTAGTGCAAGTAGCTGGTTGTTATAGATATATACATATATAAAATAACATAGCTATATGCAGACATATAAATATTATAACATTACACAAAATGCTATATATGCATACTGTATGCCTTCTCAAATATTTTAAAAACCAATTTCCTATCATGTGCTAGTGTTTTGTAATACTGATAGACGTTAAGATCATTCTTTTATGGTTGAAAATACTTTACCAATATTAAAAAAATAAAATTATGTTGAAGCTGGGCACTGGTGGCTCACAATTCTTAGCTACTCAGGAGGCTGAGATTTGAGGATCATGGTTCAAAGCCAGCCCCAGCAGGAAAGTCCACTGAATTCTTATCTTCAATTAATTACCAGAAAAACTTGGAAGTAGAGCAGATGGTTCAAGTGGTAGAGTGCTAGCCTAGAAACAGAAAGTCCAGGGGCAGTGCCCAGGCCCTGAGTTCAAGTCCTAGGACCAGCAAACTCCCCTCCCCATCTCCACAAAAAAAGATGAGCAATTTAGTGTCAGAAGAATAACTGTAGCTAATAGTTTACATTAGTCTATCACCTTAAAACTGCCAAGCAGTCTCTGATTTATTATCTTATTTGAGTGTCGAGTGATCTTGCAAAGTAGATACAGCCATATGCCTCCTACACTGCAGAAACAGACGAAAGAGATTAAATGTCGTAATAATAACCACACAGCCTTGGGATCACCACTTAACTTGTCACCTGACAGAAGGGAAGGCACACACTCCAAATTCTATGTGTACTTTTTAGAATGCTCAGTAGTTTCATAAGGTGTTTTGGGTCATCAGGTCAGTAAAAAACATCTAAAACTCCAGAATACAACTTCAGCATATTACTAGAAATATGCTAAATATTTCTACTTTTCCTTAAGAGAAGAGAGAGAGACAGACAAACTGAGGGAGGGACAGAGAGCAAGAGAGAAAGAGTCAGAGACAGACACAGAGAAAAAGAAACATACACACACATTCACACATATACGCATGCACACACACAAGAAAGTAACTACATCTTTTGCATTCAGAATGTCAGCCTGGAACCCACTGAGCAATCTGACTTTTCCTAGAAAGCATCATAGCTAGCAAAGTTCATTTGGGGAGTGTGATGTCTGGAGAGCCTCAGAGAGAGCTAAGGTCCACAGAGATATGCTGCTCAATAATATATAACAAGTTTGTGGCAAGTGTCAGTCAGAAAAAAGAATTCGATTCCCTCCACTCTATTTGGCTCAATGGCTAATTTAAGTGACCAAAACCAGATTGCAAGAAGAAAAGGAAGACCCACTAACTGGGGCACTGGGAAACTAAAACAAAAGAAGTACATTCTTAGGAATTGGTAGGACTCAGGGACTTCTATTCCATTTTAACAAAGAAAAAGGGGGTTTGTCTTTCTCCTAAATTATGACAGTCACTGTGAAGTCTCCAAGGGAAAGGAGTAGAAGGTAATTTTAGTAAGGATTGTTTGCACAGACTCAACCCTGTGCCAACTCTCTGTTTCAGATGATAAGAGTTGCTGCTTGCTTCTTGGTGGTACAGGGGAATAAGACAGCTTCACAAAAGAAAATTTATGTCCTGTCTCTAGATGGGTAAAGGATAGGCATAGAACTCTTCCTGTACCAACCACCTTATGCTAAAAAACAACTAGCAATTAACATGCCAAGGCAGCTTTTGTGGGAGGGGTATATTCTAATTTCTTCTGGAGGGAAGTCTGAGTGGCTTATTCATAGTTCAGTATTTTTCTCATATTACACTGACCATCATATTTATGGACAAAGATAATCTGATGGTGAATTGTAGGCTTTTCCAGGCATATGGAATAATATGAACAGCAGCAGTAACAACAACAACAACTATGAAATGATGAATGTAGTAGTGTTCTATCTGTAGTGCACAGAGAACTTCTTGTGAAGGAGTTGGGGTGCTGGTGGGGAGAGATCTGAAAGCAAAATGACTCAAAATGCCTCCATTTTGTGATTCATTGTGCATGCTCATGACCGAATAACCACATCAGAGCTGTTGATTCTTTTCATCCTCACCCAGTCATTCTACTGAGAACAAGAATGTAGCCAAAGCCAGGCACCTGTGGCTCATACCTGTAATCCTAGCTACTCAGGAGGCTGAGATCTGAGGATCATGGTTCAAAGCCAGCCAGGACAGGAAAATCCATGAGACTCTTGTCTCTAATAAACCACCAGAAAACTGAAGTAGCACTGTGGCTCAAGTGGTAGAGCACTGGCCTTGAGCTGGAGAGCTGAGGAACTGCACCCAGGCCCAGAGTTCAAGCCCCACAACCATCACCACCACCACCACCACCAAAAGAATGTAACCCAAACTGCACATTGATGGCTCACACTTACAATTCTAACTACTAAGGAGGCTGAGATCTGAGGATTGCTGTTTAAAGCCAGCCTGGGCAGAAAGTCCATGAGATGCTTATCTCTACTACTTGTGACTCAAGTGGTAGAGTGCCAGCCTTTAGTGAATAAAGCTCAGGAACAGCACCTAGGCTCTGAGTTCAAGCCCAAGGAACAACACGCATGTCCCCCTCCCCTATCCCCCCCCACATAAGAATGTAACCAGATAATGACTTCTTTTATTTACAAAAGCCAAAAGTTTATATATATGGCAAAGGTATCATGTGTGTTGAACACATGACTTGCTTCCTTCCCTTTGAGTTTTTTTTGTTTCCTTTCTCTTTTTCCTTAAAAATCTGAATCTTTATATAAGTAAAAAAGAAATACCTCTATTGAAAAGTAAAGCATGAATAGGAAGCAAAGCCACTAAAGGGAAGACTGCAGTCAAAAGGTTTATACAGTCTTGAATTTTCTACAGGTGAATCAGATTAACAAATAGCTAGTGAGCGCTTCCCCCACTTCTCCAAGTTCAAAGCTGCTCAGTGTCTCCATATTTCACTTTTGATGCTAGTGACCATCCATTCTTCATGGGTTTGATCCTACACTGAGACAAAACTGACTAAATTCCCCTGAAAGGTGTCAATGTAAGGGTAAGGGTTAGGGTTAGGGCATGATGAGTATGACAATGAAGGGTTCATTTGACCCCAAATGAAGATGGCTAACCTGGGAAAAATATGTATTCTAGCTGCCAGGACTAGTGCTGTCGCCAAAGATAGCACTAGTTTTTCAGCTTTATTTATTTGTTTTTTGTTAGTGTTTTGCTTTGTTCCAGTCCTAGGGCTTGGTGTCAGGGCCTGAGTGCTGTACCTGAGCAGTTTTGCTCAATGCTAGTGTTCTACCACTTGAGCCACAGCTCCACATTGGGCCTTTTGATGGTTAGTCAGAGGTAAGAGTCTCAGACTGGAGCTGGGCATGTGTCTTGGTGTTAGAGTGCTTGCCTAGCCTGAATGAAGCCCTGGGTTTGATTCCTCAATACCACATACACAGAAAAAGCCAGAAGTGGAGCTGTAGCTCAAGAGTAGAGTGTTGCCAGCCTTGAGCAGAAGCAGCTCTGGGACAGTGCCCATGCCCTGAGTTCAAGCCCCAGGAGGACTGGCAAAAAAAAAAGTCTCAGACTTTCTTGAGCAGGCTGGCACCCAACTTTGATTCTCAAATCTCAGCCTTCTCAGTAGCTAGGATTATAGGCATGACCCACTAATGCTGGCTATCAACAGAGGATTTTTTTTTTTTTTTTGGTAGGAGATACAAGAAGGAAATAAAGTATTGTTCATTTATTCAACACAATACTTCTGACACCAGGGGGTGTCAATTCTCCTCTACCCTCCTCTGTCTTCCACTGGACATAACCTGGGGTCTTTTTTTTTTTTTTTTTTTTTTTGCTGGTCATTAGGCCTGAACTCTGGGCCTGGGCACTGTCCCTCAGCTCTTCAGCTCAAGGCTAGCGCTCTACTACTGGAGCCACAGCGCCACTTCTGGCTTTTTCTGTTTATGTGGTGCTGAGGAATTGAACCCAGGGCCTCATGCTTGCAAGGCATGTACTCTACCGCTGAGCTACCTTCCCAGCCCATAACCTGGGGTCTTTTATTCTTTCATTCTTTTTCCTTTCTTTCTTTCCTTCTTCCTTCCTTCCTACTTTCCTTCCTTCCTTTTCAATAATTTTAATTTTTACATTTTATGCTAGTTTTATCCTGAACATATGTTACCAATATCATTTACTTACTAAAAATCCCCCCTTCAGTAGGATTTTCTTGTTTTTCTTTTGAATGTAAATTTTTAATAAAAATAAACAGGTTATAATTTTATGGTTTTCCAATTTCAAAGAATTATAAACACTGTATAAAGCCTGTGTACTAAATTTTATTGGCCTTTAAAGGCAGTTTAGTGGGGGTAAATTGTACATAAGTCCCATTTGTAGCTAGGGAAAAATAACCTCATGAGATTATCATCTGTTTGCTTTTGCTGGCCACCAAGAATTTAGTATTGATATACCAACAGAAATGTTATTTTAGTTTTAGTTCAGCATGAAGTTTTTAGATGGGATATTTAAGTTTTATGTTAAAAAGAATTTCTGTGGCTCCTGACTATAAACCACATGAAGACCAAATAAGTGTTTAGAGTTAGCTTATATAAAATTAAAATACATGACATAAAATTTTCAGTACAATTGATGTTTAATTTTGTTTTTTGTTTTTTGGTTGTAGGGCCTGAATGAACTCTGGGCCTGGGCACTGTCCCTCAGCTCTTCAGCTCAAGGCTAGCTCTCTACCACTTAAGCCACAGTGCCACTTCTGGCTTTTTCTGTTTATGTAGTGCTGAGGAATTGAACCAAGGGCCTCATGCATGCAAGGCAAACACTCTACCACTGAGCCACCTTCCCAGCCCTGATGTTTAATTTCTAAGTGGGAGTTTCCCTGAAGTAAACATTTTATTGTGAGTTATTAAAAACAAGGAAGACGATTCTTTGCAGGAATGAATGTGTCCAATCACTATTTGGGGAATGCAAGGAAAACGATCCATTTTAACTATGTCTGGATTTTGGGATGTTATATTATTTAATATGCCTGACACTCCATCACATAAGGTCAGTGCATTTCTTGCTGGCTGTGGGCACACAGAAGGCTCTCTTGCTCTGTGTTCTGTGGCGAGGTGGTGACGATGCCAATCTTGTCCCAGTGTTCCTCAGTATCAGCCTGCATTAGGGAAAGGGGCTGAGAGGCCTGAGCTAAGGAAAATGGGGATGGCGTACAAATAAAGAACAGAACCCATGCTGCAGCTGTGGCTCCTCAGCTGCTTTACATGCTGGACCCCAGAGGGAGAATTAAATTTATGCTAAATAGCTTATTTTAAAGGATCCTACAACACACCTGCTCCCCAGGAGTGCTTCCACTATTTCAGAACCCAAACTATACATTCTACACCCAGCGGAGGAAGGAGAACACGTCTGTTCGGTTATCGTCTATTTTGTTGTTTATCTTTAGTTTTTCATGATGCTTCTGGAATTACAGAGCTCAGTGAACACAAGTTCCTCAAAATGTTGTCGAGCATGTACTATTCTTTGGTTGAAGTGTTTTCTGGAAACTGCAGAGCCTAAAACACTTGTGTTTTGCTTTTTTGTATTTGTTTATTTGTTTTGGTAGTGAGCATTGAACCCTGAGCCTTCTCAACATTTTAAGTGCTTGATTATTGAAACTGGCTTAAACATATTAATTAAAATTTTCATGCATTCATTGTTTCCGTTTACCAAATACTGTGTTAAAGGAAAATCTCTACATTTACAGTGATGCAGCAAATTGGCAATCTTTAACAAGGCATAACAGGCATGTGGTTGTGGCTCGTTGGTTAGTGCACCTGCCTACAAAGTGTGAAGACCAGAGTTCAAACCCAGTACTGAAGGAGAAGGATTGGGATAGGGATTGGGGGGGGGAGGGGGGAGGCTGGGAAGGGATGTGAAGGGTAAACAAAGGAGGAGGCTGCAATGCTTGGTAAGAAATGTACGCATTATCCTGCCCATGTAATTGTAACTCCTCTGTACAGTATGTTCACAAATAAAATAAAATTAAACTTAAAAAAAAAACAAAAAAAACCCCAGTACTACCTCTCCCCGCCGCCCCCCCCCCCCAATGAAAAAAGTAGAACAAATACAGAGTAGAATATACAGTCTGAAAACACCAGGAAATACAGAGATAGCTCACCTGAAAACATGAGAAGGTTGAATAAATCATACTTAAAATAATTTGTGTAAATATAACAACGTGCCCTTCCCTATTGAAATCCAAACTAGGCTTTAGCCCTTCAACTCTTACCTGAACCCCAGCCCTTTGGCTTGTATTTTGATTTTGAGAATGGATCTTGCTGACTTTGACGGAACTTGCAATCTTCCTACCTCCACCTCCAGAGTAGGTGGAAACAACCTGTTTTGGGTGTTGTTTTGTTTCTTTGTGGTGCTGAAGTTGAACTCAAGAATTCACAAGTGTTAGCCGGGTGCCAGTAACTTACAGTTGTAATCTTAGCTACTCAGGAAGCTGAGATCTGAGGATCAAGGTTCAATGCCAGCCTGGGCAGGAAAGTCTGTGAGACTCTTATCTCCAATAAACCTCCAGAAAACCAGTAGTGGTAGAGAGCTAGCCTTGAGCTGAAGAGTTCAGGGACAGCACCCAAGCCCAGAGTTCAAGCCCCACAACCGACCAAAAATAAATAAATAAAGGAAATAATTCACAACTGCTGGGCTAGTCTTCTACCACCAAGTGACACATTCCCCGCCCCTAAATGTGTGTACATTCCTCTTGTTAACCTTGATTCTAACGTTGAGATTTCTCCCTCCATCAACACCAAAATAGCCGGAGAGTGTTTGAAGCACACAAAGTTTATTCAAGAGCAGAAAAGGAACAGGGAAGACTCTTGGGAAACTCTCTCAGTTGGTTTTCTGCAATCTCATTATCTGGGCCAATTAGATGTATCATCCCTATTTGGAGGAGTGTATCTTTGGTTTGATTGGCTGAGCCTTAGTCATGAGCCACTGGAGGCACTCTGATTGGATCACTTACCTGGAGCAAGAGCTTGTAAGTCTCCTTTTGATTGGGTCCTCAGCCTGGGAGTACTAGAAGGGAAGTGAGAGGGCTTGCCTTCTGCTTTGGCTTAAGGTGCCTGTGCCAAGGATATGGAGCCGACATAACCTGATGTTTCTCTGTCTCCCACAAGTTGACCTTTGCCTCACTTGCTATTTTCTATCCCTAACTACCTAACCAGGGTGAACAAACTATTCTTCAATCTGTCTTGAATCTTTAAAAACCTTTTGATGCCTATATATTTACAAAAAAATGTATTTGCCCAAGCATTCATTCATTCAACAAATATGTCCTTTTAGCTTTCATTTAAACATGTCTTTAAGGCCACATCTCTGTTATCAACTGTCATAATTAACCATACCCTTGCGATGGCCAGGTGCCTGTGGCTTTTTTTTTTAGGGAGATGCCAGCTCTGGTTAAAGTTTTAGCATCAAGATGTCAGACTGATGTTATTTGTTGCTCACATAGAATTTTATCAGTATCTCTGTTAATTCAGTCACAAAAGACTACACCATTTGTTTGAAAAGCATGGACAATGTTAACTACCGTTAACTTCTGCCATTATTTATAAGCACTTGAAGAGCCAAATGAGATCCTTCCATTTCCAGACAAAATACGCTTTCATACACGTTTATTGAATTCATATATGATACATTGAAGGTCCAGAAGCAATGTGGATCAACACTCTATTCCACTGGATTTCAGAGGCTTTTTATCTTTACACCTCTATCAGTGAGATCTGCATATTTTAGAAATTGGGATGTCAACATTATTCTTCTTGACTCTGTGGGTGTGAGTTGTGGCTGGTTGCTAAGAATATCTAATCAGGTTGCATTGCTATAGCAACAGTGGCTAGGACTGTAAAGTTTTCTTGCAATCAGTTGGAATTCATAAGTGAAAGACATTGTTTATATCAGTGGAATTTGAAAATGATCCTAGCTAGCATAGGGCAGGAATCCCTCACTTTGGGAAGGAACTCATATTCCTATGAGGTATATTTTGTTTAGTTGTATGTGTATAATCTACAGTACCCTTGTTTTGTTTTGTTTTCCCTTCAAAGCTAGCACTCTACCACTTGAGCCAGAGTTCCACTTGTATATTTTTAAGTAGTTAATTAGAGATAAGAGTCTCTGGATTTTCCTGCCCCAGCAAGTTTTGAACGTGGATCCTCACATCTCAGCCTCATGTGTAGCTAGGATTACAGGTGTGAGCCGAGCCACTGGAGCCTGTTGTGTATTACTGTTTTGATTTCTTAAACTCCACCTAGTTCAAGATCATTCCCATCAGATTCTTCCAAGTACTGGAAGAATTACCAGATAATCAATCATCACACTTTGGTTATTTGAAAGGTATTGTTTTGTATTTCTCTCATAGAAAGGAACATTAGAGGAATGAATGAACTTAGTGTTGCTATTTGTCTTTTTTCATATTGGAAAATAGCTTTAGTTTCCTATTTACAGCAGTATCTGATAACCTAAAAATATAATTTAGAAAGTATAAAACAGATAGTTAAAAATTTCCCAGAGTTAACTGCTTTAACACTTTGTAAACATAATGCTTATCTGTAATTACTATATAGGCACACATATATTCTTTGGCAGTGAGTTTTTAAGAGACATCTTGACATTTTAGAACTGTTTTATGACTATGTTCATTATGGCTTTGAACTCTTTCCTCTCAAATATATACTCAAAATATTGATGTGATCAGGGACTAATCTTAAAGCCTCTGTGTTTACTAAATAATCTGTCTTATTCCAAGAGATATTTCAAATATTTTGTTCAAGGATATTGTAAGCTACTATTTAGTGGAACTGATGCTGGTAGTGGAGCTTGAAATCAGGTCTTCTGCTCTGTTCTTTAGCTTTTTTTTTCTTCCATCAAAGCTAACAGTCTATTTGGGCCACAACTTGACTTCTGGATTTTTGATGATCAATTGGCGATGGGTCTCATAGACTTTCCTGCCTGGGATGGCTTCAAATCTTGATCCTCAGGTCTCAGCCTCCTGAGTAACTAGGATTACAGACAGGAGCCACCAGTGCCCAGATTGTTCTAAACTTTTTTTTTTTTTTGTCAGTCATGGGGCTTGAACTCTTGAGGCTGGGTGCTCGCTGTCCCTGAGCTCTTCAGCTCAAGGTGAGCACTCTACCACTTGAGCCACAGTGCCACTTCCTGTTTTCTGGTGGTTAATTGGAGATAAAAGTCTCACAGACTTTCCTGCACAGACTGGCATTGAACTGTGATCCTCAGATTTCAACCTCCTGAGTAGCTAGGATTACAGGCATGAGCCACCAGTGCCTAGCGTTTTAAGCGTTTAAGAGAAAATTGTGCAATTCTTTCATCTAATCTTGTACTGTGGAATTTTATGCAGTTGTAAGAAATTAAAACAATGATGTATCTACAACAGGCTGAACAAGAACCGTGGAGAGTTGCTCTGGGGATGGCTGAGTATAGGATTGAATCAGGCATGACCACAAGCTGAAATTTCAGAGGACCTTGTTTCTCTATTGGTATACTAGACTTTGAAAAGTAAATGCATCATTTTGCAGGGTTTATATTCTCAATCACATGTTTTCTTAGTTCCCTCCTAGTTTCGGATTTGTAGCCTTTTTTTCCCCTCATTTGTTTACTAGAGGGTTGAGGACAATTCAGCACAAAATTGAGAGATTTGATGAATAGCGTCTAACACATTTAGAAGAACCAGTGAAGGATTAGTAAGGAAGATAATGAGGTAGTCTCTGAAAGTCAGTATCAGCACAACATGCATGCATGTGTCTGCGTGTGCGCGCGTGCACACTTTCAGACAAAAAGATGTGGAAGCATTCACGAGAATTGACAGAGAAAATTTTCTTGTGTAGCTTTATCTTTTTTTTTTCTAAATTTTCTGGCAGATGGCAAGTATCTTGTGACTGGGAGCAAAATAGCAGAGGCTCAGGCAGGCCATAAACGACCATCAACCTTGTCTTTTGTGGGGAGCATAGAACTAGTTATCTAATTATCTGTGGCACATGCATATCCATGTGGTACTGGGGCCCTAACTATTTAATTGGAGTTAAGTGTATTATAGATTTGTCTTCTCTGGACTGGCTTTAAAGGTTGATCCTCCCATATCAGCCTCCTGAGTTGGCTACAATTACAAGCATGAGCCATGACACTCGACATCATTCTTACCATTTATTTCACGTTGTTTCTAAGCCATATGTACTCTTAGAAGAGTTATGGCATCTTGCTTCTGAACACGTGGTTAGGCACTTTCAGTAAATAAACCTTCCTTAATTTAATTTTACAATGTCTCAACAGGCTTTCTAGCTAATCTCTTCATGTTTTATCTACATAATATTAAAATTATTACATTGTCCCTGAATGCATTACACATGTTAATTTCCAAGAAATGACTGTGGCATGTGGAAACTAACTCACTCTTCTACTGGGTGAACATTATGGCTAATGGTATGAACTCTACAACTAATTTTATTAAAAAAGCATCTCACACTGCATATTCATTGTATATATGTATGGTAGTCTTTGATGAAAAATTTCTGTAAGACATCAGGCTCTGGTGTGACCTATCATAAAAGAGAAAATTTAGAAAGAGAGTAGAACTATAACACATTTCCTGTGGACACTATAACTTAGTTAACTGACATGCAATGTAACTATCTTCTGACATACATTATAACTCTTAAATCTTTTTTTTTAATTTTTATTTATTTTTTATTGTGAAAATACTGTACAGAGGGATTATAATTAAATGGGCAAGATAATGAGTACATTTCTTATCAAGCATTGTAGCTTCCTCCTTTGTTTCCCCTTCCCATCCCTTCCCAGCCTCCCCCTGCCCCCCCCCCAAGTTTCCCCCCACCAAAGTTGTAAAGTTCGTTTTCAACATGACAACTTGTACTTCTCATTGTTGCAACGGGTCCACCTGTACCCTTATTTAAACGACTTGTTTTTCCCCTTCCCCTCCACAAATTATACCGACATCAAATACAGTGAAAGAAGGGGTTATACTGTGGGGGAGGGACATACAATAACTCTTAAATCTTTTAGAAACTCATATCATTTGCATTTCATCCAAACCTTGGGTTTGCATCTCTCATTAACATGCAGATTCTTGTATGGATTATTAATGCACCAATTGTTTCAAGTTGTATTTGAAAGTGGATTGGAAAACTTGGCTGTTGAAGGTGGAGTTTTAGCTTCAGTGTGCACTTTTTATGGACATTCCTATTAACTAGCCACTCAGAGCCAATAGTATGTGATGCCTTGGCATCCATACCAATTCTACCAAATGGCTTTTTCTCTCTGCCTTTATTTAAGTGTCAAATGAACCATCAGACCCGACTCTGGTATTAAAAACATCCGTTTTCCTAATAATTGGATAGGGTAGATGTAAGGGCAAAGGGTTTCTGAGTTGTTTCTTCAAATGTGGACTTAATGGGATCCAAACAAAGGCAAGTTCAAAGGCAGATGTGTGAAAGCAATGGGGATTCATCCCAATTCTCCATTATATTTCCCTTGAAAATAACTAGATGAAATGTTTAGTACATTCGATTTTTAAAGAGCTTTATGTGTCAGTCAGTTTCCATGTCTCTGTGTTCAAATTGACAGGACCAGAGTTCTATAGCCTGAGGCAAGTGGCTGAAATTAATGATATAAAACACAGGCCACTTGACAGGAAGTCATTTCACAAAGCTAGCAATTGTGACTTGAGGAAAATGTGAAATTAAGTCTATCTCCTGTGTTGAGGGATATCAGGTTTTGACTATCAATCAAAATAGAAGCTTACAATTAAAATGCAGTGGTTTTACTTGGAAGCAAAATCTCTAAGGGGCCATTGTGTTAAGAATCAATGTCAGAGGAGGTGATCACACTCCCATAAAAGAAGACTTGGTATGAATAGAAGATAAATTAAATCATTATTATTTGACAGCTTGCCCGTTCAGCTATCTAGAGTTCAGACATAGGGTTAGCACCCATTTGCACTTTTGCTCCTCATGGTCCATAAAATGATATTTTCAGGGTCATAGCCAGGACCAAAGCAAAGATAAACCCTAAGGAATATAGCAGTTTCAATCTTGGCATGGTTTTCCCTCCTGTCCTCTGGAAAGGCCCAAGATTCTGAGGCCTGGGGAAGGTTTCTCATCACTATGTTCCTTTACATTTCCTAGAGCCTTTCTTTCCATTTCCTCCCATGGCTTGGGGCAGCACTAAATGGGACTAGCTTTCTGATTCCAAAAGATTGCTGACTTTGGCAATTATGTGTGTGCATGTGTGTGTGTATATATATATATATATATATATATATATATATATATATATATATATATATATACACACACGCACACACATATATGTATATATATGTATATGTGTATATATATGTATATGTGTATATATACGTATATACATATATGTGTATATATATATATTTCTGAGTTAATTCTCCAGTTCTTTGTGATCTTCTGATATATTTTCCATTTAAGTTGATACAAATAGCTAAAGTGAAGCTGCATACCTTAAAACATTAGGCTCCCTTCCCAAATTAGCCTTTTTTTCCTTGAGGATTTATTTATTTATATTATGTTCTTTTGGTACTGAGATCTTAACACAAGGATTGAGTAATGTCCCTTAGCTTTGTCAATCAATGCTGAGGCTCTACTATTTGAGCCACAGCTAAACTTCCTTTCTTAAGCATTTATGAGAGGATTTTGGATTTTTTAATTTATCTTATTATTCATTTTATTTATGATTATTTATTTATTTTTATTTATCTAGTAATAGCATTTCAAGATACCTGTATCATAGTTTCTATGTGTAAAGAGGCTGGTTAAGAATTTATAGGAAGTTTAGGGGGCTGGGAAGGTGGCTCAGTGGTAGAGCGCTTGCCTTGCATGCCTGAGGCCCTGGGTTCCATTCCTCAGCACCACATAAGCAAAAAGAAAAAAGCCAGAAGTGGTGCTGTGGCTCAAGTGGTAGAGCACTAGCCTTGAGTTGAAGAGCTGAGGGACAGCGCCCAGGCTCAGAGTTCAGGCCCTACGACCGGACCCCCCCCCCAAAAAAAAAAAAAGAAAGAAAGAATTTATAGCAAGTTTAAACATGTTTAAACATATCCCTTTAAAGAAAATATCTCTATTTCTCAAAAATGTTTGAGTTCTTAACAATTCTCTATTGCTACACATATAAGTATGAATTAGATACAAGGAGTGTGTTTTTAACCATGTAAGAAGTAAGAGCAGTGAAAACACCTTTGCATTTAAAGTTTGTCCTAGGAATATAAAAGTTGGTTTTTCTAAGAAAGAAATATTCAGTTAAATATTGTTATTTGGTCTTTCATTTAAATGTTATTAATTACCTTGATTATACAGGCAAAATCAATCAGGTAAAACACAAAAATATTCTAGGAAAATTGTTTTTGTCTATGACAATGAGTAAATACAATTGTTTTTGTTCATATTAGTTAATTTTTTGATTCAATAAAAAATAAATTGAGAGTTATTGCTGTACACAGATGTATACTATTTTGAATATCCCAAGATATATGAGAAAATTTTAATGGTATTCAACAAAATTTCAGGGTTTTCTAAAGTCTGGACTTGGACCTTCATTATGTCTTTAGGGAAAATCTTCCATTTTTCTATTTTCTAGAAAAGTTAGAAACTCATCTAAAATCATCAGTACTCTATTTTTTTATGGTTATAAAAATCCAGGTACGAGCTGAGTGCCTGTGGCTCACGCCTGTAATCCTAGCTACTCAGGAGGCTGAGATCAGAGGATCAAGGTTCAAAGCCAACCCGGGCATGAAAGTCTGTGAGACTCTTATCTCCAATAAAACACTAGAAAACCGGAAGTGGCACTGTGGCTCAAGTGGTAGAGTGCTTGCCTTGAGCTGAAGAGCTGAGAGACAGTGCCCAGGCTCAGAGTTCAAGCTCCACGACTAACCCCCTCCCCACGCCCCCCCAAAAAATCCAGGAAATTAGTGTATGCATTTCTGAGTATACCCACTTATTTTGGTAGGTACATTTATTTTGAAATTTATTTTTAAACTGACCTAGACTAGTGATACATTACCTATTATTTGATACGTGTAGTACAACTATAAAGATAAGGGGAAAATGTCCAAGATTGGATATTGTTTTTTACCTCAACGATACTTAGGTCTTGTGATGATTCAGAGGCTGTGGGTAGCTGATGAGGCTTTTATAATTAGAATGATGCCAGCTGTGCAGGAATTAAGTGTTTATGATTTTTAAAAAATATATGAACACATTTTCACCAATTTTGTTTATATTTTTGACCCCTCCAAGTCAAAAAAGATCCTACCATTATTTATTTATTTGTTTATTTATTTGTTTGTTTGTTGCTTGTGTGGCACTTTGCTTTAATGGCAGAACTTTTATGGCCTATAGTTTATACCAAAATAAGAAAGGATCTAATTCGATTTCTTTGAGGAATGAAGAGACAAACTTAGCAATCCATTTAACTTAATGTAGAACATAAAACGAGGATCTTATTTTTGTGTTGGGGAAATAGATGAGGTACATGATTTTCTTTTTTCTTTTTTTGTTTGTTCCTGCAGAAACGTATTGTCAGGCAGGGGCTATGCATTAATGAGTAAATCATAATGGCACAGGGCACGCATGCTCTGTGGGACTGAATCATGACTTTGTGGCTGGCGTGGCCGAACAGCTCTTCCTGCTGGATTACTGGAATGTGAAAGCGGTGATGCAAACCCTCCAAAAGCGCAGGAGGGTGGAGGGAACTTCTTTCTCTCTCCAGCCCCAAATAAAAAGAGTCTTTTGTGCGCACCAAGAATCCAGAACGTCCTATATTCTCCAAGCACAACATTTCTTCTCCTTTGTAACTTCTCATTGTTCACCCAGGGCTTTCATTGGAGACATTTCATGGGTTTCTGGTAGCATGGACTATTTGGTTCCCTAAAAATGGCTCTGAACCATAATCCCCAGAGTCAACCTGGTACCATCCCTGTAACTCTCAGAATCTCAGCAGGGAGAAGAGTAGAGGGCAATGTCAGATGGGGTGGGTAGGGGAGAGAGGGTGAGACGGATGACAGGAGTGAAACTGATCCAGATACCCTGCATTCATAAACTGCTTCCTTAAACGGCAATTCCTCTGCACAGCTACTTAAAGATAATAATAATAAAATGTTCCTTCAAAAAAAAGTTGGGGTGTGGCCAGGGGGAGTGGGGTGTAGCACTTAAAGACCCTGGGTTTGGCCAGGCACCAGTGGCTCACAACTATCATCTTAGCTACTCAGGAGGCTGAGACCTGAGGATCGCGGTTCAAAGCCAACTCAAGCAGGAAAGTCGTGAGACTCTAATTTCCAATTAACCACCAGAAAACTGGAAGTGGTGTTGTGGCTCAAAGTGATAGATCGCTAGCCTTGAGCTGAAGAGCTCAGGGACAGCGCCCAGGCTCAGAGTTCAAGCCCCATGACTGACCAAAAAACCCAACACAAAACAAAACAAAAATCCCCCACAACCCTGGGTTTGGAAGAACCAAGTCTACCTGTTTCTAGCTTGGAGATTCTGGCTATTAAAGTCACTGTAGCCCATATACACATGTGTATAAATGGCCTAGTGGATAATGAGATTAGTGATCTCATAGAATTGTTAAGTATTAATGGAAAAAAATGTATGCAAAAAGAACTGCTTGAATGCTTGATAGGAAATGTATTCATTTCCTTGCTCATGTAACTGTAACCCCTCTCTACAGTATTTTTATAATAAAAACTGTGTATATATATATATGTACACACACACGCACACACACACACACACACACATATATAAAAGAAGTGCTTGAAGCTGGGTGCTGGTGGCTCACGCCTGTAATCCTAGCTACTGAGGAGGTTGAGATCTGAGGATCACAGTTTGAAGCCAGCCCAGACAGAAAAGTCTGTGAGATTCTTATTTCCATTTAATCACCAGAACACCAAAAGTGGTGCTGTGGCTCAAAGTAATAGATTGCTAGCCTTGAGCGAAAGAGTTCAGGGACAGTGGCTAGACCCTGAGTTCAAGCTCAGAGGGGAGGGGGAGGGAGAGTATTTTGTAAATATGGATATATAAATATAGGCATGGTAGCCATGCTTATATTTTATTCTAAAACATTCTGCAGTAAGTTTGTTGTTTTGAAGGTAACATGTATGACACTGACTAGTTTTGATTTTATGATAGAGAAGAGCAATATGCTTTTGAATAGAAAATATATGGTATATTACAGTGGTAAATGCTAGGGGGAAAAAGGACCAAGTCACATGTGGTATAATTTATAATTATAGGTAAGGCCACTAGAGAGTGACTCACAAAAAAAGATGACATTTTGGAAATAAAAACCTAAGGGACTGAGGGAGTGAACATCCCAGGAGAGGAAATAAGCAGGTATTTGCATTTCTAAAATCTACTCTATGTTGCTCATGTCAACCTTCCCACTACATGCTGGCTCTTGAGAGGATCAAATGGAATCATAGGAATAAACTTTGCAACATAACAAAGCACTAAGTAGATGATAATTGTTATCATTCACAAGAGGAAGGAAACATTGCAAAATTTGCTATCAGATAGGTCTGTGAGGTTGCTTGCTACTGTCTTCCTCCTCTTTTGTTCCTCAAAAGTACAATTTAAAAAAATGTTATAGGGGCTGGGAAGGTGGCTCAGTGGTAGAGCGCTTGCCTTGCATGCATGAGGCCCTGGATTCCATTCCTCAGCACCACATAAGCAGAAAAGGCCGGAAGTGGCACTGTGGCTCAAGTGGTAGGGCGCTAACCTTGAGCTTAAGAGCTGAGGGTCAACGCCTACGTCCAGAGTTCAGCCTCACAACCGACCCCCCAAAAATATTATAGCAAATATAAGGCAAATCTTAATAGGAAAGACACACCATCTGAGATCCCAAATGCCGCAGACTCATCAATGAATTTCATTGGCTCTTTAAAATGTTCTCAAAAGTTCTCTGAATATAGTCCTGTCCTGTCCTCTCCTCTCCTCTCTTCTCTCCTCCCCTCCCTTCCATCTCTATTCTTCTTCCCTTCCTTCCCTCTTTTCTCTTCTCTTTCCCCTCTTTCTCCTTCCCCCATCCTTCCCTTTCCCCTCCCCTCCCCTCCCCTCCCCTCCTCTCCCTTCCTCTCCCCTCCCCTCCCCTCCCCTCTTCTCCCCCCTCTCCCCTCCCCTCCCCACCTCTCCCCTCCTCTCCCCTCTTCTCCTCTCCTCTCCTCTCCATTTTCTTTTTGGTGTTGGTACTGGGGATTGTATTCAGGGTGTCAGGCTTGCTAAGCAGGTACTCTACCATGCACTTGAATCACTCTACCAACCCAACCAACCCCTGAATATAATGGAGACCCAACATATTTTATAAAACCATCCTTGATTTCTTCAGTGAAGGCCATTTGGCATAGCAGGACTTTCCATATCTTTCTGCTAGTACCCTCTTCTGATGATAGGGCTTTTCCAAAGTCAGTTGTTTTTAACAGTCCATGAATCACCAGGCCTCCGGTAAGTTTTCAAGCCATCTTGATGGCCCTGAAGATGCCTACACATTGTGTTTCACAACTACATGTCTCTCCTGCCCCGAGCTGTGCTACCAACTTCTCAGTGCCTTGATCTAATATATCTGTACATTTTCCATTTGTGGGCTTTTTTCTTTTTTCTAGTACTGGGACCTTGTGTTTACTAGGGTAGCACGCTACCCCTTGAACCTGTCTTGTGTGTGTGTGTGTGTGTGTGTGTGTGTGTGTGTGTGTGTGTGTGTGTGTGTGTGTGTGCTGGGGCTGGGGCTGGGCCTTGAACTCAGGGTCTAGGCACTGTCTCTTAGCCTTTTGCACTCAAGGCTGGTGCTCTCCTGTTTGAGCCACAGCTCCATTTCTGACTTTTCTGCATAACTTCCCTCCCTTTGCCCTTGACATAGATCAGGATACCTGTAGTGGAAACAGTAGGAGGGAGAGAGTGCTTTCAGGAAAAGAGTTATAGTTTCTTAGAGCCAACGTGGAGAAGAGGAATCTGGGGAGTTTGCACGAATCTCCTGGGGGAGGGGGAGCAGAGGGACTGTGGGAGGGAGGCAAAAGGATGTGACACACTTGTTTCTGAGGTTTTTCAATTTCCTTCCGTTCAAAGTTGACAGCAGGCCTGAGCTCTCATACTTTGGAGCATCATGTTCTAAGCCCCAACACTATCTTTACAAGCACTAATTTCCTGGAATACCTACAAGCATTTGTGATTCATTGAACGACACTTTTTGGGGTTGTTATCTGTGTGACATATAAATATGTATTAGGTACTCTAATTTGAGTCATAGCTTTTGAGGAGTTTGGAATCTAAAGAAAAAGAAAAGATGCTTACACCCAACTGTTTTAAGGATCAGCTATGTTTGAAATGCTAACAATAAGTCAGAAAAGTAGTGCTTGCAAAGCATAACAGCAAATTCCCTGACAGACCTTGGAAGGCCTATTTTTTCCCTCCCTCCCATTTCTTAATTTTTTTTTAAAGTTTCTTCCTTCCTTCCTTCCTTCCTTCCTTCCTTCCTTCCTTCTTTCCTTCCTTCCTTCCTTCCTTCCTTCCTTCCTTCCTTCCTTCCTTCCTTCCTTCCTTCTGCCAGTCCCATGGTTTAAACTCAGTACCTGGAGGCTTTTGTGCTCAAGACTAGTGTTCTGCTATTTTGAGCCACAGCTCTATTTCTGGCTTTTTGGTAGTTAATTGGAGATAAGAGTCTCACAGACTTTCTGGTTCAGACTGCTTTTGAACCATAATCCTCACATCTCAGCCTTCTGAGTAGCTAGGATTACAGGCATTACAGGCATAAGCCACCAGTGCCCAGTTCAATTTCTCTCTCTCTTTTAAATTTTTGGGGGATTTAAATTTCTCCCTCTTTTGGGTAATTTGATAGTAATACATAATAATCTTTGACATAAATCTTTGTTGGTCAAATGGTTCATCAACATTGTTTCTACAAAGAATGTGTATGTGTATGTGTGTGTGTGTGTGTGTGTGTGTGTGTGTGTGTGTGTGTGTGTGTGTGTGTGTTGGTGTCTGTCTGTTTTTATCTATGTGCCATGGAAAAATAGGGCAGATTATTGATTTGTCAATATAGTGTTGCTGATCACATCTATTTGATGATAAAAAGTTATAAATTCGTATATTTTGGTAAATTCAGCAATGCAGTACATATCATTTAAGAAATGCACCTTTCATCAGAATTCGAGTTAAGAGGAAAATTACTTCTTTGAAAATGTCCTTTACTTAATATGGATTTTTTCCATAATATATAATATTTAATTTCAGAATAATAGCATTTCCCAATAAGAAACAGCTATAGTTCAAACCCTCAGTTTTCATTGTGAGGATACTCTGACACATAATGGTTTAGGATTTATCTGAATACCCCATATTTCTTTTCTTTTCTTTTCTTTTTTTGGCCAGTTGTGGGTCTTAAACTCAGGGCCTGGGCACTATCCCTGAGCTTTTTTGCTCAAGGTTAGCCCTCTACCACTTTTGAGCCACAGCACCACTTCCAGATATTAATACCCCATTCTTGGTTCTGGAATTCTTGTCATGTTGTGCAGGTACCTGACCAATGCCTGTGACTAGGCACTGGTATGTGGGGAAATTCAGGTGTTTTTCTTTTACTTGGGCTTTATTTTAGAGACATGTAAAAACTACAAATACAAATGCTACCTCTGCTATCCATCTGGGTGACACTTTAACTCACTTATCTTTGAGCGAATTTAAAAAGTGGGTTTGGTGTAACAAGAATCATGGCCTATTCTCAGCACAGACGTTGTATCACTTTTCTTTGGCTGGATAATGCAACTGATGAGTGTGAAAAATGAGCCAGCTTCCTATCATGGTATTTTTCCATGCTGGTGGCAGCTATATTGCTGACTTCCAAGAGGTTAGCATCATTAATACAAGGAAGCCACAGCAAAAGAAGTCTTCCTAAAGAAATCTTTCTTCTTCCATTATATAAATTTTTACAGAAGTAATAAACGATTTTAAAAAAATCCCTATCTCTAGAGGATGTCTAATTTCAAAACTCACAAGCTGAGATCAAGGGTCATAGCTTGAAGCAAACTGGGACAAAAAAGTCCATGAGGCTCTTATCTCTAATGAACCTCCAAAACAGAAAAGGAAAACAAAAACCCAGAAGCAGAGAAGAGCTCAAGTGGTAGAGCACTAGCTTTGAGCAAAAATAACAAACAAACAAACAACAACAACAACAACAAAAAAAAACCTCAAGAAAATCACTCAGGCTCTGATTTTAAACCCTAGGACTGGTACAAAAGAAAAACAAAAGCGACACACACACACACACACACACACACACACACACACACACACACACACACACCCTGAGAATGGGAAAAACAAAAGCGACACACACACACACACACACACACACACACATACACACCTTGAGAATGTGGACAGGAAGAAGAAGAGTGAGCCACTTTTTGTAAATGTAGACAGAAGATTAGAGTGAAATCAGGCCACATGTTACATTTCAAACTGCTTTTCCTGTAAACATTAGGATCCTACCTTTCACAAATTGTCCATCCATAGTCTCACCCAGTGAGATGCTGGTCCTGCATAGGTAGCCCCAGTTACATCAGCCTGGACCACTGCCGGGCCTCTCATATTCCATTCTATTGGCCTCCCATTCATATGTTTTGGTAGCCGGCAAAAGTTTAATGCATGTGTCCCTCCTCCTTGAGCCTCATGAGCTTTACACAGTGCACTCTATCCCCATGGTTTAGCTTTCCTCTGTTCTGTATAAATACACTAGTGATCGATCCACCCTTTCTTCAAGGAACACCGCAGCATTTGTGTAAAGGGTGGACATCAATTTAAAGCTCTCATCAAAGAAATGATACATGTAATCTAATTTATTAACACAGAACAGGTGTTTAATAGGATTAAAGAGATTTGGAAATGAGACTAGAAATCAAAAAGTATGTAATTTATTGAAGAACTCTTCAATTTGTTGCAAGTGTGAAGTTGTAATTGTACCTGAAGAACATTCTTCTTTCTTGCAGAGATAGGATGTAGTCATGAATAGTATGTCAATCTGTTTTGCTCTTATTAAAGAAGTACCAGCATAATAGAGACACTGATAGACACAAGTGAAATCCCTCGTTGAACTTAAAGATACTGGATTTCTTTTTCCCTCATTAGAACTTTTCTCTCCTTATTTAGCCCGCTTCCTTCATAGAGAAAACAACAACCAAAGGAAAAAAAACACCCTTAAAATGACATAAAAAGAAAACAAATGAAACATTAAAAAGGGGGAAATCATACAAGACGCTCAAGGGAATTGTCCTCCTCATAATGAATGATCTCTGTCAGGAGTTTTGTAACTAAGCAGTGGTCATGCGGTCTGTGGCTAGCCGGATAATCACGAATTGAGTGAAGACAAATGACCCCCTTGTGTGTGTGTGGAATGGCTGCCTAGTGTGTTTCTTAAAGACTTCTGTGACATTATGCAAATTTAAATGTACCTCCTGCTCCCCAGTCTTAGAAATCTGTGTCCTATATAAATTATCATTTGAGGCTAGGAGACAGTACAGTTTTAGTTACTTGAGCTAAATATTTATTAGTCATAAAATATTGGGCCTTGCGATAATAGCAAAAAAAATAAGAAGAATGTTTTGTTTAAATTGTTAAAAAGATTGGGCTGGGGTGTTGCTCAGTGATGGAACTGTGCCTTAGCATGAATGAGACTCTGACTCTCTCTCTCTCTCTCTCTCTGTATGTATGTATGTATGAATATATGTATGTATGTATAACACCTAAATACATTTCCCTCTGAATTTTTTAGGCTTTGACTTAATAACTTCATTTTTTACATTTTATAATTTTCTATTTTATGAAAGTTTTTGTTTATTTTGTTTTGTGCTGCTCCTGGGGCTTGAACTCAGGGCCTGAAGGCTGGTACTCTACCACTTGAGCCATAGTTCCTAGCTTCTTACTGGTTAATTAGAGACAAGAGTCTCATGGTCTTTCCTGCCTACTCTGGCTTCAAAAATTGATCCTCAGATCTCAGGCTCTTGAGATTACAGGTGTGAGCTCCCAGGGACTATTTGTATGAATTTTTAACATATTCCATTTAATTTTGATACCTCTTTTTGTTTCATAACATACAATCAATGTATTGCTCTTGGAATTCTTTGTTATAATTGTAGAAAGGCTAAAGTTCTGAAAATTCTCTAAGATATACATATATATATCCCCCATTTAGACGCTTTAGAGAAAGTCCTCCAGTGAATCAGATTTATACTTTTTACACAGTTTATCTTAGACCTAATAGCAAGAAGTCATCATTAGATGCCACTCTATTCATGTTGTGTCTATTGTTACTGTTGTTAAATAAAGTGGCAACTCACTCATTATAATGGGATGTAAGAATCTTGACAGGAAGCAAGACTGTTTGTGAGACTTTAGGGGTCTCCCTAGTTAATTTTACATATCACTTCATTGCTACAAACTGCACGTTTCCTTTCTGATAGGCCCAATTCCAATGTAGTTTTCATTTTATCCAAACACGTGCATTTCTCTTTTCTTTATGCCCTTTGGACAATTTCTAATTTTCTGGCAGTCATGATTTTTCTTTACACAACCTGGCTGCAAATTCAACTCTGAGAGGCTTTCTAAAGCTTGCTTCAATCTTTCAAAAATGAAGGCATTCACTTTGTACATTGTTTCTTGGCTTCCTGTATATAGCCATTGAGTCTCTTACTCTTTTTTGCTGTAGAATGTGTACATAGAATGTGAGATCGAAGAGCTGGGGGATAGATAGGCTCTTATTTCAAGATCAGGAATTGATTTGTGAAAAAGCTGGCAGGTACACCTGTGACACTTGGGAGGCTCAGGGAAGATGATCAACAAGTTCAATATTAGTCTAGGTTACATGGTAAGACTGTGCAGAAAAGGAAGGAAGACAAGAAGGTAGGAAGGAAAGGGAAGGAGGAAAATAAAAGGAAAAGAAAGAAGGAAGGAGGAGAGAAGGAAATGAAGTAAGGAGAGAAGGAAGGAAAGGGAAGGAATGGAAGGGAAGGAAGGAAGGAAGGAAGGAGCGAACGAGTGAGCTGTAATAGAGTCCTCCACTTACATTCACTGTATCTCCTGTGTTTGAAAGTCACACTGTCACACTTAGCTTACCCAATTGTCATGAAGAAATGTGAACACAACTTGTCAGATCTAAAGCAAGAAATCAAATTTTGGTGACAAAACTTCCTGACTTTTATTGTGGAATTCTAACAAAAGCAAAACCTAACATGTGTGCACCAAGCTGCATACAATGAAGCTCTATCTTACTTTACTTATATCATGAAAGCATTTTACTGTGGATCAATAACTGATAATCAGAGGGTTTTTGTTGTTGTTGTTGTTGTTGATCTTGGGGCTTCAATTCACAGGCTGGTGCTGTCTCTGGAGCTCTTTTGCTCAAGGCTAGCAATCTACCATTTTGAACTACAACTCCGCTTCTGGTTTTCTTGTGGTTAATTAGAAGTAAGAATCTCATTGATTTTCCTGCCTGTGTTGGCTTCAAACCTTGATCCTCAGATCTCAGCCTCCTGAGTAGTTAGGATTACAGGCATGAGCCACTGGTGCCATCAAAAGTTTTACTGGGTAGAATTTTTGAAATTTGACCTACAATGAACTGAGAATTCTGTCTGAAGGTAGCCATTCATTACTGAAGGTCCAAATCCTAGACTGGAAGAGAATCAACTCTGATTTGAAATGATTGAGTAGCATGAAAAAGCAAATGGACAGAAACGACTAGAAAAGGCGCCAGCTTACATGTGGAAAGGCAGGGTAATGAGGAAATCAAGGGGAAGGGAATTATTCCTAATGGTCGACTCTGCTGACTGGCTTTCTGGAGGGAAGAAATGAAATGAGCAGCGCAGGGAAGAAGTAGTTGGATTTGGCTGAGAGATGGTTATTGGAAACCGCGGGAAGGGTGGCCCTGTGCGGTGGCTGGGTTACATCCAGATGGGCAAAGATGAGAGGGGTTAGTGCGGAGCACCTGGAAGTTCTGGAAGAGGCGTGACATGTTTCCAAGAGCTTGGATCTAAATACAAAAGTCTGGATCCCGGGTGGAGGAAGCCATCTGTCTCGGCGAGGATGGTGTGCTAGAGATGGGATGCACCTGTGCTTGCTCCCAGATGGCGGATGATGTATCCTCTTCCTTCTCTTTGGTCCCTTGGAAAGTAAGTGACTCTCGCCCTTTGCCTTGTGACCTTTGACTCGCTGAGGTACAATACGTCTCTGTAAGATTCTGGGTGGGATGATTATGGAAGTTATGAGTCCTTACCTGTGTTCAGAAGCTCAGTGCCATGGCCGTCTGACAGGCTCTAGGAAATACACTCTATCTCCTATGTTTGAAAGTCAACTCTAGTTTGTCACCGAGTCTGCAGGTGCATGAAATGAATTCTTAGAGGCAGGTTATATTTCAGATAATAGCAGGGTGGATCCAGTCTGAGCACAGTATTCTGTGGTTTTTTACTGATGGTGCAGAATCACATCTCTATTTGTTTCCAGGTAGCCTTTCTACTGAACTTGGACTCTGATCCCTTCCTGGGGTGACCTTTACAGGAGGTGAGCAACATGCTCTGCCCTCTAGGACTATCCATTAGATGAGGTTGCCAAGAGCGATGGAAGATTTCATGTCCCCAGGACAGCCATTTTTTCTTTTATCTCTATTGAATGCTGTGGCGCCTTTCTATGTGCAGAAACCTAAAAAAAAATTCTTGTCAGACTATTGTTTCTGGAAACTTAAATATAGCTCTCTGCTGAGAAGAAGATAGAAAAATAAAATAGAAGCAGAAATCTTTTTTGTTGAAAGTTCCTAAAATCCACAAAGATAGAACTGGTTTAGAGAGA
Source organism: Dipodomys merriami (assembly GCF_024711535.1). NCBI lineage: Eukaryota > Metazoa > Chordata > Mammalia > Rodentia > Heteromyidae > Dipodomys > Dipodomys merriami. The sequence continues at coordinate 26,597,600 of NW_027202826.1, forward strand.
GGAAGGAGAAGAATTGGTGCCTTTGGATGACATGATTGATTTCCTTGTTTGTAATACAGTATCACATTGTTCTGTAATGCACCAAGACCTTGTAGATCTTAAAAAAAAAATCTTAGAAATATCATGGCGTATAATGTGTGTTCCCTTGACTAGTCCATTTGTTTATTTTAAATATTTTTTGACCTGGTAAAGCTATTTAAACAGGTAACTGATAGTCAGTTATACATGGATCCTACATTTGGAAAACTAAAATAATAAACAGGATTCAGAGGAACTAGAAAAACTCTAGGTACTTTTTACATGGGAATAAGAGTGGATTATAGTTACTTGTCACTATTTCTTCAGAATAATATTTTAAGGGAACAAAATTATTCTTAACTACCAATTCTTTCGACTTGGATACTTTTTTTCTTCTTTTTGTCAGTTGTGGGGCTTGAACTAAGGGAATGGGTGCTGTCCCTGAGCTTCTTTGTGCTCAAGGCTAACATTCTACCACTTGATCCACAGTGCCACTTATGTTTTTTTCTGTTTAAGTACTGAGGAATCTAACCCAGGGCTTCATGCATGCTAGGCAAGCACTCTACCACGGAGCCACATTCTGAGCCCAGTACAATACATCTTGATCAATGTAGAAGTAAGGTTTGTAGGATTTTATTGTTTTGTTAGCTTGAATTAGTCATATGGGAAGGAGGGGACTTTCTTGATTACATCTGCATGTTTTGTTAGATTTTTAAAAATTGTACTTTAAAGGCTTAAGAGACCAGCTAGTAATTGATGAGTTTGAGGCCCATTTTGGCTCAATGAGTTGGAGTGACTTGATCAGAGATACAAGTAAAAGCTGAGTGAGACAGTGCTCCTCATTCTTGTGTATATATTAATTCTCCACCTCCACATCTGGGGATGACTTGTTTAGCCAAAATCTAACACCTCCATTGCCCCACCCAAATCCCACTTTCCAAAATATCCAGTAAAGGAGTTAAAGGAGTTACAGCCAGGTCTGCTGACTTGTTTATGTGGTAGTTAATGGGACAGACACACAAGCTTCTTGTCTGCTCTCTACCTGTTCTGATCCTTTTGTATGGCTCTCAAATGGTGTTATAGCTATCCACACAGCCCTTGCCATTTCTGCATGGGACATGAAGCAATGGGACTGGATATGAGACCTCCTGATGCAAATATTTATAGGAAAAAAAGTCTAGCACATGTCCATCTGAATGCTGCTTGATGTTATTTAGGTAATACTCAAAAAAAAAAACCCTGGGAATTAGAATGATTTTGCAAATATAAAGCAATGCTACATGTAGAAGTATGGTGCTTTATGCAATATGAATACAGAATTGAACTCAACTTAAAAAAATAAAGCAAAGGACAGGAAACAAATCTGTTACCAGCAAAATCAAAAGCAGCAATTTAGTGCTTTAAATATTAGTATGGGAAGTGGAACTGTGGCTCAAGTGGTAGAACACTAGCCTGGAGCAAAAATGCTCAGAGACAGTGCTAGGCCCTGAGTTCAATCCCAGGACTGGCACCAAAAAATGAAAAATAATAAATAATAATAAATAAAATAATAAATAAATAAATGTGTACCATACTGATTCTGGTTTGAATTAGTTTTGTGCTTTTAAATGGCTAATGTGCTGTTATAACTATAACGTAAAACTTAAAGAGTATGAAAAGGTGACCTACTTAAAAGGTAAAGAAAAAAATAAGGTACAAGATGCTATATTGAAAACAAACTTTATGACTTGGCCGGGGAGGGAGGAGTTGGGGAGATGGGGAGGGAAGGGATGGTAGGGGGAAAACAAAGAAGGGGGTAACAATGCTTGATAGGAAATGTACTCATTACCTTACTCATGTAACTGTAACCCCTCTGTACAGTATCTTTACAATAAAAATATATTAAAAATAAGGAAATCATACAGGTTTAAAAAGTTAGGATAGTTTAACATTGTCAGAATTGAGCTGAAGCAGGATACCAGTTACTCATGCCTGTAATTCTAGCTACTCAGGATGCTGAGATCTGAGGACTCTGGTTCAAAGCCAGCCTGGTCAGGAAAGTGTTCTTATCTTCAATTAACTACCAGAAAACTGGAAGTAGTGCTGTGGTTCAAAGTGGTAGAGCACTGACCTTGAGCAAAAGAAGTTTAAGGACAGAATCCAGACCCTGAGTTCAAGCCCCACCAAAACAAACAAACAAACAAACTGTTGAGCTGAAAAATGACTGGTATAGATGTACTTTTACAAGTACAAGAAAGAATTTCTTAATGAGAGGGATATTGATCATTGGTCATTTTCTTTCTAAATCAGCATGGGGGAGAAATGGGTCACTGAAAGAGAAGAGATGTTTTGGTAGACTATTGGGAATGAATATTAATAGAGACAAATAAAATAGTGAAACTGCTGCCATTGTGGGAAGCTTGACTCTGGTAATAGAGGTTGTTTGTCTTTAACGTTTGAGATATTTACTGCTTGAAAAATACCTAGCAAGTGACTGAAATTCTCTGTCCGTTTTGTGACTGTAATTTGAAGTTTGCCAAAATGTCTTTGAAATAAATTAATATGTTTTAAAGTGAAAATAAATGTAGTGTGGACAAAAATGATTGCTAACATCTGTAATCCTAGCCACTTAGAAGGCTGAAATTTGAGGATCATAGTTCAAAGCTAGCCTGGGAAGAAATGTCCTTGAACTTTCTAGAAGTAGAGGTGTGGCTTAAGTGCTAGAGTGCCTGTCTTGAACAGAAAAGCCAAGTGAGAGCTCCAGGCACTGAGTTCAATCCCCAGTACTGGCATAAAATAAAATAGAATACACAAGTGCAAAGAGCTATATGATATACTTATGCATACTTATGCATGACACTCCTACAGAGATGCATTAAAATTGAATTTTATAAGTAACTGGCTCAAAATTTATTTTTATTTCATCTTTTTGGGGGATACTTATGCTTTTCTGAAACTTCTATTCATCTTGCCTCAATTTTATTTATTTAAGGGAAGAGAATGGCCTTGGGGAATCCCCTAGAATAATGGACAGATGGCCTGATTTCTTGCTTATTAGATAGCTGGAATGATTTGACTTTAAACTTTTCCTAAGGGATAGTAGCCACTTAAAATGAGGTTTACTCAATCATGGAAACGTAATTAAAAATAAAGATATTATTTCATCATCCCCCTCTCCCACACTATTTCTCTCTTTTTGATATTCTTGTTAGATTTGCTGACTTAGCCTTACTAGTGATGAAAACTTAAGTAGACCAGGGATTGGTTCTTTTGTTCTTTTGTTATCAGGATGGGACAGATGTAGCTGCAGCGTTCAGCAGGAGGTAGCTGGGAGAAGCCTCTCATTAGAGAAGAGTTGGGAAATCCCATCTGAGCACCCCTCCTCCATTCATGGAGTAAATGCAGAAGGCCTGGTGAATAAAAGAGCAAAATTCTTAGTATCAAATGCAAGAGTATGCAAAATGCAATGTACCTTATATATGGTTTACAACCTTTCTTTCCTTCTTTTCTTTCTCTAAAACAAAACATTTGCACGTACTCAATTTTAGCCTGGAGTGTTTTGGGGGTGATCGTAATTAATAGCGGAATGCTTCTGGAACCTAATAAAAGGCTTTAGAGATAAAGAGTTTCTGAAACCTGAGCATCCCCAAATCTACGGCAGGAATGTTAATGCTACTGCCGATGAATCAGCAAATTATTTTGACTCTAACTAATAGTTCTATTTACTATTTTTACTCTAATGAATAGTTTACCATACTATTCTTTGGCTATTTGCATTATTAAACAAAACTACCCGTATACAAGTTAAATCCTAAGCCTTCTTTAGAGAGAGAAACAAAAACCTCTATAAATACTTGGATATTATCAAGTCATTGCTTCTTTTTCTGTCTTCTCTGTTTTGAATTGTTTTCCACAGATAGAAAAATCTATTACAATGTCAGTCCCAAACATGGGACAAAAACAATGTGGAAGTCAAGGGCATGTGTGAAATATGATGAACACAAGATAGAAGCTAGGGAGCTAGCAGGTCTGGATTGCCACAAATGAGGGCTTGCTTTGTTTGTTTGGCTTCTCTGCCAAAGGAGAGAGGACAACTTTGTGTAGATGGTTATAAAGTGGACACGAATGGTGATGTAGGTGAGGACGGTTTACAGATGGCCAGCAGAGAAAGCACTGCAGCTTCTCACTAGAGAGTCACCTCTACTTGCCCATCAGGGCTTAAGCCAGATCTCAAAATACTGCAATATCAATCGTTGTCCCTGAGTCTTTCTGTTTGTTTGTTTTGGTACAAGCTAGTATTTATTCTTCTGTCACCCTTTTATCTGTTACGCTAAAGGATTTCTCGTTGACAGTATCCATCCTTAGATTTTTCAGGCAGGTAATTGTTGATGTTGGGGTTTGTGGCATGTATGGGGGCATTTCACAGTCCCTAAATCTTTCACTTAGCAATGAATAAGGCCTATCACAGAGCCATAAAGTATTGGCCCAAAGCATCAAAACTTTTATTCTGCAAGGTCATTGATACCATGAGAGATTGAACAATCTGTTTAGAGAAAAGTAAAGTTTAATTGGTTAACAATTAAAGTGTTATTTGGTTTCTGTGATTCAAACAGCCCCCTCCATCTACCTCCTTCTGTCTGACAGGGTAATGTTTGTTTCTAAGCTGTGTTAGACCAGTCACTCCTTATAGGGAGTTGCTGTCTGTAAACATCTGCTATTGCCTTACAGTTGAAGCATTTGCTTCTCCTACCAAGAAGGTATGGAGTTCTTGCAGAGGAATAGTTTAAAGATAGCAAGTTTGAGAAGGGGGCCCTTGTGGACATTTACTTCTCCATAGAACAACTTCTGGTATCAACAGAGCACATGCGTTTTTCTGGAATTACAATACTATTCTGTTTACCCATCTTGAGATATTTAAATTAAGTTGTACTTGAGAAAAATGAAGCAATCTCTCCATGCATTTAGAAAACTGGCTTTAAGGGATTTGATAAATACGATCCAGGGCACATCACATGGCCACCATTGTAACATAGAATAACACCCTAATTTTGCATTCCAGGAGTTAAGTATGAACTGCGTGCTTTCTGAGTATGAGTGGGCACTGGGGTGATAACCTCGGGAATCATCACTGTTGTTTAACCTTCTTGCTTTAGAAATAAAAACAATGAAAAGCTGGGTGCTGGTGGTTTATGCCTATCATCCTAGTTACTCAGGAGGCTGAGATCTGAGGATCATGGTTCAAAATCAGCCCAGGCAGGAAAGTCCATGAGACTCTTATCTCCAATGAACCACCAAAACATGAAAATGGGGCTGTGGTTTAAGTGATAGAACACCAGCCTTGAGCAAAAGAAAAGCTTAGGGACAGTGCCCAGATCCTGAGTTCAAGCCCTAGGACCTACAAAAAAGAAAGAAAAACAATGAGATTCAGGCAATGTGACCTGGCCATGGTCACTAATTCAAAGACTGGTCCCTCAAGGAAGGGAATTGTTGTGTCCAAATTACACATACTTAGAGAGCAGATTCCTAAGTCAGAGTGCTCTGTAGGGAATTAAAGGTAAAAAAGGAGAATATTTAAATCCATGCTTCTCATTTATATATCAAATGTAAACTTAATGCTATTATTATAGTCAGTTTTAGCTGTTGGAAAAGAGAGATTTCTTTCTCTCATAATAATTGCAAACAAGTTGAGAAAGAAGTCAATGTATTGTTTCAAGTTTGGTCAGGTAAAAATGGTTACTTTCATTACTACCCTTATTCAACATTATTAAGAATCCCATCCAGATATACATTATTAAAATAATTCCTGATCTGAGTGTCAGTGGCTCATGTCTGTAATCCTATCTAGTCAGAAGGCTGAAATCTGAGGATTGTGGTTGGAAGCCACCCTGGGTAGAAAAGTCTGGTGTTGTGGCTCAAGTGGTAAAGCAGTGGTTTTGAGCAAAAGAAGCTCAGCGACAGCACCCAGACCTGGAGTTCAAGCCCCAGGACTGGCCAAAAAAAAGTTTTCTCATTTATTCATTCATTTTTGGTGGAACCAGTGTATAAACATTCTACCAGCACCTTTTTGTGTTGGTTATTTTTGAAGTAGGATCTTACTTTATGCCCAAACTGACCTTGAATAAAATCTCCTTGTTTGTGCTTTTTTCCCTTTCTTTTTTTTTTTTTTAAATTGGGATGACAGTTATACCTCACTAGATCCAGCAATTGGTTGAGATGAAGTTTTAAAAACTTTTCTATCTGAGCTAGACTTGAACTTCAGTCCACTGATCTTCACTACCCAAGTAGCTAGGATTACTGACATGTATCGCTATGCCTGGCCTTAAGTATGCAACTCTTAATTATCAGAAGCATACTCATTGGGCATCTTTCCATTTGCCCCAAGTGCAGGTTCTGAGATAAACAGATAGATGGAAGTTCAAATAGACTCTAATTGGCCACTTGTTACTACCTTTTGACATCTTTATTGACAATCTCCAAGTCATTATCTGCCTTAAGTGTCTCTTCTATATTCCTTCCTTTCACTTGTACCTGGGATGCATCATAGTCTGAATTACAGATAAGTGTTTTAAATATCTTGAACCATGAGCCATGGTTTCCTGCCTGAACCTGAGCTACCAGTTGGACCTCTAGTTCTAGGAGATAAAGCTCATACAGAAAACTCGTTTTCCCTCTTTACTTCATTTTTCACAATAGGTTGCTCTTCAGAAATTAGCTAGCAAAATGGAATGAATAATTTTCTGGTTAATTACTTGAACATTTCGAGAGAAAGAAGTTCTGGTTTCAAGGAAGGACATATGCTACATGTTGGAATTATAAAACTTTGTAGAGTGGGTGACCTTAACGATAAAGATAATACCTAAAGAAGCCATTAAGATAAATATTTACTGTGTCACAAATGTTCTTTAGATTGGCCAAAAGAGGTGAGAGGCTGTTTGTATTTTTTTTAAAGAAATAATCAGATGGCATTTTCAGGTTAAATTTAATTAACTGAGTAATGTTGATTATCTGCAATCTATACCATTGGTCAAGAAATAAACATTACATTACTGAGGCATTACTGGAAGGCAAATATTGATAAGAAAAGATTAGTCATTTGAAAGAAATCTCTTGGGGTTGTTTTTGATGAAAGGCATGGAGAGCATGCATGTCCGTATTGTTTCTATGTATCTGGAAATGAGGACAGAATCTGACACCTGCTATACAGTTACTTTTGCAAAATGAGTATTGACATTGTTCCTGGAAAAATGTAGGGAAGGAGTAAAGGATTTGATTGTTTTCCATCTTGTGACATCTGCTTTTCTTCTCCCCACTTTGGCTTTGGCTACCATGATGGGGAAGTGTGTTTTGGCATCTCCTCTAGAATATGAAATTAATTTTTTTGTGTACGAAATGTTCAACAGGGCAGCTTTTTGATATAATTTACCACTGTTTGGGGGAAGTACAAAGGTTTTTGTGGGCTAACGTAATTTCTTAGAACAAATCTTTTCAATTTTGGAGAATTCAACCCTTGATCTAAAATTGGCTTGCACATTCTTCTTCTTCTTCTTCTTCTTTTTTTTTTTTTTTTTTTTTTTTTTTTTTTGGCAAATAGTGGGGCTTGAACTCAGGACTGGGCACTGTCCCTGATCTTTTTTAGTCAAGGTTACCACTTTACTAATTGAGCCTGAGCTCTACTTCTGGCTTTTTTGTGTGTGCTTAATGGAGATAAACATCTCATGGACTTTTCTGCCCAGTTTGGCTTCAAATCTGATCGTTAGTTCTCAGCCACATCAATAGCTAGGATTATGGTCATGAGCCTAGTTGCACCTGGCCAAATATTTTCTTTCCTGAAATAGACTTTTCTATTATTAAAAATGAAATGAAATGCAAAGGAAATTATGATTATGGTTTTTACTCAAAGCAAAATTATACTTCCTAGGACTGATGAGTATAGCTTATAGGTAGAATGCTTGTCTAGTATGCATGAGGCCTTGGGTTTGATCACTTCATAGACACATATATGAACTTATCAAAAGATAGGTACCACCATATATATCAAAGGATATAGGTGCCATATACATAATGTATACACACACATACACCGTGTGTGTGTGTGTGTGTGTGTGTGTGTGTGTGTGTGTGTGTGTGTGTGTGTGTGTGTATTTGCAAGGAAGATGCTCAGATTTATCCAGATGGAGAGAAAAGACCGGTACATATTGTATTAAGTGGTTAACGAGCTAGTGTGGTTAATGTAAAGAAGTGGCCAAGTGATCTAGAAAGAAGGAATATTTAATGTCGTTTGTTAGTAAAAGCTTTACTCTATAACTTTGAACTTACAGTTGGTTTTGGTTTTGAGGTAGATAGATTATAGGGAGAAGAAAGGCAGTAGGGTTTTTATGTTATTTTAAAAGCTGGGAACTTTTCACTGCCCTATCAAGATGGGATTTAATGGTATTTTTGTTGTTTATTTTATTGTTTAGTTTTTTTTAATTTAATTTTATTTTATTTGTGAACATACTGTACAGAGGAGTTACAATTACATGGGCAGGATAATGCGTACATTTCTTACCAAGCATTGCAGCCTCCTCCTTTGTTTACCCTTCACATCCCTTCCCAGCCTCCCCCCCCATCCCAATCCCAATCCTTCTCCTTCTCCCCCTTCCCCCCCCCCCCCCCCGCACCAACGTTGTAAAGCTCGTTTTGGACATGACAACTTGTACTTCTCATTGTTGCAACAGGTCCACCTGTATCCTTAAACAACTGGTTTTTCCCCATCTCCTCCACAAGTTATAGTGAAAGCAGGGGTTATACTGTGGGGGAGGGACATACAAAGCAACAAAGAGATAATCTTATAAATGTGTTAGAAACACATGCATAAAAGAAAAAACATTAAAATACATTTCTAAGGGTTCATTTTCCTGACATCACATTATCTGACCTTTTCCACTTGACTCATACATCTACTAGATATTACAAATAAGGGAAACCATGGGACCTATGTTTCTTTGGGCCTGGCTTACTTCACTTAATATAATTTTTTCCAAGTTTTTCCATTTCCTAACAAATGGGGCAATGTCATTCTTTCTGATGGAGGCATAGAATTCCATTGTGTATATATACACCACATTTTCTTGATCCATTCATCTACTGAGGGGCATCTGGGTTGGTTCCATATCTTAGCTATGATAAATAATGCTGCAATAAACATAGTTGTGCTGGTAGCTTTAGTGTGGTCTTGTTTGTAAACATTTGGGTAAATGCCCAAAAGTGGGATTGCTGGGTCATAGGGGAGATCTATGTGAAGTCTTTTGAGGAACCTCCATACTGCTTTCCAAAGTGGTTGAACAAGTTTACATTCCCACCAACAATGAAGTAAGGTTCCTTTCTGTCCACATCCCCTTGTTGTTTTTGTTTTTAAGGTGGAAGCTCTGCTAAATTTTCTTTAACAAAAATCTGATCACACTGCATTTACATTTAATCTCTCTCTCTCTCTTTCTCTTGCTGGTTGTGATGCTTGAACTTAGAGCCTGGGTGCTGTCTTTGAGTGTCTTTGTGCTCAAGGCTAGCGCTCTACCACTTGAGCCACAGCGCCACTTCCAGCTTTTTGTGAGTAGTTTATTGGAGATAAAAATCTCACAGCCTTTTCTGCCTGGGTTGGCTTTGAACCACGATCCTCCAATCTCAGCCTACTAAGTAACTAGGATTTACAGGCCTGAGCTACTGGTGCACAGCTTAATCTACCTCTCTTTAAAGAGAGTTAGGACAAAAAACAGAGATGTACAGATGAATTTGAGTTGCAGATATTTGAACTTTATTCTGAAGATAATGAAGACTCAAAACTTTTTTTTTAAATGATGAATAAAAAGCACCAATGTCTGGAGGTCAAATTGATGCAAAAAAAGTTGAAGTCAAGGAAACAGCAAATCCTGTTGATTAAAATAGACCAGATTGAGAGGAAAGGGGTGGAGCAGTAAAGAGTGGAAGGAACACATCAGATTTGTTAGATAGATTTCTAAAGTAGAAACAAGAGGCTGTATTTACTGGATGTGAGTAATAGAAAAGAGAAAAAGGAAAAAGTGACCGGCAATTCCTGCTTAAGACTTTCTGCTCAAATTGGTGGGTAAAACTTCAAGGCATTTCTACAACTGTCCCCCCTTTTTCTTTCAAGTCTAAATAATTTACCTCATTACTATCTGCATACCATGTTGCTTCATGATTTTCCAACTTTATTTGTTGACCTTGAGAAAAATGAGATTCTTTTTTAGTTTTTGGTCAGTCGTGGGGCTTGAACTCTGGGCTTGGGCACTGTCCCTCAGCTCTTCAGCTCAAGGCTAGCGCTCTACCGCTTGAGCCACAGTGCCACTTCCAGTTTTCTAGTGGTTTATTGGAGATAAAGCCTGGGCTGGCTTTGAACCGTGATCCTCAGATCTCAGACTCCTGAGTAGCTAGGATTACAGGTGTGAGCCACTGGCGCCTGGCAAAAATGAGATTCTTTAGTTTCCTCTGTCTTCCAATATCTGTGTTTTCTAGTAGAAAAAGTTTTATATTAAATCACTGGCCTTTGAATCAGCTCAGTAAACTCTTTCAAGTCACCTTTTCCTATCTTCATGGATTGAAGGACTTTTAGTAGTTAAAAAATAGGTAGAAAGTGATGTGGGAAAAAAATGAGAAACAAACGAGGACCAGTGAAGGACTTGATTTGTGTTGAGAGTCACATTGTCAGTTATATATGGGAATTAAAATCTATGGGTGCTGGCTCCCAAACCATTGATCCTTACTGCACACTATAGTAATTCTAGGAGCACTGCTGATAACGTGTGAGATTGTCCAAGTGTTATAAAATAACTAACTGGTATTTGTTACTGCACAGTTAGGGATGTGATGACAGAGAAATGGAAGGATTTTTCATGAATTTATCACTTAAATTTATGACATTCCAAATGACAATTTACTTATGGCTTTAGTGTGTATTTTATTTCCTTGGTTTTGGGGGACACAATGTAGCATAGGATGGCCTGGAACTCAATATCGCTCAGGCTGACATTGCATAGTAGCACAATAGAGAGAGCTAAATCAAAGGGCTCTCCATTTCAGCCCATTCCTCCTCCCCTACCTCCCTCCTTATTCTTCTTCCCTTTCTATCTATTACACACACACACACACACACACACACACACACACACACACACACACACACACACACACACACACACACTTTGGCAGCACTGGAATTGAACTCAGGGCTTTGCAAATGCCATATCCCTTGAACCACACCTCAGTTGTTTTGCCTTTTAATTTCTTTTCTTTTTAATTAATAAGTTTTTTTTATTGTGAAAATACCATACAGAGGGGTTACAATTACATGAGCAAAGTAATGAGTAGATTTCTTATCAAGCATTGTTGCCTCCTCCTTTGTTTTTCCCCTACCATCCCTGCCCTCCCATCTTGCCTTTTAATTTCAGACACGGCCTTATACTCCCCCCACCCCCCCAGGCTGGCTGACCTCAGAAGAGGATCCTTTTACCTCCCCCCCTTTTTTTTAACCAGTATTACTGGGGCTCCAATTCAGGATATGGAGACTGCTCCTTAGCTGCTTTCTTCAAGGTTGGTGCTCTACAACTTGATTAATTGAACACCAGAGCCTCATGGATTTAGCGGTCTCACTGTTTTCAAATCTCAGTCCTCAGTTCTCAGCCTCCTGAGTAGTTAGGGTTACGGGTGTGAGCCACTGGTGCTGGTTTGTTTTGTTTTTGAGACACGAGGCTTGCTCTCTTTCTTGGGCTGTCTTTGGATCTCAGTATTCCTGCATCCATCTCTAGTAGTGGGGAAAACACACATCCAACATCAATAGACACGGATATTTTTCCCTCCTTACGTTAAAGAAAAAAAATATGCCAGCACATTTTAAAGCTGGCTGAAGATTAAAAAATGTTTCCAGAAATAAGGTTACATTGCACTGGAAAAATATAACTGCCAAGGACACCTCCTGCCCCGCTGCATTCATTTGCATCGAAGGGAAACCCAATTATAAGAGCTATTTTCAAGAACGAATATCACTGGAGACTAAATGGATAGTAGAACGAGCAGATAACAACGTGCCCTAAAAAACTGACCTAGCCAGAAAAATGTATGTGGTGAGCTCACCCACATTCTGCTAGTCTTCTGTCCAATTCTGCATTCGCTCTAAAGTATTGTGCTAATTCTACTACAAAGTGACATTCCTCATTAAATCACCACGATAACTTTAGGAATCATATACCTTAGGTGAAGTGAGTTGAGAACATTGTATGTCATGGGCTTCAAAAGTTCATTTTTTTTTTTTAGGTTAAACGGGGTAAATGTGTCAACCAACCATTTCTTTGGTAAATCTCTGTGAGAGGAGCAGGAAATGAGAGAAAACAGACTGTGACTAAATGGCTGCTGCTACCTCTTTAAAATCTGTCTCCAAGGGACATTTAGTGAAACATTTATTGCCCTGCCCCTGTCTATGCAGGGCATGCTTCATATTTACATCAGCAACGAGGGTCTATCTTCTTTTAATTATTCTCTGGAGGGGAGGGGTTGTTTAGAGGGATCATTTCTTTGTGGTTTGTTATACCATAAGCAAGAATTTAAGTTCCTAACTTCCAATAGTAGTAGGTTAGTCCTTTGGGGGGGAATATTTTTATTATCTTTAAGTAGGTACACAACGAAGTTACCATTCAACAAAACAGTTTATGAGTACAGTGAGTCTTGATCAGATCAGTATCACCCCTGTTAACATTCTCACCTCACAACCCTGAGATACCTTTTACTACAGTTAGATTGGCCAACATTTTGAATTTGAACAATAACAAGTTCTGTCAGGGATGTGGGCAAAAAGGAATCCTATTTTACTGGGGATGTAAACTAGTATGACCACTCTGGAAAGCAGTCTGGAAGTTCCTCAAAAAACTAAACATAGATCTTCTCTGTGACCCAGCCATGTCACTCCTTGGCATCTACTCTGAGCATCATGAGCCAGACTATGATAAGGACACCTGAACATCCAGATTCATTGCTGCACTAGTCACAATAACCAAGATACAGAAAAAACTCAGATGTCCTACATAGATGAGTGGATGAAAAAAATGTGGTAGCTATATACAAGGGAATTTTACACAGTCACTAGAAAAAATAATGTCATTTGCAGGGAAATGGGTAGAACTAAAATCATGTTAAACTAAGAACAGAGAGACAAATGGCACATGTTCCCCCTGATATGCAGATGTTAGATTTAAAATACACTAGGATAGGGCAAATTACATAGGATTCTAGATCTTACAGTGAGACCAAAAGAAGATAGTCTTAGGAGAGAATTACACAAATGCAATACCCAAAGGCCTCTACATATGTATATAAAATAATATGCCAACTGAAATGAACTCCAAAGATAAGGAAACAAACAATATTTTTCTTAATCTGTTTTTTTTCTTTTTCTGACTCTGTGTTCTTTACCTTATATAATGGGTATATTCACATATACATCTGTGGGAGGGTGGGGGGAGGCACAGAATCCAAGGAAAAAGGGTGAAAAAGTACAGCAGTAGAGTACACTGGACATTGATTAAAGTGAACTATGAAACCTGTGGGTGGAGATGAAAGGGAAAGAATGGGAGAGAATGAGGGAAATGATGACAATGTATGAAAGGAAATGTACTTATTACCTGACAGATGTAAATGTAACCCCATTGTATATCACCTCAAAAATAACGAAAGTGCTAGGCCCTGGTGGCTCATGCCTGTAATCCTAGCTACTCAGGAGGCTGAGATCTGAGGATCACAGTTCAAAGCCAGCCTGGGCATGAAAGTCCATGAGACTCTTATCTCTAATAAACCACCAGAAAACCAGAAGTGGTGCTGTGGGTCAAGTGGTAGAGCCCTTGAGCTGAAGAGCTCAGGGACAGTGCCCAGGCCCAGAGTTCACACCCCATGACTGAACCCCCCCCAACTCCCCCCAAAACCCCAATAAAATAAATGACTTAAATACTCTAAACATACAGACACACATTGTGCACACACACGTATGCACACTCACACATACACACCATCTCATTTCTCTCCTAAACAATTAGATGACTTTATATGGCTTTCATGTCCAAATTCCAAATTCTTACCTCAGCCTACTGGACTCTTCACTTTTGAGTTCCTAACTGCTCCTTGGGCCTGATCTCATTAAGTTTGCTGCAATGAGAAGAAAGAATGTCCTTTTACCAAAGGCCACCGTGATGATGCCACATGGAGAGATGTTGCCAAAGCAAATCTCCCTGGTCTGTCATGGAGATATGATTGATCTGGAGTTCAAGGATTCTTCTCTTCTACCTTTGGGATGACTTCTATTACCCATAAACATATTCCCTGAAACTCTGGAGTAAGTGTGTCACATAGTTCTAGAATCTGCCATTTTTGTAGCTTATGAAACATTCTCCACAAGCTACCGGAGCTTTCTTGCTCTATGATTCATTAGTCATATTGTGAAAGTGAAGTATTGTACTTTGGACTTCTGTAACAAAACACTACATACTTGAAATCTCAAACAATGATTCATTTCTCATAGTCTGACAGCTAGCTGGTGAGTTAGTGATCTAGGTCAGTACTGACATCTATTGTCACAGGAGGGCTTGCTTCTGGTTTGTTTCTGGTTGCATTCACATGTAAGTAAAAGAGAATTTTTTAAATACATATTTTTATTGTAAAGATACTGTACAGAGGGGTTACAGTTACATGAGTAAGGTAATGAGTACATTTCCTGTCGAGCATTGTTACCCCTTCCTTTGTTTTTCCCCTACCATCCCTTCCCTCCCCACCTCCCCAACTCCTCCCTCCCCCTACACCCCTGAGTCTGAAGTTATTTTTTTCTCTTGTTTTTTTCTTACTAGGGAACTAAGACTATTCGTGTGTGTGTGTGTGTGTGTGTGTGTGTGTGTGTGTGTGTGTATGTATTTTCATATTTTAATGAAGAAAAGATACACAAAAAATTTCCTAATTCATTCAAGGGATATTGTTTGGTATTTATCAGCACTAAGAAAGAATAAAAAAGAAAAAAATTACTATGTATTTATTGTACCAAACAATGATTTCATGATGACATTTTCACACATGCAGAGAATGGACTTTACCCTTCATTTTCCTATTACTCTCCTTGGTCCATCCACCTCTTGGTCCTTCATCTCCAGAGTCTTCTCCCTAGGGTCACATCCTTTTGCTTGTATTTATGGATCTAGATTTAGCATATGAAAAAATAGAGCATTTTGTCTTTCCCTTTTTTTTCCAAGCCTGGGGCTTGAACTCAGAGCCTGGGCACTGCCTTTTTCTGCTTATGTGGTACTGAGAAATCAAACCCAGGGCTTCATGCATGTTAAGTTACATTCCACATTCCACTAACTCACATTCCCACCCAGCATTTGTCTTTCTGTGCTTGGCTTATTTTATATAACAGAAGGGTCTATTGTTCTATCTAGTTTCTTGCAAAAGATTTTTTATTCTCTTAATGGCTGAGTAATACTCTATTATGTACCTGTACCACATTTTCTTTATTCAATCCTCTATTGCTGGGCATCTAGGATGATTCTGAACTTAGCAACTATGAATCCATAACATGGCTATTATGAATAATGCTCCCATAAACAAGGGTGTGCAAGTATCTCTGCTGTATACTGCCTTAGATTCCTTCATAGTTAATGCCCAGGAGTGGTCTAGCCCATTCTATAACTCCATTTTCAGTTTCTTCAAAAACTTCCATACTGATTTCCATAGTGGCTTCATTACTTTACCTCCCTAACCAACAGTTTGTCTCCTCATTAGACCTTATTTATTCTTGAGGGTTCTACTCTTGTGGTATGGTTACCCCCCATGATAGTTAAGTTCATGTATTTACCTCAGTGAGTTAAGAAGCACAGGAGTAATTGGAAAAACATTCCTGGGAGGGAGCTTCAAGAAGAAATGAAGCATTTGAGTCAGCGTAGGTAGATTAGGTTGGTCTTGGTCTATGAGTCTGCTTAGTGAAAGAGGGTAAAGAGAGTGTGACGCAAGGCAGGACTGATAGAGATACAGCCAGCATCTTAGTGGTAATCAGGCCGAGAGGAAGAGCCATGGGGCCACAGTGGTGTTTTTGTTGTTTTATATGATGGAAAGATGAGTTCCCAACTTTGCTAGTCATTTGCATGTCAGAAACATTTTTTTTGCCTGTCCTGGGGCTTATACTCAAAGCCTGAGCACTGTCCATGAGCTTTTATTTTGCCCAAAGGCTAGCACTCTACCAGTTGAACCACAGCACCACTTTTCTGTTTATGTGGTACTAAGGAATTGAACCCCGGGCTTCATGCATGCTAGGCAAAGACTGTACCTATAAACCACATTCCCAGTCCCCTCAGAAACATTTTTAAGGAACACATTCATCAGTTGAAAACTGACTATGGTATATCCAGGGGAGAATTGCAATGGTGTAACCCCTTTGAACAGCTAATTTACAGTTAAAAATTGTAACAAATGAATACCAGGAAGCTGGAACATATGTTGAGGAGGGAGTTTGAGGTCAAGGGGTACACCGATGGAGAGAGGAAGGATGGGCAAATGGAGTCATAATATTCAGTGTATATATGTGGACCCAGGTAGTTTGAGGGGATGGGTGGAGTTTGGAGAGACAGGGAGACTGGTAGAAGGGGTAACATTGATCAAGATGCATTGTATTCATGAACCAACGTGGTTCATGAAACCCTTTTGTACAAATACTTAAGGATAATAAGTAATAAGAAAAAATAATAAAATTAAGAAAAGAACACTGACAGTGTATGGGATGATAGATTAATAATAGCAACACACTTGCAAAGGCATTCTCAATTTTCAAAGTACACCCACACACATTATCTCATTTAAGCCTTCCTCTATTTTTACATCTGACTATTCTGAGTTTGTATTCTAGGAATAGGGATAAGTGTTCAGTACGTATATATGTGAATTCCAATAAAACATATTGAACTCTAGGTACGTCCACTGTTTAATGTTTAAACATACAAAAATGGCCACCTTGATCTAATGGGTGAGGCTGGGTTTCTTGTTAGTTGAAAAAGCCCTATTTTCCTTTCTTATTAATAACAGTTCTAGTCCAAGTGCAATGGGGCATACCTGTAATCCCAGTTTTTGGAAGGTCAATCTTAAATTCACAGTCAGAGTCCAGAGCAATTTAGCTGCTAGCCTACTTTGCCTCTGTGACTTACTATGTTTATATTACCCATAGTGTCTTAGGTATTTGACAAACCTTGATATACTGCTGCTAAGGAACAGGCAACACACTTAATTCTTGGGAAACTCACTAATACACACACACACACACACACACACACACACACACACACACACACACACACACACACCACTTATCAAAGAAAGGGTGCATGTGTGCACTGCTGGAGCAGATTTCCAGGGAAGGAGGAAGCTCAGGAGGAAAGTCTCCAGAGATCTCTGTCCCCTGCTTGCTGCGAGAGCTGTTCTTAAGGCTTTGTGGCAAGCCATCCTCAAACAGACTTTTAACAGATTTGGTTAACAGTCAAAGCAAGCGCACAACATCAGTGTTCCCTTTGTATCATCACTTGAGGATTTGAATAGCCGATCCAGGTCCTCTTCTTGACCAGCATCCATGTACTTCTTCTCATTCAGAGAGACATTCAAAAATGCCATGGCTGGTGCGCTATGCATTGTGTCTGTGCCATGAAGTACCTCAAGGGAAGAGAATGAATATTAGGGTTTTTTTCACCCTTGTGAGGGAGGGTTGAGAGCTGCTAGAATCCAGGGTGTGTCGAAAATCCACCCAGCAGCTTTCCCCTTGCACCCCATTCTCTGCCATTCTGTCTTTGCACGGCTTTCTTCATTGTAGCCGGTCCCTGATGGTAATTGGTTGAATCAGATTTAACAATGCAGTCAGATAAACAGTTGTGGCAGCTGCTGCCATGGCAACGCCTCCGTCCTCACCCTCCCAGTGCGTGCCCCTTCCCCACCCCTCTCCTCCTCCTCCTCCTCCTCCTCCTCCTCCTCCTCCTCCTCCTCCTCCTCCTCCTCCTCCCTCCTCCTCCTCCTCCTCCTCCTCCTCCTCCTCCTCCTCCTCCTCCTCCTCCTCCTCCTCCTCCTCCTCCTCCTCCTCCTCCTCCTCTTTTCCTCCAGTAACTACATACACACTCGCCAGTGGTCTGTGCAAGGCGGGCTGGGTTTGATGGCACAGCTATTTGCTTTCCAAACTATTGAGAATGATGAACGAAGACGCAGCCCCCAAAAGCGACAGTGGAGAGAAGTTCAACGGCGGTAGTCAGAGAAGAAAAAGACCCAAGAAGGTAACATTGCCAGCATTAGCAATGCATGCATTTCAAACGTGTGTGTGTGTGTGTGTGTGTGTGTGTGTGTGTTTGTGCGCGAGCGCGCGCGTGTGTGCCTGTGAGCTCAGGCTTCCAGAAAGGCGGTGGCAGTCCTGGAGCATGCTTTTCAAAGAGGCAGGTGCAAACTCCAGCTTGCTGAGGACATGGGGAAGGAAGGCAGCTTGGTTGTAATGGATACAGTGAGAGCAGCGATCAGGGGTGTGTGTTGGGCATGTGGAGGGATGATTGAGGCTGGCAGCTGGACGCTTCAGAGGTTGACTGGATACAAAGAGAGGCTTTTTATGTTCAGAAGCCAGTGGATTGAGAAGCCGAGTGTGGCTCCAGAGAGATTTGTAAAGCCCAAGGCAGATTCCCGGCCAGATGCGTTTGCTCGGTGATGGTCTTGAGATGCCTGGACACGCTGAATACCTCCGGGTTCCATGCTAGGTGTCTTCTTCCTAAGGAGAGAAGACAGGGAGAAATCGGCTCTCTGGCATGATGTTGCTTTGATTTGCTTAGCTCCTCTGCCGTTTTCCCCAGACATGAACTGTTTTAATGATTAAGACACAGTGGACTTGGGAGGATGGTCCCACAGCGCAGCTTTGTAGGATTTCTTACACGGACATATATCCTCACAGCCTTGATTTTCCAGGAAAGGAGAGCAGCCAGCAAGACTGGAAGGAGATGTAAACTATTCAGCCCCACCCAGTGCCAGCACTTCTTTCTTTATGGCCTGACTCCTGGTAAACTGTTGCCGTCAGCCCCACCTCTGAGAGGGATGCTTTATAAAAGACATGCGTCTAGTTCCATGTATGCCCAGGAGCAATAATATGGATGGCATATTAGAGTCGATCCCCGTGTAAATGGTTTCTACTGTTAGATGGCTGTGGATTATAAAAAGAATCATCATCCACCAATGAGTGTCTTTCATTCTGAATTTACATTGTGTTTCAATAGTGTAGATTTGGGCTCTACTAAATGTCTCCTGATATTAAAAAAAAAAGTAAACAAGTGGAAATCTCTGGTCTTTAAGGAATTCTTATATCAGTAAATAAGAGAGTAGTGTAATTGTGTGGTGTCATGTCATTTGATAAAAACAACCACCACCATCACCAAGCACATCCACATATGACAGTTTTAAATACTGGATGAAGATAAATGTTGCAATCAGTTAAAGGCAGATGGGTAATTCAGGGCAGACAGAAGCATTGGTAAAATGTTCTTTTGTACTTAATCTCCTATCACTCAAGGACATTTTTATAGAGCATTAGCTAATTGATAAACATCTAAAAATAAAGAAGGCAGAAACAGAGAGAAAGGGTTGGGAAGGAAGAGAGGCATTTTGTTTTAATTTATATTATCATTTCAAGATCCTTTTACTTTCTTTTTGAGGTCTCTGGGACACCTTCAAAACAATATACTCAAGACTGTAAAATATGTAAAAAATGTGTCTTAAAGAACATTTAAGCTTTGAATGACAATTGATCAAATTCATCTCAAAGTACCAAGGGACGTGATGACAACAGAATCACTTTATGTAATAATTATAATATTTAAACCATATTTTTAAAACAATTTTTAAACAGTATATCCTTTTCAAAAATTCTTTGCCAATACTGTAGCTCTGATTGTGTGTGTGTGTATGCTTGTACATGCATTCAGAAACATGTATTAAATAAGCTGCTAAAATGCTATGAAATCTTAAGAGTTAAAAGTAATTTCACCTAAAAGGAATTGCATTACACAATGGACAACACACACATATGTACACACACATACACATATCCTTGGCATATCAAGTTATATAAGCATATCATGACCAGGTACCTACCTGTGAAAAGGGTATGATTATATATATAAATCTTTGGTATTTTATTTGTTGGTTATGGGGGGGGCTGAATTCTGGGCCTGGGAGCTGTCTCTCAGCTCTTCAGCTCAAGGATAACACCCTATCACTTGAGCCATAGCACCACTCTGGCTTTTTTCTGCTTATGTGGTACTGAGGAATTGAACCCAGAGCCTCATGCACGCGAGGCAAGCACTCTACCACTGAGCCAACTTCCCAGCCCCTACCTTTGGTATTTTATAAATATTAGAAATAGCAAATATGATTTGGTGCTGGTGGCATACACATGTAATCCTAACTATTCAGGAGACTAGATCTGATGATTGCATTTTGAAGCCAGTTCAGGCAAGAAAGTCTTCAGGACTGTTATTTCCAACTAACCACCAAAAAGCCAGAAATGGAGCTGTGGCTTAAGTAGTAGAGCACTAGGCTTGAGGAAATAAACTAAAGAACAGCATCCAGGACCTGAGTTCAAGCCTCAGGACACACACACACACACACACACACACACACACACACACACACACACACACACAAACCAGTATAAAATTATTTAAGCAATATGTAAACAATAACAACTTCTTAGTGTTATTACTGCTTTCTTACATGGGTATTGTTTATTTAAAAATAATCCATTTAAAAGGAAAGTCTGCTTCTAACTTCAAGAAAAATAGAAGTGACAGAATATAATATTGATACTTAAAGGTTAGCAGCCATTTTTCAAGATGTCAAAAGTTGTGTGCTAGCTAAAGGCTGGGTGGCCTATGCCTCTAATATGTGATCTGGAGGATCATGGTTTGAAGTCAACCTGGACAAAAAGTCTATGAGACTCCATCTGCAAAATAAGGCAACAAAGGCAGATCTGGGTTCCAGTTGTAGAATTCATGGCAAGCGGAGAAGCTGAATAAAAGCATAAAGTTCTGAGTTCAAACCCCAGAGCCTCCAAAAAAAAATAGTACTCTATAATTTGAAACTTATTTCACCCAAATTACTAAGGGTTACACAAATGAATGTTACGTCTTTATGCTTTTGTATCAGTTTCCCCTAGTTTTCCTGTGTAAAAACTAGACCATTCAAAAACTAGATTTATTCCTTTGATAAGGAAATAACAATCAAGAGATAACCATCCTCAAATAAATCTAAAATCTGAGAAAAGAAAGAATTTAGAGCAAAGTCAATGCTGTATCACTTCCATTCTGTTTTCTGTGTTTTCAACAGTGAATCTTTTGCAGTACTTTTTCTGTTTGAGCATCCAGAACAATAATAGACTACCAGGCTCATGGTGGCCTGTGTAAGGACCTGTTATGCTCAATTGTATTCCTTGGAAACACATCTCTGCCTTGAGTAATGGTGTAACAGATGGGCCATAATCACCTGTTTGCACTATGTCTCACAATGTAACTTTTCCTGGAGAAAGAATGGAAGAGTCAGTCTCTCTCTCTCTCTCTCTCTCTCTCTCTCTCTCTCTCTCTCTCTCTCTCTCTCTCTCTCTCTCTCTCTCTCTCTCTCTTTCTTTTTTTTTTTTTGCTAGAAGACCAACAATATGAGAATACAGACTCATAGAAATGTGTTTGTATCAGAATTTTGTGAAGTACCTAGAGGATAGACATTTTTTCAGCCTTTCTTGTCTCTTTTGGTTTTAGACATGGAGCTTGTTCATGCCCCCCCTCAACAATTCCCTGGAAGATGATTGTGGTTGGATGTGTTGGGTGGCGGCTATGGTGGGTCTTAAGAAGAGAGGTCTCATGTCATATAATGAATGGAGGGAGAGTCCAGAATGGGGCATGGGAGAGCTAGATCATTTGTTTGAAAGTTGTGATTGGCAGAGAAACAGCTATTTCTCCTTTAGGGAAAGAGGGGGATGTTTGGTATTTTGCTTCAGACAATGTCTGTGTTTTGTCTGCATTCAGATGGATAACTGAGTGGTACGGTTCCTGCATTGCTCCACTTGGTCACACAGTGGCCTTGTGTGATGCTGATACACCCTGAACTTGTTTGTATTCAATAGGAGAATACAAGGCCAGCTCCCAGAAGCCAGTGGCTGTTACTTTCTTCCTCAGTCTTGAACACAAGGATACCTTTAGTACGAGAGAGATTTGTTGATTATTGGAGACTCTGTAATGCCCAAGGAAAATTAAAGCTGCTAATATTTCAAAACACAGCTTCCCCATACAAATAAATATTGCCCACAATCCAGGTTGATGTTGTAGTTGTGGTTCAGAGGAGTAGAAGAAATAGAGGCCACTCTAGTTCTCCACCAGAATTTTAGAAGGAAGGAAGCATTAGAAACTATGGAAAAGTTACAGCTGAAAGACTACTTCTAGGCCAGCACTGGTGAGTGGCACACTCATGTAATCCTAGCTACTCTGGAGGCTGAGGTCTGTGGGTTTCAGTTTGAAGCCAGCCCACACAGGAAAGTCCTTAGACTCTTATCTCCCAATTAACCATCAGAAAACCGGAAGTGGTGCTGTGGCTCAAGTGGTACAGCACTAGCTTTGAGCAAAAAAGCTCAGGGCTTGAGTTCAAGACCTATGACGGAAAAAACCAACAACAAACAACAACAACAACAACAAAACCAAAACCAAACCAAGCCAAACCCAAACAGAAAAAAAGTACTTCTAACATGGGATATAGGGAGAGAGTTTCAAGCTTGGTTGAAGTTCCAGGTAACTCCATAAATCTTATTCCACACAGTATATTGGATGATTTGGTTAAAACTGTTCTGGACCATATTATTGAGCATCTCCATACACTTTCCAATTTCATTCCAATAATCAATATGCAAGTGGATTGTGCTAGAAGAGCCTAGAGCAGCCTTTGGTAATATATGTAAATAAAAATGGAAATACCTAACCATCAGTCTTACGTGAAAATCATCTGAAACCTCATGATTTTGTGAGTTCTTCTGAAACAAGTAAACAAATGAGTGGTTTTATAACTATTTTTGTCCATTTAACCAAATAACCATATGAATAAAATAAAATAGAAGCATAGTTGTTTTACAGTAGAATAATGGGATAAAATAGCATTATAGGTTGCTTTGTGTTCATTGATCTGGACCATTAAAATGTTCACAAGAGGAAGTGGTGCTATGGTTTAAGTTTTACAGTGCTCGCCTTGAGCTGATAGAGCTGAGGAACAGTGCCCAGGCCTAGAGTTCAAGCTCCATGACCAACCAAAAAAAAAAAAAAAAAAAAGGAAAATGTTCACAAGTATTGTTAAATACTTTGGTTATATATGTATATATATATATATATAGGCATAATACATACATTTAAATATAGAATATATATTTAGAACATAAGATTACACACATGTTTACATGTATATGTACCTATATATGTATATATACATACCAGGTACATGTATATACACATATAGGTATGTATATTTCTATTTATTTGTCACTGTCTAAAGAGAGAACATAGACATCACCAAATGTGTGATTGAAACGTTTCACCTCAGAAATGTTAATGAGCTGGTGGCCGGTGGCTCACCCCTCTAATCCTAGCTACTCAAGATGCTGAGATTGTGGATTGGGGTTCAAAACCAGCTGGGCAGGAAAGATCATGAGACTCTTACCTCCAATTAACTGTCAGAAAATTGGGAGTGGAGCTGACTCAATGTGGCAGAGCCCTGAGTTCAAACCCCATAACTAGCAAAAAAAAAAAAGAAAGAAAGAAAGAAAAAAGAAATTTCATGAAAAACAAATTTGTTTTTGCAACAGCCAAAGAGAGTATTATCTTTTGGGTGTACCTTTTGGCTGTCAAGTTGGTTTTGGATTTAAAGTTGGTACCTTATCTAGCTCAATAAAGCCTGCAAAGGCTTTCATGCATAAGTCATCTTGAATTATATTCCCCATTTCTTCAGGTTTCCAAATAACTTACCATTTGCCCTTTTTAAAACAAACAAACAAAAAACTCATCAACTTATAACCCAAAATAGCATGCATTGCCTGAAGCCAGCATTTCCCCATCACTAAAGGTATTTAAAATGACCATCTGTCAAGGATGATAGAATTTTTTATTGGATGGAAAAAAAAATCTCTTCCAACCCATATTCTGTGATTTTTCAACTTCTGTTTCTATATCTTTTCATGGCTTTCTTCTGTTAGGAACTCTCTTTATCTCCCTCTCTCCCCCCCTCCCTCTCTCTCTCCCTCCCTCTCCCTCTCCCTCTCCCTCTCCCTCTCTCTCTCTCTCCCTCCCTCCCTCCCTTCTTCCCTCCCTCCCCTCCTCCCCCCCTCTCTCTCTGCCAGTTCTGGGATTGAACTCAGGGCCTGGGCACTGTCCTTGAGATTCTTTTACTCAAGGCTAGTGCTCTACTATTTGATCTACAGTGGGACTTCCAGTTTTTCAGTTTATTAGAGATAAGAGTCTCATTGACTTTCCTGCCCCAACTGGCTTAGAACCTCAATTCTCAGATCTCAGCCTCCTGACTGCAGGCAGGCACCTACTCCTTTTTATGATATTGATTTACATATTAGCTCTAGCTATTTTATTCTACAGTATTCTGATTAAAGTTTTGTTTTTTTTTATAGTGCACTTTGCAGACCACAAATATCAGAATTACCTTGACTGTTTGTTCATAGAATTCAGTTCTTTGGATCTACTCCCTACATTTCCTACATTTCATAGATGTATCAAAACATTTGAATGTTTTTAACTAGCTTGCATCTCTTTCTTAGTTATGCTCTAGTTTGCAATCATTACCTTGGAAGGTGGACAACAAGTATGAAGCTGCATAATCTTAGAAAAAAGAACGTCTAATTTTGTTTAGATGTGGTATATGTTTTCCTTGGTTCTCCTAGTTAGCATTTGCTTCCTTTCAAATTCTAGATGACAATGGCAATGACACAAAATAGAAAGTATTTTCTTTTCTACTTTGACCTTATGTCTGAATCCTAGAATTGCATTATGTTGCTTAATCTTCAAAATAACTCTCTTTGAGTACATTTATCTTAGTTTCCTGAGTGAGAAACTGGATAGTCAAGAATGATGTAGAGCGAGTGCTGGAGAGTTGATAGTCATTTTTTCCTACTATTCAACTACTGATGTATTTTGGGCCATTACTCCCACAGAAGCTTAGAAGCTCCTTTTTGTGTCTTTTGTGAAGCTTTCATACTTATCTTCAAAGATATTCATGTCACTCTTCTAATCTAGTTCCCCAACTGGCACCAACTGATCACATTCTCCAAAATATTCATTCCAGTCTATGGAAATAATCGTGAAAGCAGCTTCTTTATCTATACCATCTTCCTAAGCGGCGCCCTCCCTTGCCCTTCTGTATTTTGTGATGTCTACTGTAGATGTTTCTTCTTAGTCTAAACAGGTATTGGACTTCAAATATCCACAAACACTGAATGGAATAAAAACAATAAGATAAGCAGGTACCTTCATATGATTTAACCATACTAAATTGAACCAGAATTAAAAAAACTTATCTGACTTTCACAATTTTAGCTCTCATTACTCTCTCAAGAAACTTTGTTATTACATGTGGTGTTCTCAGCAATTGTTCCATTAATAGTTCTTTTTCATCCCCTCTTTTCTGAGTTGTTTTAACCTTTGCCCTCCTTCTTGCTAAAGTTGAAGAAAAGGGAGGGAGAATATAGCCATAATATTCAATGTATAGCCGACTATAGTAAACCTAGAGACTAGGCCAATTGAGGGACTGGGTGGAGTTCTCAGGGACGGGAGAAAGATGAATGAGGTGATATTTACCAAGATGTACTGTATTAGCAAACGGACGTATCAAAACCCACAACTAAAGATAATAAAAATAAAATTTAAAAGGATGCTCGTGCCAAGCCATGGTGGCTCATACCTGTAATTCTAGCAACTCAGGAGGCTGAGATCTGAGGATCATGGTTCAAAGCCAACCTACCCTGGAAAGTTTATGGCACTCTTATCTCCAGTTAACTACCAAAAAGCTGAAAATGGAACTGCATCTCAAAATGGTAAAACCCTAGCCTTGAGAACAAAAGTTCACAGGCAGACACAGGCTGTGAGTTCAAGCCCAAGGACTAATGTGCATTCATGTATGCGCACATGCACATGTGCACATGTGCGCGCGCGCACACACACACACACACACACACACACACACACACACAAGATGTGATTGCATATGGAAATAGTCATGCCACATTAAATCTGTGATTTGTTTGCCTGGACATGAGCACGTGATGAAATTATAAATATGTATACAGCTTTCTTTCCTGTTTGTTTTCTGTTTTAATTCCTATTAGTATCAATAATCTACTGTTATTTTTATCTCCTTGGACACTAGCAGAATTCATCACAACAAATAAACTTACCAATTCAATTTCCTTTCACTTGATAGGATGGAGTTAGAATTGCTACCAAATAGGACATTATTTAACAGAAAAAAATCCTTATACACTGGAGACAAGTAAATATTACAAAATACTACATTTGCTTTGAAATTTACTAATATTTCTCATCTCTGGGAATCAGTTTTTTTAAACTGGGAGATGCTAAAATACGATTTCATTTTATACATACACACATACACATACATATACAACTATATGTTGTATATGACATATAAAGCCAAAAATTGAGAGGATGAAATCTTTCTAGCCATTGGATTTGCTTTTTTTTTTGTTGCTCTAGTCACTCATCTACAACTATCATTTACTACATCCTAATGTGTGTTTAGATTCATTAAGATAAAGACCTTGATTTCTAAATTTACTTATGAACTTCAGTTTCTCAGAAGCAGCCTGTTGTGCTATTTAATTTAGGAGTTTCTGTTAATGCAGAGAAAAGCCTCCTGCATACAAGTGGTATTGGTTTGTTGGGTGTGTCACATGATGTTAGATGCTGAGGCATCTCCAGGCTGAAAACCAATCACTGATATCTTCATGGGATTTATAATCTGGGTGGACATTTCTCTCCAAAAAAAGTAATAAACATCCCAGAGAAAAACTATTGATATGATGAATAATAATAGAAACATTGTGTTGGGTACTGCTAGAAATAAACTCTATTAGAGTCTTAATAACAGATCAGGATGATTTTGCTATAATGTTAAATTCTCATGCCTGTAATCCTAGCTACTCAGGAGGCTGAGATCTGAGGACAGAGTTCGAAAACAGCAATGGCAAGAAACCCCCCCAAGACTCTTATCACCCAATTTATGACACCCCAAAAGCCAGAAATAGAGCTATGACTCAAGTGGTAGAGTGCTAACTTTGAGTGAAAAAAGCTCAGGGACAGCACGCAGACCCGGAGTTCAAGCTCTAAGATTGGTACCAATTTTTTTTAAATTATAAATTCTACTGGCAATAGTGCTGAGCTGAGTTTTCGAGTTTGCTCAAGCAGTAGTGCTTGAATTCAAAGAAAACTGATACACAAAAGGATTTCGATGGGACAAACCTTAGCTATATGATTCCAAGGCACTTTAAAGATTTGAAGACTGTTAAGAGGTTTCATGAAATTCTTAATACATTCTGATATGATTGTTCTTATGCTCTGAGCTTTGGTTACCTTCAGGCTTCCAATCTGGAATCCTTCCTTTTCTTTTTCTTTTGTTGGATGTGGGGTTTGAACTCAGGGCCTGAGTGCTGTCCGTGATCTCTTTTGGTGAAGGCTAGTGCTCTACCACTTTGAGCCATAGCTCTACTTCCTGGAAGCCTTCTTTTAGGGACTTCTTCTGTGTCCCCCTTCTGTAGCATATATATTCTAATTGCTCTTTTCATTTATAAAGCTTTCCTCATATATATATTTGTGTTTGTAAATCATCCTGCAATCAATAGTAGATTTTTAAAATATGCCTGCAATTTAACAGGAATTCTTTTTGAAATTATGCAAGTAATCAGCCTACCACTTTTACCTTGAGCATTGCTGGTGTGGAAGATCCAGGGTGATAGTCCTTATCTAGAACATTTATTCAGGAATTTATAAGCTTTGGATATCAGCTAAGAAGTTGATTTTCCTCTGGATATTATTATAGTTACGATCTTATATTGTTCCCATAACCATTGCTAAATGAGCATGCTTTGTGCATACTACTTAGTTTGCTCAGGGCCTCCTATTGTTATTTTCCAGATCCTAAAATGAAAAATTCATGTCTTTTCCTTCCTTTGGTACTTTCTGGTCTGGTCATAGATTTTTACAATGTTTGTCGTCTTGCCTGGCAGGCAGAGTAATTCATGATGCATCATTTTACCTGTAGACATATTTTTCTTTTTACTCACTGAATAAGCAACAGTTATAGCCACTGCCTCTTTCATGAATACCCAAGTTTAAAGAGAAGGCTGAAGTAAGTGATGTTTTAGTAATCACACTATATAGCCAGAGCTAAGTGTTAGAGTCTATGATGGTAATGAGGATTTAAAGAAATTCAAAATAATATGTGAACCACCACACTTTACCAAGTGCCAGTGAGCAATATCTTTGTCGTTGTTTTGTTTTGTTTGGAGTTTGAACTCAAATCTTCATACTTGTTTAACTTGCCTGATTGTCTGGAGCTTTACCATTTGAATCAGGGATTCAGTTCGGATTTTGCTGGTCAATTTAATGATGGAGTCGAATGCGCTTTTCTGACAGGTTGGATTTGAACCATGATTGTCTGACTCTCAAACTCCTGAGTAGCTTATATTATAGGCATCAGCCACTAGCACCTGGCTTAGCCTTTATTCTTAACCTCTGAGAGTAATTGACCAAAGTGAGACATCACAGGAGAATGCTGCTAGATACACCAAACCCAACTGCATTACCAAAACATTTTCCCAAAGTGGATATTGCACTGACACACATTTATGTGTCAAATTACTGTCAATTACTGTCTAAGTGTGAGAAGAAATTCTTATCAATGTCACGTCTGTGTGAGGGCTACCACTACAAATATAATGAGAAGAAAATAGAGGCCCTTTATATTTTTGTGGTGAAACAATTGCAATCAAACTTGTTTAGATAAATTACCTTATATTCAGTGAACTTAATAGTTCAATTATAAAAAAGTTTTCATTAAGAAAAATAGTTCATTCCACTGGAGTGTGGTATTTTCCATTATAATAATACATTGAGAGCTTACTATATATGTATGCTAGTCAGTGAGCTGAGGTCTGCATTGATTGCTCAAATATATCTCAACAATAATCTGATATATAGGTAATATATTATCCCAAGAGTAAAGATGAGGAAAGAGAGATGTCTCCTCCTTATATAGGGTTAAAAAATTCCTGATTGAATACACAAAGCTATAATATGACTGGGGAGTTATCCCAAGTTAAACTGACTATTCTGCCGATTTATAACTGCTTGTGCTATGAGAATATAGAAATATTTTACACAATGGAAACAAGATTAAGAATGAAAGATCTAGGGGCCAGGTGTAGTGGTTTACATCTGTAATCCCAGCTACTCAGGAGGTGGAGACGGGGTTTGCAGTCCAGAGTAACCCGGGAAAAGTTAGCACAAGACCTTAGGTGTAAACTAAACTAAAAGCAACATAGCTTAGATGATAGACTTTCAGGTTGGTAGAACATTTGCCTAACAAGTGTGAGAATCTCAGAAATCACAAAATGAAGAAGGAGGAGGAGAAGGAGGAAGAGGAGGAAGAAGAAAAGGAAAAAAATGATTTTCTTGTAAAGTTCGTTTTCGACATAACGACTTGTACATCTCATTGTTGCAATAGTTCCACCTGTATCCCTATTTAAACAACAACTTTGGTGCGGGGTGGGGGGGAGGGTAGGATGGGAAGGGATGGGAAGGGGACACAAAGGAGGAGGCTACGATGCTTGATAAGAAATGTACTCATTATTTTGCCCATGTAATTGTAACCCCTCTGTACAGTATTTTCACAATGAAAAAAAAAGAACACACAAAAATGATTTTCTTCATTTGGAAATGAAGATTTGTCTATGCATCTAAAAAAAAGCTATTTTTGGTTGTACTTGGTTGACTTCTATGTAGTTGCTGACTGAAATTAGTAGATACTATGAGAAACTGTTGGAGTCTGGTGTGAATTCTCAGTCTTAGTGCTATGGACCATCAAAGAATCCAAAGCCTTAGCAGGGCACTGGTGGTTTACCCCTATAATCTTAGCTCCTCACGAGGCTGAGATCTCAGGTGTTTGTCTGCTGACCCATCTAAGAACCTGCACCTTATTTTTTGAGAGGGTAGGAGGTCTCTGTGACTTTGAGTGTCTCCCACACAGATTTGTGAAAGTAGTTCTGGAGTAACCACAAACAGGTCATGTGTAGTCTGGGAATTTATCCGTACAGTGACAGCATGTCTGGGTCACTGAAATAATCGTTCCCACAAGGGTTTTCCAAATCACTTGCTCCCTTCCGATGGAAAAGTGAAATTCCTCCTCTTCGTCACGTCTCCCCAGTGATAATTTTAAGAGAGACTTATTTCCCCTAAACTTTAGTTATAATGTGTTCAAAGCAGGATGGAAGTAATTTTACTTGGCAGTGAACTTGGTTTTTCTCTTCAGAAAGATAAAGGAGAGATGCTTCCTAGTCTGCTTGTATGATAGTGTCAAAAACTGGAGGGAAATGGCATACATACACTACATACATTTGTTTTATTCAAATTTTCAGGTAGGATATTTATTGGAAATATGTATCTCTATCTACATATACACCCATCCCTATCTATCTACCTGTCTGTCTGTTATCTACGTAAATTTTTTTTCAGTGCTGGGGATTGACCGTATTGCCTTGTACACGCTAGGCAAATACTGTGCTACTGACCTATATTCTCAGACCCCTTTTTTTTAGGTGTTGTAAAAATAAATACTAAAGCCAGGTGCTGGTGGCTCACCCCTGTTATCCTAGCCATTCGGGAGGCTGAGATCTGAGGAGTGAGTTTTGAAGTTAGCAGTGTCAGGAAAAACCGGCAGACTCTTTTCTCCAATTAACTACACACAAAAAAAGCCAGAAGTGGAGCTATGGCTAAAATGGTACAGCACTAGCCTTGAGCAAAAAAGGTCAAGGGAAGTGCTTGTGCCCCAGGACCAAGGAAAATGATGTTCATGATTGATTTTTCATTATTGATGCTACCATAGAAGTTTGTAAAATAAATTCTTCTGAAAATGTCATGCCCTATCGATTTCAGTTTTCATCTAAAACAAAATTATTAGTTTGGATCTGATGATGGAATTTCCAAACATTCAAATAGGTTTCTCTGCCCTGGAAGCTATGGCAATTAAAAAAAAAATTCGATGTAAGTTAAAAGCTAAGAGGGTCTCTCCCCACACACAGGGTGTGTGGAGACTGTCATGGATAGCTAAGTCTGCAGTTCAAATATTCTGTATACTTCTGTTTGATATTTTAGAACAAAAGCAATATTTACATGCTTTTTAGCAATTTTTCTATAAATATGTTCCAACTTGATCAATGACTGATGTGATTTTTTTTTCTATTTTTGGTGCTGGTACTGGGACTTGAACTCAGGGTCTGGGTGCTGTTCTTTAGTTTTTTCACTCAAGGCTGGTGCTCTACCACTTGAGCCACAACTCTACTTTGGTTTATTTTAATTATATTATTAGTGTTGTTATTTATTTATTTATTTATTTATTTATTTATTTATTTATTTATTTATGGATGTCAGTCGTGGGGCTTGAACTCCAGGCTTGGGCGCTGTCCCTGTGCTCTTCAGTTCAAGGTGAGCACTTTACAGCTTGAGGCACAGCTCCACTTCTGGTTTTCTGGTGGTTTATAGGAGATTAGAGTCTCATGGACTTTCCTGACCATGCTGGCTTTGAACTGTGATCCTCAGATCTCAGCCTCCTGAGTAGCTAGGATACAGGCTGCTGCTGCTGTTGCTTTTTCCTCCTCCTCCTCCTCCTCCTCCTCCTCCTCCTCGTCCTCGTCCTCCTCCTCCTCCTCCTCCTCCTCCTCCTCCTTCTTTGTTATTTAGGCATAAGGGTCTCATGGATTTTCTCCTGCCTGGACTGGCTTCACAAGGCCATATTCAGACCTCAGCCTCCTGAGTAACTAGAATTTCAAGTGTGAGCCACCAGTGCTCAGCTCATATTTTCTCTTAATATAGCTTTTTAATGAATTTTATATAAATTATCTATCTATCTATCTATCTATCTATCTATCTATCTATCTATCTATCTATCTATCTAGATCATTATCTATCTGTCAGGTGTGAGTCTTGAACTCAGAGCCTAGGTGCCCTAACCTCTTTTGCTTAAGGCTAGTGCTCTACCACTTTGAGCCATAGTGCCACTTCTGATTTTCTGGTGGTTATTTGGAGATAAGAGTCTCACAAAATTTCCTGCCTCTGCAGGCTCTGAACCATGATCCTCAGATATCAGCCTCCTGATTAGATAGGATTATAGATGTGTACCACCAGGAACCAGCTCCCTTACATTTTTATGTAAGATATTTTCTTGTACTATAGACTATTTTAGGTAGAGTACTACTATTTCATAAATTACAGAAATGAACAGTTACAGAATTCTGCACAGTCCAACATGGGACCCTTATAATTTATTTATTAATTTAGTGTTTATTTAATATTTATCTATTTATCTATGCTATGAATTGAACCGGGGTCTTGTGAATGCTAGGCAATTACATCATAAAGGTGATTAGTACTTAGGCAGGTTTTTCAGTAACCTGGATATGTGAATAATCATTTGCATCTATTTGATGATAACTACCTATTAAAATTTATTTATTATTTGTCCAGTAATTATAAGGCTATGTGACTCTTGTATTTAATGATGGGATTGGTATTTTTCTTTTTCTGTCTACCATTTTGAGTATTTTTCCATTTTGAGTAATTATATCTGCTGACCCTAAAATGACCTTGAAGAAATGAGATGTTAATGCTAGTTGAGATGACAGATGAGAGTCTGATGTTACAGCTGACCAATAATTCTACTTCCATAGTGTCATAGCTACATGGATTCCAAAATTCTAATCTTTTTTGTTCCATATTGCCAAACCACAATAAGATAGCATGTTGCTATTATTTCATAAAAACTCTCAAATCATACCTGAAGCTGACATTTCAGATAAAAAGACATTTGATTGTAGTCATCATTAAAGAAAGATATTCTTGGAAAGATGGATTTAGGTATTGCCTTTTCAGAAAATATGTATATTTGCTTTTTTTCTTTAATGCTGTTTATCTTTTTTGTACTTCTTTAATGCTGTTCATCTTTTTTCCATCTTATAAAAATTGCATTTTGTTACCATCAGCAAACTTTTAGTATATTTTGTATAGCCATTTATTCAGTTGGGAGAAGGCAGAAGATCAGATAAACAGATAATAATACACACTTTTGATAACAATTTTATTATCTCATTTGCTACCAGTGGGGGTAGTTTTTGTTTTTTATACTGAATTAAAAAAATAAGGCTGAGGATGTGGCTATAGTGATAGAGAACAAATAATCAAGGAAATAAACAAAAACAAAAAATACTTGAAAATTAACAGCAAATGTAGACTACAAACAGCTAGATAAGGGAAAATGTTAATTGTCTCATACAAATGTATTTTAAAGTTATAAAGTGATGAAACTTTGTATGAAGTGAAGCTAGAAAAATCTTGGGGTATCTTGAGTGAACTTTGTATTAAATTCTTGCTAAAGACAGGATTTGTAAAGACTGCAATGGGACAAATACTTTTCTATTCTCTCTCATTTGGTGGCTCCAAGGGTACCACATTTATATGGAAACTCACTGCCCAGCTGACTTTCCAGCAACAGCTTTTTATTTGAGGATTGACCTAACACAGCAAATCTAAAGTTGATTTTTTTTCTCTAAACACAGGGAACAGTTTTCTTTAGTAGATATGTTCAAATTGCTTTGCTCCCATTCAAAGTCATTTAAAAATGTTTTAGTGATTTGATTCCGTGTAATTGCTGGGCTGCTTATAGGTAATAAAGGTCCATATCCCTTATTTTAAGGAACTCTTGCTGTGGTTTTTTTTTTCTCGTTTTTTTTGTTTGTTTTAGGAATTTAAGCTCTTTAAGGGCTGGTTGTAATATATGTATACTTTGTCCTGAGTCTAATTGTAGAATAAAGCCTCTGCCCATCTCTGTATATACAGAGCTCCCCACAGAATACTGTGATGGTGTGTGTGTGTGTGTGTGTGTGTGTGTGTGTGTGTGTGTGTGTGTGTGTGTGTGTGTGTGTGTGTGTGTGTGTGTGTGTGTGTGTGTGTGTGTGTGTGTGTGTGTGTGTGTGTGTGTGTGTGTGTGTGTGTGTGTGTGTGTGTGTGTGCCTGCCTGGTGTCAATTCCCCAGGAAGCATACACAAAACAGCAGGGGTGCAGGTGGTGATTCAGCTAGGATTTAGGAGAAGGGGCCCTGCATTCCAAGGTGCCAGTGGCAACCTTTTGTTCTCCCATGACAGAAGGCTGGTCCCTCCCCCAGGAGCCTCCTTGGTTCACCTCCCTCCCAATTAGAGTTTGCTACAAAGTGCTGAAGTGCAGTGCTAATCTCCTTTGGGGGAAAATCCTATTATGCATATTATTGCCTCCTTTTGGCTCTTGGAGAAGTGTATTATATATATATATATTATTTATATCTATATATAATATGTATGTGTAGTACTATGGCTTACACTACTGACCGGGACACTGTCCCTGAGCTTTTCTGCTCAAAGCTAGTGCTCTACCCCTTGAGCTACAGCCCCACTTCTGACTTTCTGGTAGTTAATTGGAGAGAAGGGTCTCACAGACTTTCCTTCTCGTGCTGGCCTCGAATCACAATTCTCAGATCTTAGCCTCCTGAGTAGTTAGGATTACAGGCGTGAGCCCCCAGTGCCTGGCTTTGGAGACAGATTTTATTAAGAGACCTGTAATGCTAGGATCTGTGATAGAGGAATGCATCATTCTAGATAGAGAGTGGCAGGCACAGATCAAGATGAATCGTTTCATTAGGCCTCCGAGTGACCATGGAAATAAGGTAGAGTGGAGGAGAAGCAAGATGTTTTACATACCTAGAATCCCAACACTCTGGAGATGTTAAAGAGAATCAAGAGTTAGTGATTCTCCAAAATAAAAGAGTCAAAGATATGAGAAAGCCCTGTTGATTTGTTGGCTGATGGTACCAGCAACTGACAATTCATAGTAAAGGATGAGTATCAACCAAGGGGAAGATCTTAGGTTTGAGATTTGCATGTAGGGCTCAAGTCCCTAAACCCCATGTCCAACAAACATTTGGACTGTGGCCGTGAAGAAGAGGTCAGGGTGGGTAGAGTGTGAGGAATCAACTACATAGTGAGATTGAGATCATGGGAAATAATGAAATTCCCCATAGGTGGAAGGCAGTGTCTTGGAATGACAGCTAGAGTTGCAGGGAAAGCTAAGAGGGAAAATGTACTCAGGGAGACAGAGAGCTTGCAAGAGGATTTGGAAAGAGAACATGCTTATTATTTGTGCCCAGGTATCACTGTTGCACACACAACATGAAGGCTCAGAATGTATACATGGTAGGCACATGGCTCTAAGCATGAGTCTAAGATACGTGGGCTTACCCAGACTCCATCCGGGTTGCAGAGCCATTTTGAAATAACTGGTCACAGGTGAATTCTTAAACAGGTGGTTATGAGTCTTTTTAGGTCCTGGGATCATTTGGGCAACCATTCCCAAAGTAAATGGTTCATCTCTGTATATGGCTTTTTCTTTCTTTCTTCTCTCCAAATCATCCTCCCTGGAGATTTTTTTCCCCTGTAAAGATGAGAGACTGATAGCTCCATCTTTGCAATAGACCTACTTTGATTAGGGGAGAGAAGCCTTAGGAAGTTTCTTCCTCTTGTATGTGAATTTCTCCTACATAATAAGAGAATTGTACAGGTATGCAAAAATTAATTAGTTATATCATAATAGGTGTGTTGCTTATAAATGATGGGAAAATTCCAATGAAAATATTGACTTTGTTATTTCTAATTATTTTGTGTACTAAAAGAACGCTAAATGTCCTTGTCCTCCCCTCCCTCCCTGCTTCCCTCCCTCTCTCCTTTCCTTCCTTCCTGCCTGCTTCTTTCCTTCCCTTCCTGCCTCCCTCCTCCCTCCCTTTCTCACCTCTCTTCTCTCCCTTTCCTTCCTTCCTTCCTTCCTTCCTTCCTTCCTTCCTTCCTTCCCTCCCTCCCCCATCTCTTACTTCCTTTCCACTCTTTCCATGTAGCCTAGGCTGGCCTAGAACTCATAACCCTACTGCGTCAGCCTCCCAGAAGGCTGGAATTGCAAGTGTTGTACTATCATACCTGGCAATCACCCTTTGGTTTCCTTTACCATTTAATATATACAGACTTATATCTCATAAATATTTTAGCAACTTACAACTTTATAATATATGATGCAAAGCAAATGAAAACACATAGCATCCTTTTAATGTATAGATTAGTAAAGTGTTTAGAGGAACATCTAAATGTATTTTTTCAGCTTTAAGAGGTAGAGTTGGATATCACGTAAGAATAAAGAAAATGGCTAGAAGTGATTCATTCATCTGACTATATAGTTGCAATATAAAGAAAATAACCAGCTTAGAATAAACAATTGTAGAGGATAAAGGTAATAAGTGACCAGTTTCAAATTAAGGAAACATAAAGATAGAGAGCCAAGTAGGAGACGTCAGACTGAACAGATGAAGAGAGTTGGAACTGGTGCGGAAGTCCTGGCAGATCACAAGAGAGTGTGACACACAGAGTGAAAGACAGCTGCTTGGGCAGGGAAGCCTGGAGGAGAAGAGAACAAGCAAGGTCAGGGAGGAAGAAAGAAAAGAACATTTATGCCCTAATTAGCCAGCAATTTGTTATAGAACAGCCTTGCCACCTGGAGAGCAGAATTTAAAAATTTATTGGCACCAACTATCAAGCCAGTCAAATGAGAGCAGGCTGACTTCCAGATTCCCAGTACAGGCTACAGCAGACTTTTAGCAGCTGGCTCATGAAGGCTGAGTGAGAAGGGTTTTCTTTTCAGGAACGAAAAGGGCAATGCCACAGAAGATCAGTGGAAGTTCAGGAGCATTTTAGATGGCAAAAGTTGTTTTGGTTTTGTTTCATTTTTGTTTTTGAGACAAGTCTTACCATGTAGCCCAGGCTGGTCTCAAACAAGATCCTCCTGTCTCAGCCCTCTGAGTGCTGGGATCATGCGTGTGTGTACCCAGTACCATCATTTGGCCTTTGCCTTTAGCTAGATAACGTCTTAATCCCAGGGGGCCAAGGGTGGCGGTTGGGGGGGGGAACAAAACACCTTCTGCTTTTATTGCACCCCTGTTTACACTAAACTTTTCCATGAGAGGGTTGTATTTCTCTTCGATCTTGGGAGCACATGTGACACTTCTTTTTCAGATCCTGAATGTCTAATGATGGCTCAAAGTCACCCCTTGAACCTCTGTCTGGGTTCCTTTCCAGCCCTTGTCCCCTGTGGCCTCCACCACCCCAGGGGTGGCAGGACTCCATTCAACCTGCAGCCCTGGTTCCAGAGGCATATTGGTGCTGGTCTTCTTCTTTCTTTCAAGTTGTGTTCCATGCAGATGTTTTATATCATGCTGTAAGTTGAAACTGTCATGCTTGCGTGAATACTGGAACAGAACAATCAAACCCATGCGATCCCAAGATGTATGGGACATTCTGTTCAACATTCCTTTTAGAGGGCTCATCCATATTTTACTCTTTTTCTGTCTTGTTTCCAATCCTAATGAACAATGCAGGAAACTGGCATATTAACTCCCTTCTCTAGGCCATTCTGCCCAGGAAGACAACATTCTTGTTTGTTTTTGTTTCTGTTTGTTTTGTTTTTGGTGCTGGTTTGAGCTCAGGGATTGGGCACTGTCGCTGAGCTTGCTTCCCTGCCGGCCCCCCCCCCCCCAAGACCAGTGCTCTACTACTTGAACCATAGCTCTACTTCTAGCTTTTTGGTGGCTAATTGGAGTGAGAATGGTCTCATGGGTTTTTCTGTGGTGACTAGCTTTGAGGTGTGACCTTCAGATCTCAGTCTCTTAAGCAAGTAGAGCCATGGGTGCTCTCCTAGTAAGACTACATCTGATAGTCCCCCAAACTTTCTTTATTCATTCCTCTCTGCTTTTTTAAAAAAAAATATATGCCTTTATTTATTTCTCTCCAGACATGGGTGATGAGTTTGGGAGAAGAATTCCTGGAACAGCAGCCTTGTCACTTCTTTTTTGGAAACATGGTTTCACTATATAACCCAGGCTGGCTTCTGTTTGTGATCCTTGAGTCTCAGCCACCCATGCTGGGATTTAGAGAGGTGTACCTCTTCACTCAGACCACATTCAGATCTTTAATACAGTTTCTTTCACCACTAATTAGAATGTACAGCTTCTCTAAGCCCATGGTCATTTGTTACCATTTACGCTGATATTATTCAGAATAAATGCATCATCCATCTACGTTTGATTTTTTTTTTTTACTTCTAATTATGAATGAACATGGTGAATCTGGAGTTTCTATCCGCAGAAGAACATACTTGTTTTAGTCTCCCAGTTTTGGTCCCATCATGAAAGACAATTCGGCAAAAGGGAAGCAACGGTTTGCTCCATGATTCTTCACAGTGCCATTTCGAAACCAATGACCTAAACACAATTTTGTTGAGTAGCAACCATTCCTGCGAGTCAGACTCCAGCAACCCTATATTCCCTTGTGTGAATTCCTTGATTTCACTCTCTGCTCACACTGCCTGCACTAAATCTTTGGCAAAACCCCTAAACACTAGTTAAACTAATTTATGTCATTTACATCCCCTTCTGCCTTGGTCTTAATCTGCCCAAGACCAAAAGGCCCTGAGACATTTGAAATGCTTATATTTAGCTGCTTAGTAAATCCTTAGTATCTATCATAGTATCAAATTTGGGTGATAGTATGGTGATGAATAAAAGGGGTCAGTCGCACTCCAGAGGAGTTATAAGCCAAGAATGTCTAGTTAGATTTATTTAGAATGAAAGAACAGATAGAATAGAGCCTTAAGAATAAGATGGAGCTCATTTTGAATTAAGATGACAACCATCTCTCAGTTCTAAAATCATGACTGCTTTTAAGATACTCTGTCTATGACTTAGTTGCCTTACACTGGTTTAGAAATAAAGCTTAAATGCAAAAGGAGCTAACAGAAGCTTAGGCCTGGTGACTTCTCAGTCAGAATAGAGACAGGACTGGTATACTTAGAATGGTTTCAGATTCTGTCAGCTGACAGGAAAGTAGGATGGATAATAAGCAGCAAGTACAATTCACTGGGACAAAAGCCATTGTAGACACTATTAGAGAATGATCCATAAATATCATAGAAGTGAAGGATAGATGTGTAAGATTGGGACCAAGAGACCAGCCAGGAAGCCAAGCACTGGTGGCTCATGCTTAAAATCCTAGCTTTTCAGAAGGAGGCTGAGATCTATGGCTTGTGCCTCACCTGCACCAAACCCTGTATTTGGCTGCTAAGATGATACCTGGTTCTTTTTTCAGACTCAAAACAACCTACCTTCTGGAGCCAGACTTCCTTTTTTTTTAAAAAAATTAACTAACATGCTAACGCTTCCCTCATCTCAACCATGTCCAGA
The DNA here is from genome assembly GCF_024711535.1 of Dipodomys merriami. Taxonomy (NCBI): domain Eukaryota; kingdom Metazoa; phylum Chordata; class Mammalia; order Rodentia; family Heteromyidae; genus Dipodomys; species Dipodomys merriami. The sequence continues at coordinate 26,637,299 of NW_027202826.1, forward strand.
TTCACTGCCTTTTCTTTCTTTCTCTCTTTCTCTCTCTCTTTCCTTCTTTCTTTCTTCCTTCCTTCTTTCTTTCTTTCTCTCTCTCTTTCCTTCCTTCCTTCCTTCTTTTTTTCTTTCTTTCTTTCTTTCTTTCTTTCTTTCTTTCTTTCTTTCTTTCTTTCTTTCTTTCCTTCTTTCCTTCCTTCCTTCCTTCCTTCCTTCCTTCCTTCCTTCCTTCCTTCCTTCCTATCTTTGCATATTGGTATTATAATCTGGTCTGGGATAAGATTAATGGTATACCTATTCTTTCCCAATTTTGGATGAGGTCATCACAATAGGGTCAGAGAACTCAGGGACAACAACTACTACAAGTAGGTATTTAAAAATTACCTTTTTGTCCCATCTGTATTTCTTTCCCTATCATGTTGACACTGCTCTATTCATAGAATAGCATTCTGACTTCACAAGAATCTGAGGTTGACCTAGGATAAGAAAGAAATGCAATAAAACGGGGCTCTTGTAATTATCTTTCCATGTTTAAGCCAGACCCTTCTCCAGGATCTCTGTCCCATGGAGGAATGAGTCAGACTCAGACATGAAACCTCCATCAAGCCAACTGACAATTGGAACTCTATGACAAAACTCTCTTCTCAGTGTTATTCGAGTTTGTCTTTGTCAACCTATTGTCTTCTTGTCGGGATGTTGGTGCTTGTGATAGACAAAGTGAGTATGAGATGTTTTCCAAGTTGGGAGGTGTGTGAGACTACTCTCTTAAAAGAGAAGGTGAAGGTTGGGATGTGAGGTTGTCTTAGCTGAGTGGTGTGGGTGAGGGTGTGAAGTTTTAGATGATCAGAAATGCCTGCTCACTGCTCAAGCAAAAAGTATATTGAAAACAATTACTGCAGTGACACTCTGATACCCCCTTTTGTTCTTTTTTAAATTTTATTTTGTGTCTGTATTGGGTGCTGCCCCTCAGCTTTGTTACTACAGGATGGTGTTCTACCACATGAACCATAGCTCCACTCCTGGCTTATGGCTGATGGAGATTAAGAATGTCATGAACTTTCCTACCCAGGCTGGCTTCAGTTCTTAACCTTCTGAATAGAATTATGAGTGTGAGCCACCAGTGCCTTTTATTTTCCCCCTTTAAAATAGTTACCTTACAATACTAGTATGGTTTTATTGTTTGTTTGTTTTCCCTGCACTGCTTTTCCAGGGTGCTTAAACTGATTACTGGGTTGGTAATTATAGACAATGTATTATTTCCACCGTAGAATTTATGACAATTTTGTTATATCGCTAATAGATCCACTTACCTTTTCTATTGTGTCACTGGGACTATGTGTTTTTAATTGCTGAACTTTTACACAATGCTGGACACATCTATATCACTTAATTTATTTTAAAATTTGTGAACAATAGAGCTTTTGTTATTGATTGAATGTCTACCTTTAGATCTTAGTAAGTAACGAGGAAGCATATGAGAACAGACAGAGCTGAGTAGGACAGGAGAAAGTCCTCTTGTCAGGATTGTCTGAGTGGTTCAGATGGAACTTGGCCTTCAGCCTGAGTCCTCTGGAAGATTCCAGGCCCGAGGAAGAACAAAGCCAGGAGAAAGACATTCTTTCCTAGAATGGGCTTTTAAAAACACCTTACTCTTGTTTCCATGGCAAGAAAATCTCCTGGGTACATTGCCAGGAGGTTCTCCCTTAGAAATTGAAAAGAAAGAAGAAAAGAAGCAAGAGAAGCAACCCAGAGCTGTATTTTCTGAAAACAAGCAGGCTCTCCTGCTGGTCACCGACTGTTGCCCCAGCACCAAAACACCTCCTCCGGTGGTGCTCAGGCAGCCTGTACCCAGCATGCGGGATGCTTGTGATTAATTTTGTGTGACAAGCAGAAAAGAAGTAAGCCCGACCTTAGATGCCAGTTGATTATTTCCAGTATGTTTGCTGCTGAACATTCCACTAATGATTTGTAATATCTATTCAACTTGAGAGGAGAAAAGTGCTTTTCTGAAACAGGCAAAGTAAATTGGACTCAGTCTTATGGAAAATGCTCATCTTACAGATTGCACATTTGATGGCAGCAGGGCTGAGGGAATTACCAGCAGTTTCAACAACTTTGTACACAGATGTTTTGGTCTATTAAAAAAAACCTGATTGATACTTTCCTGTTTAAAGACAAATGTGGAAAACGTTCGTGTTTCATTGGATGTGTATACTTACCATGTTCAAGGCCCACAGTGAAGACTTGTCCTGAGAGGGTGGGGGGAGACAAATAGAGAGAAGAAGGGTGAATACAGGCATCAGACTGGAGCACATGTGTGAAAATGGAATGAGGCAAATTGAGGGGATGGGTGAGGTTGGGAGAGATGGGGGAGAAGAATGGAAGGGGTGACAATGATCAAGATTCATTGTACTCACAGACTGACAAGTTGAATGAAAACCTCTTTGTACAGATACCTAAAGATAATTAAAAGATTAAAGAAAAGGGTTAAGGGTATAGCACAGTGGTAGAATACTACTCAGTTTGTATAAGGCTCTGAGTTCAATCCCCAGCACCCACGTATGTACACGCACACACACAGAATGAAGGAAAAAATTAAAAAAATATATTGAATTGAATTGAGCATGCCATTGTAAATAATTCTGCAGAAAACCCAGTACAAGGCCCTGAGGGACCTTTACTATCTAAGACAGTGATCCTAACTGTGGCTGCTTATTAGAATCCCCAAGAGGACTTTAAACAACATCTGACTCCCCAGAAATTTTGATTTAATTGGTGTGAAGTGGGGCTTGTAGCCTCAGTATTTTTTAATCTCATTGGCAGATGCATCTTGTGCTGTGAGACTTGAGAATCAGCAATTGGCATAAGAGAAAATGAAGGGTAGTAAAGGACACAGAATCTCAATGGATTGTGAATGTCAAAGTAAGCTTTTGATTGGCTGAGAGGGGCTCCAGGAAGACTGAAAGACCAGGATGGAAAACAAGGAGGCCAATTTGTGAACTGTAGTCAATTAACATATGTGTATGAGAAATGAAATCCATGGTTAATGGCCATGCTTAAAGTATTAGCATGAATTTATAATTTCAGCCAGCCCTTAAATGTACTTATGAAGAGATGACACAAGTTCAGTTATTCTTTTTTCTCCCAAGCTGCTCTTAAAACAGCAGATCTGAAAATTGTCTTACAAATGATAGAGTGGGCAGAGATTGAGTCTTGATATTCAGCATGCCTGGTCCTGAGACCAGAAGCATTTGAATCACCCATGGTTTAATAAAAATGTCACTAGTGCATGATCTTGGCTCCTACCTGAGTTAAAAATAAGAATCCATATTTTTGTTTGTTTGTTTTTGTTTTGGAAGGTTGTGGGCTTGAACTCAGGGCCTGAATAAGAACCCATATTTTTGTTTATTTTTGTTTTGGTAGGTTGTGGTCTTGAACTCAGGGCCTGAGCACAGTCCTTGAGCTTCTTTTGCTCAAGGCTAGCACTCTAACACTGGAACCATAGTGCTATTTCCATTTTCCTGAGTATTTATTAGAGATAAGAGTCTCATGGAATTTCCTGACTGGGATGGCTTTGAACATCGATCCTCAGATCTCAGCCTCCTGAGTAGCTAGGATACAGGCATGAGCCACCAGTGTCTATCTTGCTCGTCTTTCCTTCCTTCCTTCCTTCCTTCCTTCCTTCCTTCCTTCCTTCCTTCCTTCCTTCCTTCCTTCCTTTCTTCCTTCCTTCCTTCCTTCCTTCCTTCCTTCCTTCCTTCCTTCCTTCCTTCCTTCCTTCTTTTCTTTCTTTCCCTTTTCCCTTTTCTCCCCTTCTCTCCTTCTTTCTTCATTGTGATTAATATATTTAAGTTCCTAGATTTTGTCTAGGTATTCCTTTCCAATTTGAATCCTCAGGGCCAAAATGAAGAGCATCTTCTCTTTAGATCTTTGCACTGTTTCCTGTGACTTTCAGATGGATGCTCCCTCTGAAAACCTATTATGATCCAATGACCTGTGCCTCTGCCATCCGGCTGCACCGGGTTTGGGCAGCATGTGGCAGATGAGAAGGACTCGAACTTGGGAAACATATAAATGCCAGAGGACACCTGAGATACCCAGAAAAACAATCCAGTTTAGTTGCTTTGGGATTATATTATTCTTTAATAGAATTAAACAAAAAGCAATAAATTATGGCCAGAGTATTGCAAAATGGCTGAATATTGCAGGGATGATGGTTCTCGAGTATCCCTCTGATCGAAAAAAAGAAAGAATACTAGCTAGGCACCAGTGGCTCACAACTGTAATCCTAAATACTCAAGAGGCTGAGATCTGAGCATGAAAGTCTGTGAGACTTTAATCTCTGATTAGTCAGCACAAAACTGGCAGGGTGCTGTGACTCAAGTGGTAGAGTATTTTTCATGGGCTTAAAAACCAAGTGAGATCATGAAGTCTGAGTTCAACTCCCCAAACCAGCACACACACACACACACACACACACACACACACACACACACACACACACATTCTCTCTCTCTCTCTCTCTTCCTCTCTCTCTCTCTCGCTCTCGCTCTCGCTCTTTCTCTCTCACACACACACCATAAAAAACTTCTATTTGAAAATTTATATGTCCAGAGAAAAGTAAGATTACCTTTAAGTTCACTATCACTTTATCTATTGCTCCTAGCAATTTTTCATCAGATGACAAGTGTTTTAGCAGCGTTTCAGTTTTTGTCATACTGCAAATCAGTTTATGCATGGTCAGAAATGAGAAATTTTGTGAAGGGACAATGCCCATCACGTTTCATTCTCTGTGGTTAACAATCAAATACATATCAGAAATACTTAGATTTTGGATAATCAAAATAAAAAACAAATATAAAATATGATATCAAAGTGAATGAGAATCATGGTGCCTCTTGTATTACTTTTGGTTCTTTCTTGAAAACAATTTGAATTGTAAGAAAAGTCATAAAACCTGTAATTTCATGTTAGGCAGTTGTCCTAGGGAAGCAATAAAAAACGTGAACAATGGTTTATATAAATAAGTGGTCACCATCACATTATTTATGAATTACAAACTAAACCTGATGCTTGAAACCAGAGGAACTTAGCTGAATACATATTGATATATCCACATAAGAGGAAAACATAGCAAATAGTCATGGAAAATTAATATATTTTCAAAAAACTATAACACAGGAATGTATTCACCATATCATGCTAAGATTACAAAAACTAAGATGTTAGAAAGTCAAATTTTATAATGATGAAAACATACACATAAAAAAAAAGTTGACATTATTCGAGATATATTATATTCATAAACTGGCTTGTTGAGTAGTAACCCCTTTGTACAATTACTTAAAGATAATAAAAATACCCTTTTAAAAACCTGAAAAGTTTAACAGAAATATGTCAAAATCAGTAATTATCATATCTGGAATATTGAATTGTAGATGATTTTAGCTATTTTTTTTCTTCATAGCTATTTGTAGAGACCAACATTTTTTTAATGAGTGTATGTTACAGTACTTTTGTAATTAGATAGAAATTTTAATCTGGGTTGTTTTAAGTGTAATTCTGTTCAGAACAGGTGGATGGGCCAAATAGACCTTCAGTTCTAAGGGCCATCTGCCGAATCTTATTAACCAGTAACCACTGAGCAAACTTACATCCAATTAGTAAAGGCAGAAAAAAACAGTGCCTTTGTGAGGTCTATCTGTGTAGCTGTGCATTATCTGCCACCTTCAACTAATGGAGCTCTTTATTGAGTTCAAGCTGTCCCCAAGGAAGGCGGAATTCTACTTTACTTCTGTGAAAGTATTGTTCACTTTTTACAACTGGCTACTGAATCAAAGCCAGCAGCTGGCCACCCATGCGATTACACAGAACAACAGGCCAGGGCCAATCTTCTTAGAGCAGGCCTGCTCTAATATATTGCAGACAGCTGCGTAAGAAGCAGACACTGCGTAGGACAGTTCTGTCTCTGCTTCTGTAGTGAATTCTTCCATTATCCAGAAAGACAAAGCGCATGGGGGTGTATGGGGGTGTCCTTGGGAAATTCAACTGGCACTAGTTCATCTATAAAACTGGAATCATAAGGCTTTGTTTTGAGGGCCTTGACATTGTCTTGGAAAGTGGGATGGGGGTGGGGGGGTGATGAGAGAGGTGAGTCTGATCATTGTACATTGTATGTGTTGTGTGTCAAAATTTGTGTACAACGGATTGATGCTATTGATGGAGTGATGGCTTGCTTTGATTCTGTATGCAAGTTCTGTAAGAACCCGGGTTGCTAAATTACAAGTCGAAACTATCAGTTGTGCTACTATTACGAAGCCATTTCTCATGCTGTTTCTTCTGCTTCTTAAGTGCTCAACAACACTTGCGAGACAGTAAAATAGCAGCAGTTATGCTGCCCTGTCATGACTTGCCCTGGACATAGCCTGTCACTTCATAAAGTGATCTCTAAATGGGCTGTAACTGGAGGGCCTGATAGGGGTATTCTGAGCTAAGAACCCATGATGTCAATGGCACAAGGAGCAGAGTTGCTGAGGATGGTTGATGATGCTTGTCTACCAGAAGCTTAAAATACTATAGAGTTATCAGGATTTACATCTTTTGACTTTGAAAAGTTCATTAACTTTGTAGAAGACAGATGGTTTTTCCCCTTTGGGGAAAAAAAAAGTAGAAAAGCATGCAGCTGTGAATTCCCTGTTGTTTCCTTTACCTCTTCTGTTAACGGAATTCCCAGAACACGATTCTATTGTTGACATATTTTACCACATGTGTGGTGCTGACTTTCTGTCTTAGCTGATGAAGGCTTCCTGCATGAGACCATTTTATATTTATTTCCCCATTGTGATTGGTAAACAAGGAAAAGTTGGGTAAGTACCATGGTTTTTGAGAGCCCTAAAAATTAAGCTACACTGTCCCATAGGTGAAGAATTTTGATTGAGAGAAGAATTATGGTAAGATTTTATTGTGAACAGAATCCTTTTGCAGCTAGAGACACAAAAGAAGCTTTTATAGTTCCAAAGATAGGTAGGGATTTCTTCAATGTCCCATTGGTAGCCATGGGTGGGAAGAAAAATGAGAGCAACATTTAGGAGGTGAAATCAGCAGTATAATTTGAGTATGAAGATGACTCCCTGGTCTCTAGGTCAGATCCTGGGTGACACACAATAAAGTAGCTCCTAATGCTCAGTTTACTTACAATCTAGAGGAGGAAACAAATGCAAGAAGGCACTGGTGGCTCATACCTATAATCCTAGCTACTCAGGAGGCTGAGATCTGAGGATCGTGGTTTGAAGCCAATTTAATGAGACTCTTATCTCCAGCTAAACACCAAAAAATTGGAACTGGAGCTATCACTCAAGTGGTAGAGCGCTAATCTTGACCAAAAAGCTCAAGGGCAACACCCATGCCCTGAGTTCAAGCCCAAGGATGGATGGGCACACACACACACACACACACACACACACACACACACACACACACACACACACACACACACACACACACATGAAATTTACTGAATGATTCCTATCTGCTAGGCATTGGGCCCAATGTCCTGTATGCCCTATGACATCCATTTTTGGCATTGGTCCTGTAAGATGCTATTATTATATTTTACTTTTGAAAATCAAATATTTTTCTTGTTATTATAAAGGTGATGTTCAGAAGGGTTACCTTTTCATAAGTCAGTCAATAAATACATTGCTTTATGGACAATGTCATCCCTTCTTTCACTCTCAAACAGCTCTATTGCAAAGTCTCTGATGCTTTAACACTTTATAATACTTGCCTAATAGTATTCAGAACAAAGCCAGAATGAAAGCACTCATAAGAGTCTGCAATCTGGAAGATCTTCCCTCTGCTCACCTGTCTGTTGATTAACTTTGCTTTCTTTACTAAGCTTCTTTTTGTCTCTGAAGGATTGGGTTTGGACTTAGGCTCCCTAAGTACAGAAAGACAGAAGGATCTGGGAAAGAGGCTGCTTTGAAGAGGGCCGGGTAGAGACAGGAGGGAGGTGATAAGAAAGGAAAAAGACACAGGGAAGTTCACCAGGGCAGTCTTGAGAGTCTTTCATTAATCCAGCAGTTATACCCATGTGAATCAAGTTGTAAGGGTCTGTATTTATCTCTACAATCAATATATAAACAAATCATTTCCAAGTTCTTCAAAGGCATTTCTTAGAACATAGATTATGATTATTATCTGTCTCACTTTGCATATTTATAGAATTTGAATTTCTTTTGAAAAACTAGACTGAAGAGTTTCTACTTGTTCAAACTATATTTCCTTTTTGTTAGTAGTGTAAGCTTTTAGTGTATCTTTCTATTACTACTTAACCATTTCTAAACTCAGTATTAAGATACAAGAGCTTTCCTCTTTTTATTTTTTGTGCTGGTCCTGGGCCTTGAACTCAGAGCCTGATATTGTTTATTAGATGTTTTACTCAATGCTGGCACTCTTGAGCCACAGCTCCACTTATGGCTGTTTGGTGATTCATTGGAGATAAGAGTCTCATGGATTTCCGTGCTTGGGCTGGCTTTGAACCCTGATCTTCAGATCTCAGCCTCCTGAGTAGCTAGGATTACAGCCCCTGGTACCTGGCTTCTTATCATTTCCCCCTGTAGTCACCCAAATAAAGTTGCTAAACAAGGTGATCATTTCCCATCAAACATATATGCAACACATCATCTGGTCATACTAATTGTTCTCTATAAAAGATTCCATGACACTAATTTAATATTTCTATGTTTAAGAATAGCTATGCTCTTATATCTACAAAGTACTTTTACATCCTTAGGGCATTATGATCAATGATGATGATCCTTTATCATTGATGAAAAAGATATTCTTAGTCACCTTTTTGGAACAGGAGTATGAAACCTTAGTGTTTACACAACTCATCCCATCCTTTGGATGGCCAGGGTTAGATAAGTGAGAACAAAATGCTGTGATGGTCTTTTCATTATCCATAAGGATGATATCTGTTTGAACCCTGGAAAGGATCATTACATTTTTCATTTGTGCCATCCATGAAAATGACCACTGCTGCAGGCAATGTGAGAATCAGCAAGGTGACAAAGTGACAGGTCAGCATAGCTGGTTTATTCGTTTTGCTGCTGCAGCTGTATCTTGCGCATTGCTTTTAAATATTTATGGGGAAGAATTCCAGGAGTGGAATTCTTTTGAATCCACAAGACACAGGTGATCAGAACTGCAGCTCCAATGTACTTTGGTGTGAACCCACAGCTTTTTAATGCATTTCTAAACGGAGCCAGAGTTGTGAGTCTCCCCTCCCCCCTCCCAAGTGTTTTCATTTCATAGAGTTGACGTCTCACCCCTTTATTCCTTGCCTCTTTACTGACTTTTATTGTCGAACTGTTTAGCACAGAGATAAAATGCAAAGTCCTTTTTCTCATAAACATAGTCCCATGAGGGGAGACTGAGAGAAAGCAGAGCCTTTTACAGTCTGGTAAGGCAAGAAGACAGGCACGATATGTATGTACATACATATATATATACACATGTGTATGTACATACTTGCCTAGGAAAAGAGTTTTCTAGGACCCTGGGAGGATGAATAGGAGTTCAAGTTGAAATATATTGTGTGCAAATATGAAAGATACAGGGGCTGGGAAGTTGGCTCAGTGGTAAAGTGCTTGCCTTGCATGCAGGAGGCCCTGGGTTTGATTCCTCATCACCAGAAAAAGCTGGAAGTGGTGCTGTGGCTCACGTGGTAAGGTGCTGAAGAGCTGAAGAGCTGAGGGACAGCGCCCAGGCCCAGAGTTCATAAAAATAATAAATAAATAAATAAATATGTAAGATATAGAGTTACATTATAAATATCTGATTTAAAATTCTACAATAATGCTAATATATAATATTCACATCTAGGCTTCAGGAAAGGAATTTAAAGAATGGCTTAGTCAAGAGTTGTAAACATTGGGGGTGGGAGTAATTAGAACATAAGATAAGGTACTATGGCAGGCATGTGATACACCAGGAATAATAACGAACTTGAAAGTGGTTGATTTGTCAAGTTTCCCATTCTCTTCACTCTGTCTTCTTCTACTTCAGTCTAGATGCCATTTAATCAGTTCAGCTGTGACACGCGTTAGTTACTATGTGCGTTTGTTTCCACAAGTTTTCCAATCTCATTGGATGAGTTTTCATTTTTTGCTCATATAATTTTTGTGGAGGTTTCGTGCATCTTGAATGAACGTTATTATTGCTTAAAGTTGATGAACTGTTTTGGAGTATTTTTATTTTCTTTAAGTAGTTGTACAAAGGAGTTTTCATTCAACAGAGTAGTGTATGAATACAGTGCCACTTGATCAATGTCGCCCCTTTCAACATTTTCACCCCCCTCCCACCCACCCCTTCTCTCACTTTTCTTAATTTTTAGGTTATGTATTGATTTTTTTTGCCATTTAGTAAAGCAATGTATGTATACAATACATCATGATCCAGGTCATCCCTTCAGTGTCTTCAACCCCCATTCGATCCATCCCTTCTCTTATTCTTCTCAATTCTGTGATATGTACAATACATTCTTGAATCCTGGCTTTAGGAAGGAATTGTAAATAAATCCTGGATTCTAAACATACAGTTTCCCAATGCTTTAATTTTTGCACTTCAAAATATTTCATTGCACACTGATGTCATTGGCTCTCTTTATGAACACTGACATGGTTCAACAACTAATCGAAAGGCTTGTTGTACACTCTGTAAGCCACAGTGTTATAGGAAATCCAATTGCGAGATCCAGAGAAGCCACATTTTGAGAGGTGGAATTGCCAGTCTTTATTAGCCAGCCACTGCAGGCAAATAAGCACATGTCTCCAGAAAACTTGCAGCCTTGAATACACTTACCACTATGAGACAACTGAGCCATGAGCGTAGTAAAACAGAGAAAGAGCATCAAAACGATCCCAACAAACCAGATCAACTCCAATGGAGCGCTGAAGTGGGACGCCATGGTGACTTGAGGACAGTCAGAAGACACAAGGCACAGTGCTAAATGGCAGCTGAGCTGGTGGGGCCTACATAGCAGGATCATGGTCAGGGGGCAGGGTCTCAGGGAGCACAAGTCTCAAGAGTTCATGGGACAGGACTGGCAGGTCCAGTAACCTATTGTTCCAAGTCCCCACCCCTGCATTTAGGTACAAACACCTGCAGGTTGGACTTCACCTTCATCTACCAAGAAAAAAAGATGGCGCCACTTAAATCCCATTCCCTATCATCCACCACGTGGCCAAGATGGCGCTGGTTAGACCCAGTATGCTTATTTCAATAGGGAAAGCTCCTGAAAGCTGTTCATGGGATAGGGGATGGCCCGAGGCTGGGGAATTGTTCTGCAGCAATCCCCTGAGCCTCTTCATTAGAACGGGAGTGCGGCGCAGGAACAATGCCATGGGAACCGCAGGCTCTAGGGCTCTGCAGAAGGAGCAGGCAGCAGTCCTGGAGGAACCACTGGGTGGGACTTGGGGAGTACCCATAGGTGCCTGTCTGGCTGTGCTTGGAGCTCTTTCTGTAGTGCCTGACAACAGTCATTTAGGGATGGGCCAGTGAACATCTGGGCAGATGATATTCATGGGTTAGAATAAGAACAAGATGCTAGTTTCACACTTGAAATTTAAAAACAAAGTTTTACAAAATGCAAGTGGAGTTACTCAATGATCAATAATTGGCCTTTAGTGGCTAGGCTTGATTGTAGTCTTTATGCGTTTTATGTAACAAAGCTTGAAATTTTCAGCATATTTAATTTTTTTTCTTTATAAAAATCTTATTTTTAATAAAAACCACACCAAGCATTACTGGGATATAGAGGCACATGACAATGATGAGATAGGTTCCAGGAAAGCCAGGACAAAGATGCTAGCTGGACCCCATCCCAGTCAACAAACGGAGACACTTTTGTTTGTAAATCCATCTATATAGATATGCAAATACAGACCTATAAATAGATATATCTACATACTCTAATATCTACATAGCTATAAATCTATCTATCTATCTATCTATCTATCTATCTATCTATCTATCTATCTATCTATCTATCTATCTATCTATCTATCTATCCATCCATCCATCCATCTATCTATCTATCTATCTATCTATCTATCTATCTATCTATCTATCTATCTATCTATCTATCTATCTATCTACTCCTGAGATCCATGGATTAGAAAAGTACTTAGTCTAAATTACAGGTACCATCTGACTACTCATAATGTGTTTTAAGAATTGAGTTAGTTGTCAGTTTACTATTAGAATGGTGTGTGTGTATATATACACACATATACACAAAAATATGAAATTATAGTTTCTTTATAAAAATATAATACAAGCCCAACCTTTTAACTTCAATATAATGCTTGGGAGCTGAGTAGAAGGTGTTTCCTTTTGGCCATGTATATCCAACCTGGGCACTATCATTCCACTTAACTCACCTGTTTGGCTGGGTTAGGCACTTGACTTTGAGCTAATAGAATGATGGCAGACAGGATCCAACTATCCATCTGACATTGGGCAGTCAAAGGCAATGTGGGACTACTAGATAATTATTAATGTAATTATACTAATGATGTATTGGTGACAAAGGGTGGAGGTTCTCAGACGGAGGGAAGCAGAGAGAAATAATGAATTTAAGAATCCCATCTGCTTTCTAAGCAAACTCTGAGCAACATGGTCCAGATTCTGCTTGGCTTTCAACTGTATTGGAAAAGGTGATCTTGGCCCTAGAACCTCAGCACAGATTGCACCTGCTGCTTAAGGAAATATTGCTTATCAGTCATCTTTAGCACTTTATTGATACTGAGTCCAACACAACCTGAAATTTTGTGCCTCCCTTAATACTCTTGTTAAGCTATAAAGGAGAAAAGAATTGAAACTCAAAATTACAACTGTAGTTGTAATTCAAAAACTTTAACAACTATAAAAATAAGGATTTGACCATTTTCTGTAGAATTTATCTTTTTAAATCTCTTTGCATTGTTTGCTCTTCCTCCTCCTCCTTCTTCTTCTTTCACTACTGGGCCTTGAACTCAGGACCTGGGCACTGCCCTGTTGCTTTTTTGCTTAAGGCTAGTGCTCTATCACTTGATCCACAGCTCTACTTCTGGCGCACGCGAGCGCATGTGTGTGTGTGTGTGTGTGTGTGTGTGTGTGTGTGTGTGTGTGTGTGTGTGTGTGTGTGTGTGTGCTTATTTGGAGATAAGATTCTCACAGACTTTTCTGCCTGGGCTGGCTTAGTACTGTGATCCTCATATTTCAGTCTCCTGAGTAGCTAGGATTACAGGTGTGAGCCACTGATGACTGGATGATCAAATTCGTTTGTAATAACATTAGCTAGCATTATCAACTACCCGTTGTGTTCATCTGAGATGGACATCTTCACTTTTAGATGAGAACATGCAGACACTTCATGGTGGTGAAAGTTGTTTAAAATTTTAGAACACCGGGATCTGTTCCTGTTGGTTTCCTACATCTGTTTTTAACCGCAGCTCTACCACTTGTCAGTTTGGTCCTGTATAAAACTTAAGGATTTCTGATTATAGGTGGCATGATGGCAGGTGAAAACAAAATTAACCCATGTGAAGATGGATGGTTGCTGTGAATTTTCCTCATGGAATAAAATCATGCACTTCTGCTCTAAACATTGTTTTTCTTATCTGAGGTTCCTTAAATGGTGCACTGCATGCACTCAAAGTTATTTTTGTTAATGTGGTAATGAGTAGCAATGTAAATTAGGGGTGGGATTTGTTTTTGTTTATTTGTTTTTGGGTTGTTTTTTTTTTGGTCCATTGTGGGGCTTGAGTACTGTCCCTCGGCTCTTCAGCTCAAGGTGAGTGCTCTACCACTTATGCCACAGCACCACTTCTGGTTTTCTAGTGGTTTATTGGAGATAAGAGTCTCATGGACTTTCCTTCCCCAGCTGGCTTTGAACTGTGATCCTCAGATCTCAGCCTCCTGAGTAGCTAGGATGACAGGCGTGAGCCACTGGAGCCCAGCAGAGTTGGGTTTATTTAGAAAGGCACTTGGCTACAAGATACCAAACGTTTGTCTAAGCACTTAATCCAGTGCAGAATTCCTTTACTACAAGCTTTAGAGTGTGATAACTAAGCAGAGAAAGTAGATTCATGGGTTCTTGGGCAGACATAGATCCAAATAATTAAAATGGCCATGAATCAGCAGCAGGTGGCTCTCCTGGAAGCCATGCAGAACCTCAGACCTAGAGAAGAAGAAACTGTATTTGCACCCAAACTGACTCCTATGTCCTCACACTTCAGTTTGAGAAGTACTGGGCTACAGGGATGGGATTATGCCAGCAATTAGCTGTGTGACCTCCAGCATACTAGCTGCTCACTGTGCTCTGAATTTTAGCTTCCTTTTTTCATGGAGGATTTTCCCATGTTGATTTGGAGAAACAATTCTGCAGTCTTTATGTAGTTGAGCATATCTCTATAAATCTCCTGTGATTGTCACAATTAAATAAAGTAGTAAGTGGAAAACAGAATATTTTCCACAAGGACTCTGTGCTTAGTGAATATGGGCAGTGGTTATTATTAAAATAATAATACCATTTCTCTGGTATGCTACATTCTTTTTGATTACAAATGCAATAAGAACTTTTTTTTTCCCCAGCCCCGGAATAAACCCTTCTCCCTTCTCTCCCCTTCCCCCCAAAAAAACATATGACTACTAAAAACTGATGACTTGCTGGGCACTGGTAGCTCATACCTATAGTCCTAGCTACTCAAGTGGTTGAGAACTGAGGATCATGGTTTAATGCCAGCCTGGGTAGGAAAGTCTGTGAGACTCTTACCTCTAATTATCAACCAATAAAAGCTAGAAGTGGAGCTTAGGTCAAGTGGCAGAGCACTAGCCTTAGCAAAAAAGCTAAAGGACAGTGCAAGGACCTGAGTTCAAGCCCCAGAATCATCATCTAAAATAAAAAAAATTGACAATTTAAGCTGTGTACTAGTGACTCATAACTGTAATCCTAGCTACTTAGGAGGCTGAGCTGTGAGCATCATTGTTTGAAACCAGACCCAGCAGGAAAGTCTGTGAGATTTTTATCTTCAATTAAGCACCAGAAAGCTAGAAGTGAAGCTGGGGCTTAAGTGGTAGAATGCTAGCCTTGAACAAATAAATCTAAGGGAGAACACTCAGGTCCTGAGTTTAAGCTCTACTACCAACACACACACACACACACACACACACACACACACACACACACACACACACACACACACACACAAATTTGAAAGGAGGTAAATTGTAAATTATCTGAGAGTTAAAGAGACTAGATGAAAATGCAGTAGAGATTAGATAACAGTATTTTTGTTGCAGTTCATTTGTCCTTGAGTCTTTCTCTGTCCACTTCTTTGTGTTTCATCACTATTTCATGAAAATGATATTATTTTACATATCTTATAGTCTTGCTTTGTAAATTTATAAAATTTATGATAGCCAGTTATTATACATGTATTATTTTAATCTTAATCTAGGAGAATTTGGGATATGGTGTGCAAGTAATTTGTTGTTTTATGGCACTTTACTGGATACTTTTCGCAGCTTCAGAAAATACTTCAGCTCGTTATGCTGCTGCTTTAGCCACAAACATATGCCCTAATTACCCATTTCAAATCCAAAGTTTGGTTTTTTTCTTCCTGCAAAAAGTAATTTCCTGGGGCTGGGAAGGTGCTTGCATGCATGAGGTCCTGGGTTTGATTCCTTAGTACCACATAAGCAGAAAGATCCAGAAAGGCACTTGTGGAGCAAGTGGTAGAGCACTGGCTTTGAGCTGAAGAGCTGAGGGACAGCACCCAGGCCCAGAGTTCAGGCCCCACGACACACGCACGCACACACACACACACACACACACACACACACACACACACACACACACAAAGAAGTAACTTCCTATTTAAAAATCTGCTCATTGATCAGTAGAGCTGACACATTTTTGAAGCATTACCTGTTGTCTAGGAGTAGTGGTACACACCTGTAATCTCAGCACTCAGTAGGTAGAAGTAGGAAAATCACCACTTTAGGCTACCCTGGGTTATGTACAGAATTTGAGACTACCCAGGGCTACCCAGTGAGGTCTTGTATCAAACAAACACACCAAGTCCGAATTCTGCTTCTTTTTATTCTCCTCTCCCTTTCTCTTTCTTATTTTCTTCTCCTTCTCTTCTTTCCTTTTCTTTGAAGAAAAGGGAGGAAGGAAGGAAAGAAAGAGCAGTTTTTTTTTTTTTAACAGAGGAGTGGTGTTTTGCTTAAGCGCCAGATTCATAAATAAATAATGAACTTTCTTACCAACATATCTCTGAGACAAAGACTTTAAGCCATTAGAAAAGAGCCAGTCTCAAGAGAACTATGTTTGTATAATAAGGTTTAAAAGTATAGGCATTTATTTAAAGGGAGATCTTTGGTTATAGATTCAAAACAATTACTTCCAGCACTAAAGAGGGCCAGAAGGAATTTACTTGCAATAAAGAGAAGCTTATGGCTCCTGTGTAAGTTAGAGATGCAGTGGATTTCAATTATCTAGCAGCTTTAAATGTCCATAGTCAATTTGGTAAGTCTGGAGATAGAACCATCACCACAATCCAGATAAACTATGTAGTACATTTGAAATGGCTAGCCATGTTTAATAGAAACATGCCCAGAGTCCATCTCTTCTCCAGCATAAACATACCTTTACCCCGAATCCCAAGTAGTATAGCTAGATTTGTGTGCATTTACTTATGCCAGAGAATAGTGATTTGGCACCTTGGTTTAGGGTTTTTGTTTTGCTCTGGTTTTAAATTTAGGGTGTGGCTGGGATGCATGCTGTAGCACGACTGCCCTCTAGTGGTACTTTTGAAGAATAGCTTCAAGCTGCAGCAGAAAATGAGAGGAGAGAACTTCCCCCTAGCAAGATCACACACTATGCTCTGATTGGTGTGATGAGGGACCAATGGTACCAGAGGCCATGCACTGGGACATTAGGTCTTCCAATGGGAGGTGGGAATTGCCTTCCTAAATCTTGGGATTCCCCTGTGTAGAATAGAGGTTAAGTTGTTTTGCTGGGTTACATTGCTCAGGAATTTTGCATAGAGGAAAGAAACTGATTTCTACTGCTTTCACCTGCTGGGAGAAAGAACTTCTCTCTGGCTGTCTTCTTTCTGTTGTGTTGATACTTCAAAACATCTTTACTGTATTACATTTCCCTCCCCCTTCCTTTTGTGCTTTTTTTCCCCCTCGTAGCTTTTAGTTTTGATTACATAGTCCAGCTCTCTGAAATTATATTCATATAAATGAAAATTAAGAGATTATACACATTTAACTCAAGCCATTTTAATGATGGCTTAGGGTGTCCAGGAGGCATGCCTTGTAATTTGTATCCTGCATAAACACAGAAAATGTTCAGATCTCAAACTACATTGTGGTATATCTTCTCTGTTTATTCTTTCTATTATTCTATTGTTATCCTTTCCTGGGGGAAAAGAGAAAATTCTTTCCCCGAGGGCCAGGGAAAGAGTCAAGAATAGAATTAAGCAGCAGGTATCACACATTTCTGTCTATATTAACAAATCCTTCTGTGGAAAATCAAATTCTTCCGCGTATGAACAAGCATATATCAAATATCTGGATTGGTCAAGAAAAGTTTTGGGTTAGCATGGAAATTTACACGACACATTGTTTTTTGTACAGTTTTCTCAACCATTGCTCTCTGTACATGAAGAGGTTGTTTTAGGCAAGGAAGATAGAGAACATGTCCATCCTCATCAATCTACTGTTATTATGACAAAATCGTTGAGGATGGAAATTCATAAAGAAATTCAGGTAGCTCATCATTCTGGAAGGCCAGCAGCATGGTAGCAGGGATTGGTAAGGGCACAATCTCATCCATTCATGGCAGAAAGGTTAAAGGGGAAGTGGAAAGGTGGAAGAAATCACATGACCCGAGGAGGAAGTGAGAGTAGGCAGGAAAACTATATAACAGCCAGCTCTCACACAAATGACTCTAGTCCTTTGAGAGAAAGCCCTGATTCTTGGGAGAAAACATTTAACCCCTTTTTTGACCTCCTTACCTCTTAAAGGCCAAACCCCAAGACTTCACATGAGCACTTGGTTGTTGATCAGGCATTGAATGCCTGGCATGGCAGCTGCCCTCTCCTCGTATGTCAAGAAGACCTTGTCAGAATATGGCTCTGCTGATGACTCTCCTTCTCCCATTTGAATGAGTTCTCTATACAAATGGGCTCTGGGTTCCTTTATCTGTTAGGATTTATTGATTCGGAAGATAATTGATTGGTCACCAGAGCCAATGAAACCTCAAAGAGACAGTGTTTTAAGTGAGATAGAAGAGTCCTTCTCTCTGACATGAAATAAACACAAGATGATCTGGGGCTGGTTCAAGATATCACAGACACAGGAACCCGAGGCCATGAAACCAGGGTCTTTCTATCTTGTTTCTCTACGTGGTCACCGTGACACTTCTGCATAGCCCGAGCTAACGGCTCAAGCCCTGGACATCATGGTTATCAGAGAAGGAATGTGGAGAGGAGGGGACTTTGAATGCCTTGTCTTTAATACTTCCAGGGTTTACAACGAATCCCTTTAAAATCTCCTGCTGTTTGTTATATAATTACACGACCACATTTGTCTTCAGATGATGCATGTGCATGCGTGTATTGTTATTGCTTTCTGACGTTAAGCCAACTCTGTTACACTATTCATGCAAATAGGTTTCTGGAAGGCCAGCCTTTCCATCTACTTTTGTAAATCTGTCTTCCTATATCTACTCATTACATTTTAATTTCTGGTATTTTAACATATGCCTTGGGCCAAACCAATAGCAATTGTTTGCAAGGCAATCAGAAACCATCTTATTTGGCCTGAAGGGGACTAATTTTCTATAATAGAGAGAATAGATGGAAATGCCTGTAGAGAAATCAGAACACTGCAGATACTTGCAGTAATTATGTTTGTTTCCACCAAGCTAAATTTCTAATTTGGGTTAATCATTAGCTCAAGGAAAAAAAAATCCAAAATAGCCAAAGATGTGTTATCATATGAGATTTATTCTGAATATAGAAGACTGCTTCAACAGTGGAAAGTCAGTTAAGGTAACCCATTACATCAATAGTATGAAGGAAAAAATCCTATGGTCATATACATAGTGTAGGAAAAAACATGTGACAAGATCTAATACTTTCTAAATTGTTGTTTTGGGTGATGCATAAGATCAAAGCCAGAGTCATTGGCATGCTAGGCAAACTCTTTACAGCTAAACTATACCTTCAGTTCCCAACACATATTTTCCATTAAAAAAAGAAAACAATAATAAATAAGCAACATAGAGGAACTTCCTTTACTTGTTCCATAGTATCAAGGATAAACCTATACAAAAGCCATGCACAACATTGAGAAACTGATTGCTTTCAGCAGTAGAGAATGTTTTCTTTCATCACTCCTGTTCTACCTACATCACACTGGAAAATTAGCGTGGTAAAGCTATTTTGTATGATTCTGTAATGTATGCATGATACTAGGAATTGGTCAAAATCTATACAACTGCACAACATTAGGAATCAACTCTAATAGAAACTTGAGACCTTAGTTAATTAAAAACAAAACAAAAAATGTTGTGTGCTGGTGGCTCAACTCTGTGCTTGTAACTATGCAGGAGGCTGAGATCAGAAGATCATAGTTTCTGCCTGGGCAGAAAATTAACCAGCAAAATACCAGACTAGAGTCATGGCTCAAATGGTTGAGTACAAGCTGAGAGTAAGCAAGCCAATCTAGCAAGTGAGAGGCCCCAAATTCAAGTGCTGGTATAAGGAATAAAGACATTTTCTACATTCCAGAGATAACTACAGATAACATATTGATGCAGTTCTTTTGAACTGCATCTATACAAATTGGATCATAAATGACAGGGGTTTTGTTTTTAATTTTTTTTTTTGTCAGTCATGAGTTTGACGCAGGGCCTGTGCACTGTCCCTGAGCTTTTCTGCTCAAGTCTAGCCCTCTACTACTTTGAGCCACAGTTTCACTTCTGGTTCTTGGGTGGTTCATTGGACATAAGAGTCTCATGGAATTCCCTGCCTGGGCTGGCTTCAAACCACGATCCTCAGACCTCAGCCTCCTGAGCAGTTAGGATTACAGGTGTGAGCCACCAGTGCCTTGCTAAGTTTTCTTTTTCTTTTCATTACATTTTTAGTGCTGAAGAGCCGGCATTGATGAAACGCAGAGATACTATTTCTTCTACTATGAAAGCATAATATCCTTAGCGTCTCCAGGAAATTCAATATGGCCTCCAAGGGCAGGGTCAAATTCTAGCCAGTGGTGGTGCTGACTGGACAGCAGAGAGCATTTTTTTTTTTTTTTTTTTTTAATCATCAGCATTCTTTCTGTTTTTCTTAGTCAGCAGCAAAGCAGATGTACTCATGCATTTCTCTGTCTGTGAGATGAACTTCCCATGCAGACAGAGTGGCACACACGCAGATCCGGATGCAGGAAAGATCAGAGTCGTTCGCTTATGGTCAGGAGAAGGGAGCAAAAAGAAGCCAAGGTCCAAAGAGAAAACCAGGGAGCAAAGAGAAGCCAGAGCATAAAGGCTTTGGAATTGTTGCTCAGTTCAGTGAACTCATCAGAACTGCTTAGGCATTTCTTAAGGAGCAACCTGATAATCAGAAATGAGTGGAAGAGGATTGCAGTAGTTGGGAGAGATGTTTTCGACTTGGTGGAGGGAAACAGTGGTAGGGGGTACAGAGAAGAGATACATTTTAGTAGAAAAATGAACACGATTCAGGGTTAGATTGAATACAGCCACTTGCCAGGTTTGGGGCTGGATTTTACTCATGGAAATGGGGGTTCTGTTCACATTAATGAGGCTGTCAGGTGGAAACACATCACTGGGAGGGAAAAATCCAGATGGATATATCAGGTATAGAGCTAGAGATGCTGCTTGTTTGGCACTGATAGGAGACTGAAAGTCATTAGAATTGGTACAGGGAGAGAGGGAGCCCCAGAGCTGTTTTGATTATTTGAGTTCTGATGGAAAGGAGTCTAAAAAGGTGAAGGGCAAGACTAGGAGAAATGTGAGCTCTAGAATTAAGAAGAAGACAAAATGTTCAATGTAAGAATAGTGTTAAAGGTCAACTAATAGAAGATGAATGATATTTGTCTGGATCACAGGAAGGCCACTAGGAGTTTTAGTAAGCTATTTCCAGGTGTCTTGAACCACATACCTAGACTGAATTTCACAATATAACAGAATTTCTAGGACATTCTTCTCTTTCTTCTTTTTCCCTTTGTGTGGATCCTGCAGCTGACTTTATGTTTTACATCCCTCCACTCTCCCAAGTCTTCACCCCCCTCCACCCCATGCCAATGTAATTTTTCTCTTTTCTCTAGGTCCAAAGGAAAATATGGCAGGCAGGAAACAAAATAAAAGAAAAGGCGAATGCAACATTGTGTAATTTTGGTGTTCTTCTAGAATCACTTTCCTCCCTTGTTACTTTCCCGAATTTATTTACCTTTGCCTACTTACAAAAGAATCAATATATATTTGGTGGTATTGGGACTTGAACTCTGAGCCTGCAGCCATGAAAACTACATACTCTGTCACTGAGCAATATCTCCCAGTGGCCTCCCCGCAAATATTTCATCCACTTCACATAAATGAAATTTTTGTTTACTCCTGGTATACCAAAATCATTGGTGGAGCTTTTGCAATTTATCCAGAATATAGAGTAAAATTGGCATTAAAGTGGAACTTGCATATCATGATGCAGCTTGTGTCAAGATACCTGGAAAAATTTTCAACCTCTTTCCCGTTTTTTTTCATAAAAGCCATGCAAGAAAAAAAGCGGCATTAAATGCAATGAAATGAATGCTTAAATGGCCAAGAATTGAATTTGATGGATTCCAGAGTATAAAAACATCCATTTAAAAATAGTTTCCCAACATCACCTGAGGTGGAAAAAATAACTTATACGGTCAAAGCTCATAGAATTCACAAACTGTACAGACCATGATAATGACGATTTGCCTTGTGAAAGTTAAAATGTGTTTGTGAGTCTAACTATCTCTATTCCACAATACTGTGAAATTTATGTAATCACCTAATCTCAATTAAAGAAAAAAAGTGAGAGAAAGTATGGGTACAGATGGGTGACAATGTTGTCAGACACTTTGTACTCATATAATGTTTTGTAAAATGAGAAATTCTCTGTACAACTACTTAAATACAAATTAAAAAATAATTTCCCAAGACTGAAAATTTAAGTGAAAATGGTTTTTGAAACCACACACACACACACACACACACACACACACACACACACACACACACACACACACACACACACACGAGGTAGAAATACAAAGTATTCTGTTTTTTCAGTTTCAGATCAGCATGGGAAAGCTACCAAGATCTATCTAAAAAATTCAAGCCAAATGTGGTGGCACATTAAAGTATAAAGAGACCCCAAAGTTTGGATTTGATAAGTTCTAGACAGTCTCAGAAGCCGGTTCAGTGTAAACACTTTTTTTTTTTTCTACATTACCATCTTCCAGCACTTCCTTTGTTGTCAATAGTAAGCTTAGCAAATGTGTCAGCTTTCTGTTCACTTCTGGAAGAGGAGCAGCAAGTTCAGGCTCACAGAATGATTCCGCTGTGATCACTTGACCTTTGGACTCAGGGCATGATGGCCCGAGAGTATAATATAGCAGAAGGGCTTATCTCATGGCTGGGAAGCAAAATAAAAAGAGGAAGAGGCTGGGGTCTGGATGCCCACTACCCAGGGCTGCTCCCAGGGATCTAGGGAACCCCACTAAGAGTACTGCTCAAATGTTTTCGCAGGGTATAACTATCTATGTACATATAGGTATTGATATATAGGTTATCTATCATCTATATCTATATTCTATATCTATATCTATATTCTAGCTTTCAGGTTCTTTAGGTGAAATGGCTCTAGTGGTTTGCTGCAACTAGTTGTTGGGCTTTTGTATATGATCTTGACATAGGCATGGTGGAAATTCTGGACTGGAAAATAAGGAGAAAAGAAAAGTAGATTATTTTGCTTCTTAACATTCCTTTTCAAAACTTCGTTACGACAAATAAACCTCATGATATTTTGATGAGGAGAGAGGGTGTGTATGTGTGTGTGTGTGTGTGTGTGTGTGTATGTGTGTGTGTGTGTGTGTGTGTGTCTGTCTGTCTGTCTGTCTACAGAATGTTACTAGAAGATACTTGCCTAGTAGGTACAAACTCCTGGATTTGAACCCTAGCAACCACTCACACACATACATAAACCCCTTTCCAAAAATATTCTATAGTATTTTTATTTATAATTTGCCTTATACATTATTAACACTCAATATAATGACAGTGCTATATTGAATGGCTTGGCAGAGAAGATTTTTTTTTTGGTGTGGGGCCTGAACTCTGGGCCTGGGTGCTGTCCTTCAGCTCTTCAGCTCAACGCTAATGCTCTACCACTTGAACCACAGCACCACTTCTGGCTTTTTCTGTTTATGTGGTGCTGAGGAATCGAACCCAGGGCCTCATGCCTGTGAGGCAAGCACTCTACCACTGAGCAACCTTCCCAGCCCGAGAAAATCTTTCTCATCTCCTCAAAAGAGAAAAATATGCAGTGAACAACAACAACAAAAATTGGATCTGTAGCAAGCATTAAAGTAGTCCCTGTAAGCCTTATAAAAAAAACCATACATTGGAGCAACGGGATTTTTATCTTTCTTCCAGCAGAGGGCTATCAACTTCCATTAAATTCTAAGAACACACATGATAATCAATTTATGTAATTTTATTTCTGTGGCTTTCAGATATTTTCTTAGCAATAGATCCTTTCCTGTAAGCAAAGTTTTACTTCTGTAAGGAAGAGATGCAGGACCTTGTCTAAGTAGAAAGGGACCCAGCAGTGTTATATTGGAAGGTCCACTGAGATGTAGAGGGTAATGGAAATTCTCTGCTTGGTCACATCCAAAAATGCTCTTCCAAAATGACAGTCAGCTTTTCCTGAGCAGACTTGCAAATATTCTTCCTTCTGTCAAAGTCCTAATGCTGACACTGCAAGGGAAATGTAGAAGCAAAATGATCTTTGAGTTATGAAAATTCTTGTTCCTGGATTTTTGCCTTCTTTTGCAGTCGTAGGTGTAATTCTAACCATCTTGTGGTTTTATGTGTTTCTTAGTTTTTTTTATTTTTTATTTAGAGGAAAGGTGGCATTTTGTCTCACTCATATGGATTTAAAAAAAGATACTTCTTTTGGTGGATTTTCTCCACAATCTTTTGTACGTTTGTCAAACTAACAGACGGGTCGGCTGTGTGTTCCTATATTTATCCCTGTAACTGGGCCAGCTTCTGCCCTTTGCAGATTTTAAAGATCAATTATGGGAGTGAAAAAAAATATTCTATCACCCGCCTGCTTATCACTTTGCCTTGGTAATAATCTATTTGTAAAAGAACTTACTACCGAACCTTTCATTGGGGGTTATGCCTACTTGGAAGGCAAATGGTGATTGTTCTTTGTTTTAGTTTTTTTCTACTCAAAACAAAGCCTTTGTGATATGATCCTTTATTTTGAGTGAGACAGCCTTAATTTGTGATACTGAAGTCATTAGAGTCATGTGGCTATAAAGAGCTAGTAGGCCTAGTTTCTAATGGGCACGTACCTATTCACTGATTTTAAGGGTCCTTCCATAGTGTCAGAAGTTTGTTAGATTTGATTTTACAGCCTAAAGAAATGTGACCTTATTAATGATGTTGATTGCCCAAAGAAAATAGTATTCTCTTCCCCTACAGCCTATTTTTGGGAAGGTCTATTTTTTCTGTTTTCTTTCTTTTCGTCTCTTTCTTTTTATCTCTTTCTTTCTTTTTTTCTTTCTTTCTTTCTTTCTTTCTTTCTTTCTTTCTTTCTTTCTTTCTTTCTTTCTTTCTTTCTTTCTCTCTTTCTTTCTTTCGTTCTTTCTTCCTTCCTTCCTTCCTTCCCTCTAACCCTTCCTTCCTTCCTTCCTTCCTTCCCTCTAACCCTTCCTTCCTTCCTTCCTTCCTTCCTTCCTTCCTTCCTTCCTTCCTTCTTTCCTTCCTTCCTTCCTTCCTTCCTTCCTTCCTGTGCTGATACTGGGGCCTGGGCACTGTTCCTTAGTTTTTTTGCTCAAGGCTAGCATTCTACCACTTGACCATACCTATATTTCTGGTGCTTTGGTGGTTAATTGGAGAAGAACTCAAATGGCTTTTCTTTCTTGCTATTGTTTCTAACGTATTTATAAGATGATTTTTTTTTGTTGCTTTGTATGTCCCTCCCCCATGGTATAACCTCTGCTTTCACTGTATTTGATGTTGGTGTAATTTGCGGAGGGGAAAGGAAAAAACAAATTGTTTAAATAGGGATACAGGTGGACCCATTGCAACAATGAGATGTACAAGACATTATGTTGAAAGAAGAACTTTACAACTTTGCGGGGGGGGGGGCGGGTGGGAGATGGGAAGGGATGTGAAGGGGAAACAAAGGAGGAAGCAACAATGCTTGATAAGAAATGTACTCATTACCTTGCTCATGTAATTGTAACCCCTCTGTATGGTATTTTCACAATAAAAAAACTTATCCATAGAAAAAAAAGAGTTTCTTATATTCGTGTGCCCAGGCTGGCTTTAAACAAGTGGTCCTTAGATCTTAGCCTCCTGAGTAGCTAGGATTAAAGGTGTGAGCTCCCAGCACCCCGCTGGAAGGGTCTTTCTTACTCTTAGTTCATCTATCCCGTTCCAGTCTTGTGAGTTTCTACCTCACCCCTTTTATACGTATGTTTCTTTGGCAGAACAATAGTAAACAGCAGCTGTTCCTTACTAAACACTTACAGGACGTTTTACCCAGGCTATTATTTGCTTGGTACTGTTAGGTCAACATTGCTAGTGCACTCATTTATGGAAACAGTGATCACAGCCAGCAAAGAACAGTGATTCGCCCAATACAAGTTAAGATTCAAAACCCAAACTTAAGACTTTCTACTATGCACAGTTTTATTTCATAACAAAATCAAAACTTATTCAATCCATTAATAAAACTGTGGTTCATTTTTTTTCACAGGGGAAACAGACACAGTTTGTATAGGCTTGTTGACAGAGCTTCTGTTGTGTTTTCCAATAAATTAGAGAGGAAAAAACTTACTTTCTGAGAAGACATAAGAATGAAAGCTGATTGAATCCCTGGATTTAAAAGCAAAGTGAAGAACACTATTGATATTTTTACTTCACCAATTTAGATGGATTAAATGTTGTCCAAAGTTTCTAAACCATCAAATTTGTTTTTCATGTAAAGTTTTACAGTTTGTGAAAAGAAATTCTTTTATATTCTTTCCATTACCTCATACCTGTTAAATTCAGGTGACAATTTTGAATTCTTTTTTTTGGGTCCGGTTGTGGGGCCTGAACTCTGGGCCTGGGCACTGTCCCTCAGCTCTTCAGCTCAAGGCTAGCGCTCTACCACTTGAGCCACAGTGTCACTTCCGGCTTTTTTTTGCTTATGTGGTGCTGAGGAATCGAACCCAGGACCTCATGCGTGCAAGGCAAGCACTCTACCACTGAGCTATCTTCCCAGCCCCACAATTTTGAATTCTTAAAGGGTTTAAGGCTGCAATTTTCTATAAAGATTTATTAGCTCACACATACATTGAGATATTAATTGTATCCGATTTATTGGTTAAAAGTAAAACTGCAGAAGAGTTTTGTGTTCATTAAAAAATAAAGCATTAAACAGGAAGCTGATGGTTCGTGTCTGTAATCCTAGCTACTCAGGAGGCTGAGATCTGAGGATTGTGGTTCAAAGCCAGCCTGGGCAGGAATGTCCTTGAGACTCTTATATCAAATTAACCATCAAAAAGCAGGAAGTGAAGCTGTAGCTCAATAGATAGAGCACTATTCTGAGCAAAATGCTCAAGGACAGCACCCAAGCCTCTGTTCTTCAGGGTCAGGTGAGTATGGAAGGTGGGCTGTACATCTTGTGTAGACATTGGCTTCTGCCTTTTACTTAGGAAGTTTTGAAAATGGAAATTCATTTGCTACTTCAACCTCTCTGCTGCATTGTCTCCACTCATTCCATTTTCCTTCACTTTTGCTTAATAATTCCTTACGGTTATGTCAGCTTTTTAAGATGTTATTTATATTTCATCCAATATTTTGGGTAGTAATGTTGTTTAAATAGCCTGACTCTTAATGGCTGGAAAAACACATTGTGCATGTAGGTGCTTGCATTTTGAGTATTGATCTTCTTTAGAAGTAAAATCAGCACCATTTCACAGTGAAAGACCAAACACGCCTTTCACTGACAACATAATTTCCCAAAGAAACTTCATTTAATTTTATACTTTGGTTCTCGTATTTATGGGACATGGTTTAGCATGAGTAGGTATAAAATAAAAATGTGGGGCATGCTTCAAATAATAAATAAAACATGCCTACCAATTGTTTTTGTTGTTGTTTTTTGTTTTTGTTGTTTTGTTTTGGTTGGTCGTAGGGCTTGAACTCAAATCCTGGTTCTATCTCTGAGCTTTGGTGCTCAAGGCTACCATGTTACCATTTGAGCCACAGTTTCACTTCTGGTTTTCTGGTGGTTAATTGGCGATGAGAATCTCAGAGACTTCACTGCTCTGGCTGGCTTTGAACTGCAGTCCTCAGATCACAGCCTCCTGAGTAGCTAGGATTACAAGCCTGAGCCACCAGAACCTGGCCCAATATGTTTTATGTGTGGGCTAATTAAACACGGTCATAAGACAAAGAACTTGTGTCTAATGGGAAAGGAAGGAGAGTGGAGCATGTAAGTCCTCTCTGTATCTATGTGTAGGGAAGACAATTTCAATGGGCTAGCACCCCAAGGCAGTAATAATCCAGATGTTGACATTATCATAAGTCATTATATCCACACCAACCCAAAGTCATTTATACCAGGTAAAAGATGACCAGATGGTGCCACTTCAACTTTCTGGTAGCAACAAGGCAGAAACGAAGGGTTGGGCTTTGGAGTGATTATGTTATTGAAACAACATGTTTTATTCGAGTCTTCTATTTATTGAAGTATCCACTGTGCAGAGACTCTACTGGGCATAGCATTGATTGTTAGGATGACTAAAAAACTCTTCATGCCCACATCTTAATGATAAGGAATTTGGATTAAAAAACAAGAGGCCTGAAACATCTCCTACTCATCTGATATTTGATCTTCAGCAGCTCTGGATATATTCTTAGTACTACTTTACTGTTTTCCTATTGCCCACTTTTTTCAAAATAATGAAATACATGCTTTTTGCTAATTACATATTGACCTGGAATGAATCATAAATATTTAAGATATGCATGACTTGAAGTTGGAGTCCCATAAAAAATAACAATCACTGGGCACCACTGGCTCCTTGCTACTCAGGAGACTGAGATCTGAAGATTGCAGTTCGAAGCCAGTCCAGGCAAGAAAGTTCAGAGACTCTGATTTCCAATTTAACACCATCAAAAAGCCAGAAGGAGAGCTGTGGCTCAAGTGGTAGAGAGCCACCTTGAGTGAAAAAGCTATAGAACAGTGTTCAGGCCCTGAGTTCAAGTGTCAGTATCAGCACAATAAATAAGGACATACATACATACATACATAGATAATAAAAATAATAGTGAAAACTAGCTTTTTACCAACAAGACAAAGAAAATCCTTTGCAAATCATTTAAGACATGACAATCTATCCAAATAACAGTATTAACACATTTAATGAATTCAAAACTTTCAAGTATTGATTATACCCTTCTCTTCCCTCCCAGAAAAATTGTTTGAGTTACTGAAATTATTACCATGTAACTTCTTGAGTAAAATCACACTCTTAAAAAAAACAACAAAACTTTCCTTATGGGAAAGACAGAAGTATAGAACAGTCTTAAAATCTTCATGACTAACAATATTTTTTGTTCATCATGGGGCTTGAACTCAGGGCCTGAGCGCTGTCTCTGAGCTCCTTTGCTCAATGGTAGTGCTCTACTACTCTGAGTCACAGTGTCATTTCTGGATTTCAGGTGTTTGATTGGAGATAAGAGTCTCACCAAATTCCTGCCCGGGCTGGCCTTAACCCACAATCCTCAGATCTCACCCTTCTGAGTAGCTAGGATTACAGGTGTGAGCCATCAGCACCCAGCTGACTAAGAATCCTGAGACACATCTTAACTCCAATTCAGTTATTTTGAATGGATCAAAGTAAAAGAATTAAGAAATACACACCAAAGCCAGATGCTAATGGATCGTGCTTATAATCTTAGCTATTCAGTAGGCAGATATCTGAGGACTGTGGTTCAAGACCAGCCCAGGCAAGAAAGTCTGTGAGACACTTATCTCTGATGAGCTACTAGAAAACTAGAAATGGAGCTGTGACTCCAAGTGGTAGAGTGCTAGCCTTGAAAAAAGAGCTAGGAGATGATGCCCAGGTCCTGAGTTCAAACCCCCCAACCAACCAAATTATAAAAAGAAAAGAAAAAGATAAATAAGAAATACACACCAGAGATTTTATGGGAAGCTGTTACAAACCTAAAGAACATTTTATATATGCTCTTAAATACAGCAGGATCTTCAATATCCTTTGAAGTTAATGTTTAAGTCATTTTATAGGTTATGAGGCTTTCTTATCCGAAGCTAATACATTTTTTGGGGGGAAAATAATTGTGAGCCAAAGAATAGGACATCATTTATCAGAAGAGAGAAGTCCTGAGGAGACTTTTGAAGATATTTTTAAGTCTTTTGAAACTCGAGACCAGGCATTTAAAGACTTTGAAGCAGCTTTTTGTTCATGATCGGAATATTAGCAGTTCTAATCACTGCAGATTGTAAAGTGACCGTGATGTCTTAGGAAGTCTGAAATAACCAGCAAAGGCTGCATTTTTAGCACTGTGATGGAGACACATCCCTAACTCTCTACGACTGGTTCATAGTAGGCCTTCTAGAAACATATTTCATTTAAAGATAGCATACAGTTAGCTCTATAGCAGTGAGCTGGGTGGGCAGGGGAAAGTGTTTATTTTTTAACAAAGAATATTTTATTTATTTTTCCATAGAGTATTTTAAAAGGAAAATGGCGATTTTTTCCAGTCTAACAGTAAAAGAGAGAGGGACAAAAAAATGACTGTATCATGGCAAGTTTTCTGGCTTCTAAGTGAATTTGTTCCTTTACTTCCTGTCAAAACTCAGTCCAGAACTCAACCGAATAAAGAAGCTGTAATGACGAGGTATTATTCTGTTAGAAGTTTCTTACCATGAGCCAATGCAGCCCCTCTTTTTTCCAGAAGCTAGGCTGTGGCATACTCAATGTTCTCTGAGGTTTGAGCTTTGGGGATAGCTGAATAGGATGTTTTGGGGTGGAGGTAGGAGGCTGTAGGAATATATAGGCTGTGTCTTAAAAAAAACGTGTGTGTGTGTGTGTGTGTGTGTGTGTGTGTTTGTTTGTCTGTGTGTGTGTGTGTGTGTGTCTGGCTTTTTGGGCTCAAGGCTGGAGCTCTACCACTTTGGCCATACCTCCACGTCTGGTTTTCTGCTGGTTAGTTGGAGATAAGAGTTTCTTGGATCTGTCTACCTAGGCTGCCTTTGAATCATGATGGTCATATTTCAAGCCTTCTGGGTACCTAGGATTGTTGGCATGAGCCACTAGCACCTGTCTAGAATCTTCTTTTCCTTCCAAATGGTGACTTTTCCAACTCAACCTTCTCTATGACCCCCACCCCGCTCCTGCCCCAGGTCACCCTCATGGTCTGCTTGAAGGAAAGTGTGTGGTGACAGAGTAGAACTACTTACATCCTATATTTGTGTGGCTTTACTGCTTTCTACCAGGGGGCCTCCAGAGGAAAGCTTTTTACTCCCTATCTCTTTGCTATTGTGACTAGGTAGCAAATTTTTTTTTTTTTTTGTCGGTCGTGGGGCTTGAACTCTGGGCCTGGGCGCTGTCCCTCAGCTCTTCAGCTCAAGGCGAGCGCTCTACCACTTGAGCCACAGTGCCACTTCCGGTTTTCTGGTGGTTTATTGGAGATAGGAGTCTCATGGTCTCTCCTGCCCCGGCTGGCTTTGAACCGCAATCCTCAGATCTCAGCCTCCTGAGTAGCTAGGATTACAGGCGTGAGCCACCAGCGCCCGGCTGGGTAGCAAATTTTCTGTGACATTTCAACTTGTTTAGAGCGAGTTTCAGAAGGAAGGAAATAGGGGCTGGCTCCTTCTTCATTCTAGCCTCTGGCCACTGCCTGTGTTGTCTTGAAACAGAGTCCTTGCTTATTTCACTTAGAAGGAAAGCAACCCTTGGGGGCATTTGTGATTTTTAACTAAATCATTTCCTTACAGAAACATTACTACCCAAAGAAAAGTCAGATCTATTGTATTACGAGCGAGCACCGCTTTGGTAATTGCACACTCTCAAATTGGCTTTTGAGGTTGGCCTCAGAAACAAATGGAAGGCGATATTCCATTGGCGTCACCCGTCCATTTTGCTTTGTTTTACTTGGATGGTTCATTAGTCTCAGAAACTGCACAATATCTCAGCTATGGATTAACACCATGCATTTGATGAGAATGAACTCTTGGCTCATGGCCAGCTCAAATGAGCACTTTTGTTGTTGAAGTTCTGATTAGGTGATGTTTTTACTACTGTGTAGTTCGATTGCTCCCCCCCCTCCCCTACTTACCACCCACACCCCGTGTGTGGTGGAGGGATAAT
The DNA here is from genome assembly GCF_024711535.1 of Dipodomys merriami. Taxonomy (NCBI): domain Eukaryota; kingdom Metazoa; phylum Chordata; class Mammalia; order Rodentia; family Heteromyidae; genus Dipodomys; species Dipodomys merriami. The sequence goes on from NW_027202826.1 coordinate 26,669,018, forward strand.
ATATGCTGTTCAAATTGTAGCGATGCTTTTTCTGGGTGGGGCTGAGAGAGCGAGAGAGAGGGAGAATTCAGTTGCATATGGCTAGCTCAGTTATTTTCTAACACTGCCCTGACGGATGCCTGATGTCTGCAGAGGAATTTCTTTGGATTCTGATCAATGGAGTGCTGACCAGGGAGGACAGCAAATGGCCAGATTTTCTCCTGTCTTATAATGAAGCGTGCCCGCTGAAGGACAATGTATCCATCCCCGTTCTCAGAGTTGAAATGTAAATGACAGTGAGTTTCTCACTTTTGAAGGCAAATGCAAGCTTGACCTAATGTTGATCAGGATGCTTTGTGGAAGGAGTCAGCTTTGGTTACAAATTCCAAACTCAGCCAGTATTAAATCTCTGCTGGAAATGTGATGGGAAGATCCCTTTTCATGTTGCGTCTGTCTCATTTAAATGGCTGTCAGCTCCTGGGACTGGACCCTAGTGCCCTGTCTGTGCAGAGGGCAGCTGGTGAGTGTGTGTTGCTCTTTCTTAACTGATACTGAGATTGTGTGTGTGTGTGTGTGTGTGTGTGTGTGTGTGTGTGTGTGTGTGTGTGTGTGTGTGTTTCTGGGACCGTAGGAAAAAGTAAGCAGCACCTGCGTACAAGCAGGAATGGTTTTAAGAGATCCTCAAGAGCCCACTCTTGAGAAAGAGTTAGTTGTAGAGGAACAAAAGTTATCACTGTGTGTGATCTGTCTCGCTGTCTGCAGAGGATTAGCGGCTGCTGTTAAGCCAGCTCCTATGGGAATAAGATGGGTCCTTAATTGGTGATAAGATGAAGGAGAGTAACACTCAGAAATGGACTGTGATCACTTTTTAATATTCATACTAGTTGTCTGAACCTTCAGTTTTATACATTGAATAGTAGAATCCAGTTCTATTTTGGGGGATAGGGGGTTTGAGTGGGTTTCTTCAGTGTTTAAGCTGTCCACAAGAAAGCGATCAGGATCATTGCCTTTAGTATCCTCATCTGTAAAAAAAAAAACAAACAAACCACAGTGCCTTTGTTTCTCTGTGTCATCTCCCGAAATGCTATGAGAAAATATATAGAGGGAAGTGTCATTATTGTTTGTAAGGTTTGGCAACTGCAGTTCTTTGTGCTTAGTTAAGTCAGTTGGACAGCTGTCTAAATAACTTCTAATTCCTTATCTTTCTTCATGAGACAGTGTGTTAAAGCAAAGAGAATCCTGGAGATTAAGACTGTTAACTATGTCTAATAATTTTTTTTGGTTATACTTCCTGAAGTTTAGAAAATGTGAAATATTCCTGGCATTGGAGAACATAATCAAATTGATACTGTCTAATTTTACAAGTCAGTTTATATTGCACTTTTAAAGAGCTAAGGCAGGAGACAAATATTTTTTTGACAACAGGAACTGCTCACTTGCTTTTCTTGGTTGTGTTGGTGATTATTTATTTTCCTACAGAGAACTCTGCAAGAGGGAGGGTTCTGTGAGATGTTAGAAGCAGATCCTCCACGGAGAAGAGAGAAAGGCTTGTTCAGAAAGAATTCTCGGTCACCTTTCCTGATAAACACACACACACACACACACACACACACACACACACACACACGCACACGCACACATGCACATAAGCGCATGCATGCACACACAGTAGGAGCCTTAGCCACATTTCATTGGAACTCATTAAGCTAAGAAACTATCACCCACGAATCAAGTATGACTTTCTTGTTATAAACATTTTTTTAAATATATAAAACTATCTAGAAGAAAAGAAAATGCCAGATGGCAAGGGGAACAGCCTGTGTTGCTTTCCAGAACCACCTTTGGCTAATACCGATGGCTAAGACAACACAGAAGTTGCTTCTCTTAATAGTGTGTGTGAGGGGGAAATGTGTATAGTGTTATACTTGCAGCAAGTAATGGCCACTCTGGCTAGCCAGAGAGTACAATCCCTCCAAATCCCAGGAAGCCACCAGGACTAGGTGTATTTCTTTTATTCTTTTCTTTTCTTTTGTCTTTTTGTGCCAGTCCTGAGGCTTGAACTTGGGGCCCGGGCACTGTCTCTGAACTTTTTAACTCAAGGCTAGCGCTCTACGACTTGAGCAACAGCTCCACTTTCTGCTTTTTGGTGGTTACTTGGAGATAAGAGTCTCGTAGACTTTACTGACAGAGCTGGCTTTGTACCTCAGTCCTCAGATCTTAGCTTCCTGAGTGGCTAGGATTATAGGTGTAAACCATCAGTAGCTGGTAATAAGGTATGTTCCCATGTCAATATGCAAAAAAAGACTTCTTGGAGGTGGAAAGTGATTTTTTTTTGTCTATTAATTCTCAGCTGTGTAGGTTCAAGAGGGATGTTATTCCCTGTACATAAGAGAAATTATGTCACTCTCTCTCTCTCTCTCTTTCTTTCTCTACCTTCTGTTAGTTGACTGACACTTGGACTGTCATATCACCGACTTAATGCTGGCTTCTGCCATGGTGTTGTTTATTCTCTCTTGTGGCCATCTTTGGAATCAGAGGAAGTATAGATTTTCTGTAATACCACAGAATGCATACTTCTTGTTTGTGGGACATTTGACTAATCATCCTGCCTTCTTCTTGGTGTAGGTAAGAAAGGAAAATGGTGAACTATGTTTTATAAATTAAAACATGTAGCTTGAATTTTCTTCCCACATAGAATTACTATTTTACTATCTTCATGTAATATAGGAAATGAGACTTTATGTTTTTCTTTTAGCTAAAAAAAATACCACTGTCTAAGAGACTATCTTTAATACTTTTTTTTGAGGGGGGGTTGCTGATAAAGGGACTTGATCTCAAGAACTGTGTGCTGTTCCTTAACCCTTTTACTTAAGGCTGATGTTCTACCACTTGAACCATAGCTCCACTTCCAGCTTCTTGATGGTTATTTGGAGATAAGAGTATCATGGATTTTCCTGCGTAGGTAGCTTTGAACCATGATTCAGAGATCTCAGTTTCTTGTGTATCTAGGATTATAGTCATGAGCTACTGGTTCCTGGCTTTTTTCCCCCTTCTAATAATAGGAGTGATGTTGACTTGGAGTATATTGTTTTACTTTCAATTATTGTAGTAGTCAAAATACAGGCAGGGGTGGGGGATGGTCTCATGGTACATATTTCTTAGCACACAGTTTTAGGACTGTCTCCAGTGAAGAGTAAAAAATCAGGAAGTGAGTGCCACTCTTGGTATTATTTTGGCTCTTGATAAGATTGCGATAAAATTCTGAAAATTTAGCAGGATTTTCAGTTGGATTTCTACCAAGAATTGCATCTTCTCGACTTTGAGGTTGTATCTTATGCCTCTCATTCCATCATCCTACTGGATTATTTGAACAGAACCACCCAGAATTTTTGCCTTGCTTTATCACATTGCTTTTCCATATATATATATATATATATATATTTATATATATATAGTGGATTACATTTATCAAATGACTTTGGCAATTACAGAGGCATCTAAGAGTTACCTGTGTGGTATTTCTTTCCCACTCTCCTCCCTTATCCTTTTCCTGCTTTTTTTTTTTTTGAACCCCTCCTCTTTCTCCCAGGAAATTCTCCCTGAGCCCCGATTATACCTTACACTCCCGACTACACAGCTCTTCTGGATTCCTTAGCCTCTTAATGCAGCCTGACGTGGGGTCTGTAAACCACCCAGGGCTGCCTCGGCTCCTCCCAGCTCTTTCCTCATCTGCTCACCCCGATCTTGCCACCCAGGTGGCGCGGCGCAACTCCCAACCAACTAGCTGGCGGCTGGCATGGATTCTTTTCTTTTAATGCATCTCCGAGGAGGGGAGAAGGGCTGAGATTTAAAAGGAGGGTGTTCGTGTCAAGTGCAGCTGGTAGCCAGGGGCGGTAACAGCAGCAGCAGCAGCAGCAGCAGCAGCAAATCCTTCAGTGAGACTGCACCATTTTCTTCTCGCCCTGCATAGAGGTGTGGTAGGAAGAGAAGGTCCGCCCTCCACCCCCTGGCAGCTCCACAGAGGTGGCTTCTCCCTGGCTCTCGTTAGAAGACACAGACTGTCTGGAGGAGTCCCCAGAGACCGATCCAACTGGTGATGGGTGTCTAAAGAAGGCTTTTTTTTTTCTCTCTCTCCTCCAACTAGTAGGATGCACGTCTGCACTTGCGTCCACCCAACTGCTGAAGTCTAGGGCTCCGCCTTCCCCGAGAGAACGGGGGTTCCGACGGTGGGTGCATACCTATGCTCGGACGTGTGCAGGTGTGCGCTGCCCAGGGGCTCGGCTTAGCACCCGGGTACCTTCTAGGGAAGGATGGGTACCGCAGAGGCTGGAAAGAGATGATGACCTAGCTTGGAAGGGGCGGATTGGATTCTGTAGCGATCGCGTCCTGGCCTGCATCCATTACTCTGCTAAGGGAAGATCACATACATACTTCCATAGCGCTCTTTTTTTTTTTTTAAATTAAAAAATCACCTGCATTTGCTTGCTGAGGTGTGGAAGCTGACCCTTTGCAATTGCTCCTGCTAATTTGCTCTGGGTTGGTGGTGGGGGAAAATGGCTCACGCGGCTGCTTCTATTAAAAAAGTTCGAGAGGCTGAATTGGATGAGAAAGAAAAAAATCTGGAGAGAGAGAGGAAAAAACAACGGAAAATCCCCAGAGACCGAATGGAACGGAAAAGAAAGGTATGACTAGTGTTCTTTTAACCCTTACCTCTCTCCCTATCTCCCTACCTCCCCCCCCCCACCCCAAGGAGCGTGTGTCTCCCGAGAACTGTCAACTTCCTCCTCCCCCCTCCCTTCCTCCTTGTCTCCATCCTTTCCCCTGCACCATTTCCAAGTTCTGTTTGTAGCCTAGAGCTCGTGCCTAAATTTTGCTGCATTGGGAGATGTCTGTGCTGGGTGAATTTCCTTGACGTTGATCACGCAAAGCCAAATTATGCATGCACTTCGTTTTTGTTTTCTTCTCCTCTCTTCCCTACCCTGCCCCCCCTCTTACCCCTCCCCCCCTCCCCAAATGAAATGTATTCCGTCTCAAAGTCAGGTGCAGGATCCTTCCAAGTTGACACCCTGAGCACTTGTCACAGAAGGAAGACTTGATTTATGGTTGGAAGGTGTTTTCCTCTTCCTGCTCATCTTTACTATAAGATTATTTTCACAGCACCCATGCACCAAGTGTATGAGTGAGCTAGATCGCTGGTTAGGAAGAAACCATAGTGTGCAGGCACTGTGCTTTTGTATTTTAAATTTAATTTAATTTTACCCCTCCTTGAAGGATGGTCCTGTTCTATATGAAAGTACACTGTAGATACTGGTGCAGTAAGACCGTGTCTCTGCGTATTTAAAAATTCAGATTCCTTTTCCTCTATCATTATTCCTATAATTTACTTTTCAGATGGTGATAACTAAATAGCAAGTCAAGCAAAAAAAGGAAACATCAATTCCCTTTACATTAAGCTACTGAATGCTTGTCCCTTTCTCCACCTGAAAATATTGTTTCCTCTCCCTCCCTCCTTTATCATCCAAGTTGATGGTAATGAAACACTGTTCAGTCAGTCAGCAAGCTGGATCTATAAAGGAAGGAGTTCACTGTGAATGTTTTAATTAACAAAGTAGGTCACTGAAAAAATTCAGAAGGTGATAAATGGCATATTGTATTAGCAGAGCATTAAAAATAGTGGTTTGTACACAAGCTGTTGTTAAACCTAGCTCTGGGATTAGGGAGGCCCCAGGGACCATATGCTGAGTAATCCATATACTTTTCTAGTTCTTCCATAAAAGATATGTTTGTTTGTTCCGTTTGGGGTACATTTTTCCTTGTCTTTTTTTTTTCATTTTGAAAGACACTCAAGGACCTACATTGAATTGCAATCTTATTGCATAGGGATTCCTCACATTGCTGTTTCACTACTAATTTCTCCACCGGTTACATCATATAATGGTTATCTATATGCAAATAAAATTATTAGTAAGGAATGATTTTCCCCCTGGGCAAAACTTTATTGCTGTTTGACCTTTACCAGGTCTTGCTTTTTCAAGGGTGATGTTCTATAATATGAAAAGTCTTACTATTTTTCTTTTTTTTTTTTTTTCCCCTGTGGAGGTTGGGTTGCTTCTTAATAGCTCCTGCAGTTCTGTTTCTAATCCTTTAAGTAAATATTATTGTGTAAAATACTTTTTATCTCTTTAAAATCTTTTGTTCTCCGAAGCATAGTATATTATTTCCTGGGCAGGAGGGCTTGTTCGGCATCTAATTGTGACCTAGAAACTTCGTTTATCTCAAGAACCTTGGGTATACCTGGCAACTTCCTGACCCCGGTCTGCTTGGTTTCTGGTTTTTTTTTTTCTTTCCTGTATTTCATTACACCTGAAAAATTATGTTGCTAAAATGGAAACGTGCCAGTAATTGTTGAGAAATCTCAGTCGTTCAGATGCTGCATTGCTTTAGCTTGATCTGGCAAGATCATTGGTTAGTAGTGTGGTCATATGACAGAATCATCTGATCTTCACATTTGGAGATCATTAATCTGGAGCTAGAGTAAATTAGAGGAATAAAGGTATAGCTCTATTTGTCCCTGCCCTTTTTCTTTTTTTTGCATGTGCATGTATTTCTCTCCTTCTGTTCCAACTGCAGATACATGTGGTATAACAGATATTTACGCAGCACAAAAAAATACTTGCTGAAAGAGTGGGTGTGTTTTAAAGCTATATAGGTTTTTTTGGGGGGGATGGGGTACAATTTCTCCCAATCCCATTAGATACATATACGTACTTGACCCAGTTTTCAAATTGGGCTTGAAGGAGGATAAATCTACCGCATTCTTACTTCTTAAGGTCTATAGAGTGGTAGCTCAGGAAGAAGCAAATAGGATGTTTGTCTCCTAGTGGCATTATGGAGCCCCTATCTCCAGAAATTATCATTGTTTATTTTTTTTAATACTGATACCATTTTGTAGGGAGGGCTGGGTGCAGTATACATCATTTTCATAAGTTTAGGTAAAGCTTCTTGACAAGTAACATGTTTATTTTTTAAAACTCAGGTTAGATCTGCTCTAATACAGATAAAAGCAATGCTTGAGAAAAAAAATGCCCGTGTGATTTAGAAAGGATTATTTTATTTTATTTTTGTGCTGGTCCTGGGGCTTCAACTCAAATCTTGGGCACTGTCTCTAGACTTTTATGCTTAAGGCAAGTGCTGTACCGCTTGAGCCACAGCTCCACTTCTGGCTTTTTGGCAGTTAGTTGGCAATAAAAGTCTCATGAACTTTCCTGTCTGAACTGGCTTCGAACCTCTACACACTCATATCTCAGCCTCTTGAATAGCTAGGATTATAGGTGTGAGCCTGGCTTGAAAGAATTTTTTTTAAACCAGGGTATAGCTATTATTATTAAAACAATTCAGTTAAATAGCCTCATATTTGCACTTTATTTTAGTATTCTTCTGTAAACTGGCTATTGATTCAAAGAACATCAGCCTTATTACTTTGCATTCCATAAAACATTTAAAATTAACTTTAATTATTTGTAAACTTGAATCATCTTGCATGTTTGACTATAACCCTCATGCTGTCATTATTGCTGTGATTCCAAAACAACCACTAGTATACAAAATGATCTAATTTAACCTCATTAAAACAATATTGTATTTAAAATACTATATTCAACTTCTATAGGCTAAACTATAGACATTTAATACTTAAGTTTATATTATACACTAAATGTCCATTGCATCTGTGTAAACTATGTTGAGCCATAAAAGAAAAGCAAATTGACCATTAAGCTTAATACTTAATGGTCTAGCAAGTAAATGGACCAAGATTAATATTAGTTGAAACAGACTAATGTGTACTTGTTTGCTTAAAAATATATATCTATCTGGCTTTTTAAAGGAATAAGAAGATATTTCTAGTTGAGTTATTAGCCTAATATAGTTTATGCCATTAAAAAAATTCCAAATTCTAGGTCTTGTATTAGAATCTAGAATTTTAAATTTAAGAAAAGTGGCAAAAGAAATGCTAAGTGATTTACCATAGTTCTTATAAACTTTTAAGAATTAGTTCTAAAAGTTACTTCAAGCATAAGATTCTTTCCTACCAACTAGTATAATACTCATCAGAACCACATAAAGACAGTTTATGTCTTTCTTGGTATCAAGATACTGGAGAAATCATTTTATACTATTTAAACAATTTTACACTCTTTAAAATGCTAAGGTTTGTATTTTCTAAAAAATATTTATGATAATTTATAAAGTACAATTTAAGAAGTACCCATAGAGCACTGTATCAGACATTAATGCACAATGTACTATCTAATCCCAATAATAGTATTATACACTAGATCTTATTCTTTTACTATCATAAATAAAGAGACACAACTATTTATGAAATTTTAATCACATATAACTATTGGATGGTAGACTTGGGCTTTGAGTCTTTTGAGGTCTAAAGTTCACTAGGGGAAGAGTATTATGATTTCTTGGTTTTGTATCAATAATGGAGATGATAATGAATCATTCAATCCACCAAGACTTTAGTTTCCTTACCTCCAGAATCACCCCTCACAGATGAAATAAATTTAAGTACTATGATAATAGACTAACAGTATATTTGAGAGTAAACTGTAAATATAAGCTTGTTTCTGTTGTAATTGCAGCAACTTATTTTATAGGATTTCTTCTATTAGAAGTCTATTAGAATATATATTTATTTTTTATTGTGAAAATGCTGTACAGAGGGGTTACAATTACATGGGCAAGATAGTGAGTACATTTCTTATCAAGCATTGTAGCCTCCTCCTTTGTTTACCCTTCCCATCCCTTCCCAGCCTCCTCCCACCCCCCACCCAATCCTTCCCCCCCCCACCCAAGTTGTAAAGTTTGTTTTTGACATGACAACTTGTACTTCTCATTGTTGCAATGGGTCCACTTGTATCCTTATTTAAACAACTTGTTTTTCCCCTTCCCCTCCACAAATTATACCGACATCAAATATAGTGAAAGCAGGGGTTATACTGTGGGGGAGGGACATACAAAGCAACAAAGAAATAATCTTATAAATGCATTAGAAACAAATGCATGAAAGAAAAAAACATTTAAATACATATCTTAGGGTTGATTTTCCTAACTTCACCTTATCTGACCTTTTCTGCTTGCAAATAAGGGAAACCATGGGACCTATGTTTCTTTGGGCTTGGCTTACTTCACTTAATATAATTTTTTCCAAGTCTTTCCATTTCCTAACAAATGGGGCAATGTCATTCTTTCTGATGGAGGCATAGAATTCGATTGTGTATATATACCACATTTTCTTGATCCATTCATTTACTGAGGGACATCTGGTTGGTTCCATATTTTAGCTATGGTAAATAATGCTGCAATAAACATAGTTGTGCTGGTAGCTTTAGTGTGGTCTTGTTTGTAAACATTTGGGTAAATGCCCAAAAGTGGGATTGCTGGGTCATAGGGGAGTTCTATGTGGAGTCTTTTAAGGAACCTCCATACTGCTTTCCAAAGTGGTTGAACAAGTTTACACTCCCACCAACAATGAAGGTTCCCTTCTGTCCACATCCCCTCCAGCATCTGTTGTTATTAGAGTTCTTGATTCTATTAGAATATTTTGTGAATAATTTTGTAAGGAAGGGGGATGAAGGAGAGTGCTGTAGGTGGTGAGTCTGATCAAGGTATTTTTATGTGGTTAGATATGTCAAAATATACTTTCTTTGTGGGGAAGAAGGATGAAAGAGGTGGCATTAATCAAGAAGTATTGTATTCACAAACTGACCCGTTGAACTGAAGCCCCTTTGTACAACTTCTTAAAAATAATAAAGTAAATAAATTAAAAAAACTCTCCCCTGTGTACAACTAATAAAATAGGTGAAACAAAAAAATAAGTGTATACTCCCACCAACAGTGCAGTAGGGTTTCCTTCTGACCACATCCCCTCCAGCATCTGTTGTTATTAGAGTTCTTGATTATAGCCATTCTACCTGGGGTGAGGTGGAATCTCAGTGTTGTTTTGATTTGCATTTCTTTTATGGCTGGAGAGGTTGAGCATTTCTTCATGTGTTTATCAGCCATTTTTATTTCCTCTTCAGAGAAGTTTCTCTTTAACTCTTTAGCCCACTTATTTATCAGGCAGTTGTTTCTTTGAGGATTTGTTGTGGGGGTTTTAATTTTTTGAGTTCCAAGTATATTTTAGATATGAGGCCCTTGTCTGTTGTATAGCTAGTGAATATCTTCTCCCAATCCATGGGCTTTCTATTGATCTTGCCAGTATGGAGGTTCCTCAAAAGACTCCACATAGAGCTCCCCTATGACCCAGCAATTCCACTTTTGGGCATTTACCCAAATGATCACAAACAAGACCACACTAAAGCTACCAGCACAACTATGTTTACTGCAACATTATTTACCATAGCTAAGATATGGAACCAATCCAGATGCCCCTCAATACATGAATGGATCAAGAAAATGTGGTGTATTTATACAATGGATTTCTATGCCTCCAACAGACATTGCCCCGTTTGTTAGGAAATGGAAGGACTTGGAAAAAATTATATTAAGTGAAGTAAGCCATGCCCAAAGAAATTTAGGTCCCATGGTTTCCCCTATTTGCAATAACTAGTATATGTCTGGGACAAGTAGAAAAGGTCAAAAGCTAAGTACATATGACCAGATAAGATGAAGTTAAATGAAATGAACCCCAAGATAGGGACACAAGTGTTTTTTTCTTTTTTTCTATTGTTTCTATTTATGTGATATTTTTTGCTGCGTTGTATGTTCCTACCCCATGGTATAACCCCTGTTTTCACTGTATTTGATGTCAGTCCAATTTGGGAAGGGAAAAAACAAAATGTTTAAATAGGGATACAAGTTGACCCATTGCAACAATGAGATGTACAAGACACTGTTGAAAAATGAACTTTACAATTTAGGCAGGTGTTGGGGAGTGGTGGGGGAGGGAGTCTAGTTGTGGAGGTGGGAGGGAAGGGATGATAGGGGAAAAACAAAGGAGGAGGCAACAATGCTTGATAAGAAATGTACTCACTACCTTGCTCATATAACTGTAACCCTTCTTACAGTATTTTCACAATAAAAAACTTATTAAAAAATAAGACAACATTTGCTCCATAAATTGTTGCCAATTGCTGCCATGATTAACTATCATGTCACCAATCTTTGTTGCATTTTAATCAAGACCTCAAGATTCTCGTACATATTTGTATTTATTAAACTAAAAAGTGATTCTGTATGGGATTCAGTAGAAAATAAAAACAATCTTGTTTTTGCAAGTCCTTTTTGTTGAATTCTGCAGAAGTCATTCCAATCAGTTCTTTGCTCTGCTTAAATGTAATATAGTTATTCTCTTGGAGGAAACAAGAAGTACCTCATCACATTTTCCTTGTTCATTTGGTTATTGCATTCATGGAAATAAGAATAATGGAGGTGTCACCTAATTACAAGGACCATGGAGTGATGAAGACAATATATATTTCTCCATTATACACATAACATATAAAATATGCAATATCTTATTATATATAAATACGATGGATAAATGTTTTTGTTTCAGTTTAAGGGGAAATGTGTTCTATGGTTTTGAATTCTGTTTTAAGAATGAGGTGTACATTCAACAATCCTTACTTTATCCACAGAGTTGCTTACCACTGTTTCAGTGATGATGGGTCAATAGTAGACTTTAAATACTCCAGAAAAGCTAACTGTTCCTAACTTTTTAAAAATATATCTTTTATTGTAAAGATACTGTACAGAAGGGTTCCAGTTACACGAGTAAGGTAATGAGTACATTTCCTATCGAGCATTGTTACCTCCTCCAGTTTCAAATGGGGCTCATTAAGATGAAATCTTTTACCTGGGCTATGAATCCCTTTGTGTAGATAATCACATATTGTCTGCTCCCCACCCATTATGATACAATATATTACAATTCTGCCACAATGGTTTCAGAGATTTTGTGTTCAACTAGCCTGTTGTATTGAATAATGACACCAGAGTGCAAGGGTATTGTTGTTGTCAGTTTTGATATGTCATTCTTCCCATAGGTAAAATGGTAAAGGTACAATTAAGATGTTTTGAGATTAAAGACTGCATCCACATAAATTTTATTACAGTCCATTGTTAACCATTGTTTTCTTACTATTGTTAATGCTCTAATAGCTCCTATTGGAGGAACTAAACTTCAACTTAGATCTACCTATATACGAAAAACAAAATACACATAGTGCTTGGCTCTATACACATTTTGAGGCATCTATCCACTAGGGTGTGGGAACATATCCCCTATGGATAATAGGAGACAGCCATAAAAGTAAGTTTCAGTGGGAAGTGGTGCCAGCTTTCTCTGGTGGTCTGAGTGCCCTGTCCTGTGGGCGAGAGCAGGCAGGCTTCTCATTGCTCCTGAATTGTGCCTTCGGCCTGGGACACTCAGTATCCTGATTCTGCATAGCAGCCCAGTTTAGGAAGCAGTCAGACTTAGTCAAGACCTATGTTGGAGCAAACATTTCTGGGCTCTAAATCAAATATGATGCTGTGATGAAAATGAAAGATCTCATCAAAATGGCCTGGTATAATGTTTGCATTCTAGAACTCTCCAAACATGGAAAATTCCAACCAGTATTAAAAAAAAATCTATAGGAAATAGCCTTTTGTTTCCCAGAAATCTCACTAATGCAGGGTAGATAGGTAATGTCTTCAGCTTTATCTGGATGGATGCCAGGCGCATGTCCTAATGTCCACTTTATCAGTGAAAATGTTTTTAAAGGTTTGCTTGGTTTGCTTTTACTATTTGAGTCTAAATAGAAATGTTCAGGCATAGCTATTTAAGTGGGGAAGCTTCCACAGCATTTCGATGTTGAAGCCATTTTATTCTTCTTTAACATTCCTGGCCAGCCCCTTTTCTTAGCTCAATTCATAAACCCTTTCTTGGCTAGAAAGGGGCCTATACTATTAATGGCACTCTTGAGCAGCACCATAAATCTGAGTTTAAAAAATTTTTTTTATTAGTTTTTAATTATAAAGGACTTCTTTCAACCACTGAGTGGGTGACTAAATACTAGTTAAGGATTACAGCTGTCAAGTTTGTGTGGTTGTGGCCAAAGTGGTCCTAATTATATGTTTGGAGATAAGTTTTGAAGAAGACTTTTGAGAGAGCAAAAGAAAATATTAACTTAGAAAAGCTACTATTTTGGGGGGAATCTAAAGTTTCATATACAACCCAGACTAATATTTTGTCATTTTTAGTATATTAATCTGAGGTTTTTAAATTTTGGTTTATTGTAAAGATGCTGTACAGAAGGGTTACAGTTACCTGAGTAAGGCAATGAGTACACTACTTGGAGACCATTGTTACCCCTTCTCTTTTTGTTGTCCCACTATCCCTTCCCTCCCTCACCTTCTACACTCCTCCCCACCCCACACCACCACCAAGTTGTAAAGTTCATTTCCAATATAGTGTCCTGTGGGTATCACAGTTGCAATGGTTCATCCTGTGTCCGTGTTTCAGCGTTTTGTTATTCCCCTTCCCCTCGCCAGATTAGACATATGTGTATACAAGATGCAGGGTACCAAAATCAAGTACAGTGACTATAGGGGATATGCCATAGGGGGAAGAACAGACAAAGGAAACAAACAGAAAAAAAGAAATAACATAGTACATTTAAAACAATAACAATAAACACAGACTTCTTGTGTCTATATCTTGGGGTTCATTTCACTTAGCATCACCAAATATGGACATATGTACAAAGCTTTTGAACTTTTCAGTTCATCTGATAAGATTTTCCTATATATACTAATTATTGCAAATAAGGGAAACCATGGGACCTAAATTCCTTTGGGACTGGCTTAGTGCACTTAATATGATTTTTCCCAATCTTTCCATTTCCTAACAAATGGGACAGTGCTATTCCTTCTGATGGAAGCATAGAACTCTATTGTGTGTGTGTGTGTGTGTGTGTGTGTGTGTGTGTGTGTATACCACATTTTCTTGATCCACTCATCTACTGAAGGGCATCTGGGTTGGTCCCATATCTTAGCTATGGTGAATAATGCTGATATAAACATAGTTGTGCTAGTAGATTTAGTATGGCTCTGTTTGTTTTCATTTGGGTAAATGCCCAAAAGTGGGATTGCTGGGTCATAGGAGAACTCTATGTGGAGTCTTATGAGGAATCTCCATACTGCTTTCCAGAGTAGATGAACAAGTTTACACTCACACCAACAATGCAGTAGGGTTCCCTTTTGGCCACATACCCTCCAGCATCTGTTGTTATTACAGTTCTTGATTATAGCCATTCTAACTGGGGTGAGGGGTATCTCAACGTTGTTTTGATTTGCATTTCTTTTATGGCTAGAGAGGTTGAGCATTTCTTCATGTGTCTATTGGTCATTCTTATTTCCTCTTCAGAAAAGTTTCTCTTTAAGTCTTTAGCCCACTTATTTTTTGGGAAGTTGTTTCTTTGAGGATTTGTTTTTGGAGGATTTAATTTTTTGAGTTATAAATATATTTTAGATATGAAACCCTTGTCCATTGTATGGCTAGTGAAGATCTTCTCCCAATCCATGGGCTTTCTATTGATCTTGCTAGCTATGTCCTTTGCCATGCAGAAGCTCTGCAGCTTCATGCAATCTCATTTGTCCAACCTTTCTTTGATTTGTTGTGTTTCTGGGTCTTTATTAAGAAAATTTCGGCCTGTCCTGGAGTTTCTCCTATTCCTTCCTGTTTTCAGAGTGTCTGTTTTGACTTCGAGGTCTTTGACCCATTTGGAGTTGATTCTGGTGCAGGGTGATATATAAGGATCTAGCTTTAGTTTTCTACAGGTCTTTCACCAAGTTTGCAAGCACCATTTAGTGAAGAGGCTGTCTTTCTTCCATTCTATTTTCTTTTAACCCCCTTATAGAAGATTAGAAGGCTTTAGGTCTGCAGGCTCATTTCTGGGTCTTTAGTTCTATTCCATTGGTCTTCAGGTCTGTTTTTGTGCCAGTACTAAGCTGTTTTGATTACTATGGCCTTGTAGTAGAGTTTGAAGTCTGGTATTCCTCATGCACTATTCTTTCTGCTAAAGATTATTTTTGTTACTTGGGATCTTTTATTGTTCCATATGAATTTTTGGATTGCTTCTTCTATTTCATTGAAGAATGAAGTTGGGATATTGATAGGTATTGCATTGAATTTTTATATAGCTTTTGGCAATATTGCCATTTTCATGATGTTAATCCTCCCTTTCCAAGAGCGTGGGAGTTTTTTCCACTTCCTTAGTTCTGCTTTAATTTCCTTTTTCAGGTTTTTAAAGTTTTCATCATAGCAGTCCTTCACATCTGTAGTTAACTCCTAGTTATTTTATTTCTTGTGGGGCTATTACAAAAGGAGTTGCTAGCCGGGCGCTGGTGGCTCACGCCTGTAATCCTAGCTACTCAGGAGGCTGAGATCTGAGGATCGCGGTTCAAAGCCAGCCCGGGCAGGAGAGACCGTGAGACTCCTATCTCCAATAAACCACCAGAAAACTGGAAGTGGCGCTGTAGCTCAAGTGGTAGAGCGCTCGCCTTGAGCTGAAGAGCTGAGGGACAACGCCCAGGCCCAGAGTTCAAGCCCCACGACCGACAAAAAAAAAAAAACAAAAAACAAAAGGAGTTGCTTTCCTATTTCAGCCACGCCCTTCTCATTATTGGCTTACAGGAAAGGCATTGGGTAATCTGAGTTTTCTAGATGTTTGTATTCATTTTTTACTTTTTGTTTTTGGCCAGTCCTGGGCTTGAACTCAGGGTCTGGGTTCTGTTCCTGAGCTTCTCTGTGCTCACTCTACCACTCAAGCCAGAGTGCCACTTCCGGTTTTTTTCTGAGTAGCTTAGTGGAGGTAAGAGTCTCATGGACTTTCCTGCTTGGGCTGGCTTTGAATCATGATTCCCAGATCTTAGCCTTCAGAGTAGCTAGGATAGGTGTGAGCCACCAGAACCTGGCTATCCCAGACATTTTGCTCAAGGCTAATGCTTTATCACTTGAGCCACATCTCCACTTCTGGCTTTCTAAATGTTTTTAACATAATTTATAAAAATACAAATCATTTCACTGGTGATATTCACTCATCAATTGGATAACAGTAATAATTATATTCAATATATTTCAACATCACAAGATAAAATTTTTGAAACATCTCACAAGAGTCAGTATAAATATAAGAAAGTTAAGAATTCTATTCAGATCATCTTTGATGCTTTTGTTTTGTTTTAGTTTTCTGTTCTGCCATTCTTAAGTTGTGATTTTAAATGTTTATTGTGAAATATCTCAGAATTATCAGGCTCTACCTTATTCCAAGTTAATCAGAATATGCAAGTACATTGGAAGGAAGGCAGCACACAGTATGCATTGCAAAGCATTTTTTCTTTCTTTCTTTCTGGTTTAGTTTCAAACAAGACTAGAAACAAACATTATGATATTTGCATTCACCTACCAAACCATATACTATTGCTTCCTGAAACCTGGGAGCCATAACAGATTTACTTTAATGAGTAGTCTGACTCTAAATTGCCATTGAGAAAAATTTTCCATGTTTAGAGAGGAGACACTGCCAACCTTTGGAAACCTTAATAAGACCAATTAGTCCATATCGTAGCCAATTAAGCCTGAGTTTGGGATGAAGGAAACAAATGTGCCAGAGAAAGTTGGAAGGTTGGGGATCTGCAATCTGATGGTTTTCACCCTAAAGGAGTATTTCTCAGAAGCAATGTTTGTGTTTCTGAGATTTGTGGCCCTAAACTAAAAGAGTTCGAGCAGTTGCCTGTCCCACGTTTTTGAAGGAAGGCACTAGATTATGATATAAAAGTCAGGTCTTAAAAACTTGGTGCTGTTTTGAAAGAACTCAACTGTATGTCCTAGGGATTTCATTGGTGTCTTGGCCTCCTGGGAGACCTCAAATCTTTAGAGATATTAGCACTTCTAGAATTCCTGATACCAGTCAACAACTACTTTTTGCTTCTCCCTCTTGATTTTGGTAGATCTTTATAACATTAATGTTTCTATAAAGTAATTTGAATATTGTGAAAGTGAAGAATTGTGCTTATCTCCTCAATTTTACTTTGTTGTTTTACTCTGTTTATCTATCATCTATCTATTTATGCTGATACTGGGGCTTGAACTCAGGGCCTGGATGCTGCCCCTTGGCTTTTTTTTTTTTTTTTGCCATACCTCCAAATCTGACTTTTACTGGCTAAATTGAGATAAATATATCACAGACTTTCTTGCCTGGGCTGATTTTGAGCCTCAATCCTCGGATTTTAGCCTCCTGCCTGCCTAGGATTAGTATAAGCCTCCACTACCAGGTATTTTATCTTCTAAATTCAAATATTCTCTTTACAAAAATTAATATTTATATCTTATCAAGTTCTCACAGTAGTAGAATTTTTTTTACTCTTTTGTTCATAAATATTTTGAGAACTGTTCCATTACTATCTTTTTGGATAAACTACAATTCCCACCGCAGCCAAAAAAGGATTCTCGACTCAGTTGTACTGAACTCTGTTGTATATTTTTGGGCAGGCAACATAGAATTGCTCCTTCTATTTTCTGTTATTTTATTAGCAACCCTATCCTGGGCAAAACCTTTTCTAGTTCACCCATTACAGCTTCATTTATAGCTATCCTAATCTTCTTCAGATTCATCCTTTAATGGTCTGTCATTAGTGTTCTGTATTATGGGATATTATTATGGGATAACACCTCAACCAAAGAAGCAGCATTAAGGAAGAGAAATATTAGGAGCATGGCAGTTATTAGAAAGCTATCAATCAGATCAATTTATTTGGTTGGAAGTAATGGCGTTATTTCACCATTTTAACTAGGCTTTAACTACATATGCCTTTTTTCCCCCCACAAAGACTTGGTAATGATCAATTTTAACTCATTTGTATAAGTTGCCTATTGAAAAGCTGAAATTAAGACTGACAATGACATTTTCTTTTTATGTATTTACATGTGATTAGTGATGGATATTTCAGGTGTTTAAAGGACCACTTTTTAATTTCTAGGTTGAAATTTTTTGTCAAAACATGAATGATTTCAACATCATAAACATGAACATTAAGAATCTGCTGAAACCAAGTTTAACTGCTTAGCCTTTTCAAGGCATTGAGCAGGGTAGAGGTGGGTGAGGGACATAAGATATGAAAGAGCAGATAAAATATGAGGGAGTTGTTTAGTGCCTTTATAAGCAATATTTTTACATAGTTACTCAATACAAATAAAGTCCAATAAAGTCAAAGCCAGGAAATCTGTGCTTAAATCTATCCATCAGCTGTGTCCTTGGGTAAACATTGACCTGTTCTGAGTTCATACAGCTATATAGTAATGAAGACTGACATTCTGGTCAAATTATTCTGTTCTTTCATGACTTGGTGCCATTTTTAATTGTCTTTGCTTGCTTTCACGATTACAAATGAGATAATTTTGGTGGAAAGTTTCTTCCCCCCCCCCATATAATATATAGGCACAATGTCCATCACAGAGGGGCTCAACAAACCACTCTGGGTGAGAGCAACTTGCACCTACACACACGAAAGAAGGAAAAAAGAAAAAGAAGAACAAAATATCATTGGAGCCATTAAATTATGAGATGGCTTACTTTTGTTTACATGGCGTAGACTTTCCTTAATGGATGTGAACAGGCAATTGGAAGGAAATAGTTCCTGTTGTGGTCTTTAAAATTATCTGTAAGCTATTAAGACAGCTTTCCCATGGAAAATGAAGTCATTGGACCAAGCTGCATGGTTGTTCTTTTCTATTCCACATGTAGATTGAAGTCACTAGAAGGAAGAAGTTTGCTGTGATCCCCTACTGTCTCCTAGTTAAGGTGTACACTGACAGTCTGAGGTCTTGGAAACAGCACTGTAGTTGTGTTAATCATTTTACAAAGATTCAGTGGCAGCCATAGCAGCTGCCAGCTGAATTTGTAGGCCATTAGGGTGACAAGTGCCTACAGCACAGACTCAAAGAAAACTCTGCCAAAGCACAAACCATCCATCTATACAACTGGTGTAATTAAGAACACACCTGAGTTCTTCTAGGGGAGATAGTTCAATCTTCCTTCTTATGACTCCAATTTCCAACCCGGCCAGAATGATTAATTGAACCATATCACATCCTCAGATGGCTGAAAGCAATGGAGTGAAAGGGGACCATGTTACCCGGAAAGGGGTGGCTTCTCTAAGGATGGAGGTCACTTGGGAAATGAGCTTTAGTTCAGGGTGGTCAGCCGCTAACCGTGTGCATTCAGTGTAGTCTCTGAGGAAGAGGAATCAAAGCCTGGGTGTGGGTGGGAGGGGGAAAAAAGCCATCTGTGAAAGCACAAGTTACAATTCATAGGAAGAAAGCAGAGGACAGAAAAATGCTGATTTCTGTACTATAAATACTGCATTGAATCATATATGGGGCTTTGTATATAATGTAAAATCACTTAACAGGAGTCAGTATTTCAGAACTTTTGGCTCTCCTACTAGAAAGTAGCATTGAAACACAGAAGTATTTGTAGCAAATGAATATGAAAAATATTTTACTAGTGAAGGAAGCTTGATCATTAAGATACATTCCTTTTAAATCAAGGTTATTTGCCTTCACACAGGAGCCTTCTGGCTGTGTTTTCTATAGGAAGTAGTATATGAGCTTAGGAAACAATTGAGCAATCTTTAGTAGTCTTTAAAACTCATTTTTTTTTGGTGCTAGCCCTGGGCTTGAACTCAGAGCCTGGGCATTGTCCCTTAGGTCTTTATCTCAAGTAGGGCACTTTACCATTGGAGCCACACTTCTACTTTCAGGTTTTTGGTGGTTAACTGGAGATAAATGTCTCTCCGATTTGTTTACCTAGGCTGGCTTTGGACCAAAATTCTCAGATTTCAACCTTCTTAGTAGCTAGGATTACAGGCATGAACTACTGGTCCCTGGTAAAACTTGTTGTAATCAGGTTATTGTGATTGTGAATTTTACTCAGACTTTTTGTTTCTGAAGGTATTTAAATATTTGGATAGGCAACATTTGTTCCTTATGGAAACTAGTTCTCAGTTATTAAATGTATAATGACAATCTAAGTTGAACATACATTTATAAGCAGCTACTATAGGATTTCAGCACTCACCAGACTGTGACAGTAGCTATGTTAAAGTTGCACATGTGTTCTTTACAGATAGGACCAATGCAGCAATTTCCCTAGGCCTGTGTGCTTTGAAGTCTTAGTGTGCCAGCCTAAAGCAGCCCATTGCCCAAACAGCCTGGGGTTTGATCAGCTTGCTCTGCACATTCTCAGCACTTTCTCCTTATTCCATAAATACCTAAGATACATCAGATCCTCCTACTGACTCTAGACATCCAGTGACTAGCTTTGTATTCTAGACTTAAATTTGTCAGTGGTTAGTCTTCCATACCAAGCCTGTTCTCTCTCTCTCTCTCTCTCTCTCTCTCTTTCCCCTCTCTCTCTCTCTCTGTCTCTCTCTCTGTCTCTCTGTCTCTCTTTCTGTCTCTGTCTCTGTCTCTCTGTCTCTCTGTCTCTCTGTCTCTCTCTGTCTCTCTCTCGGTACTGGAGTTTGAACTCAAGACTTAATGCTCTCTCTTGCTTTTTCACTTAAGACTGTTGCTCTGTAATTGAGCCTTGCCATCTCCACATACCAAGTGACAATGAGTGAGTGCTTTTCTTAGACAATCTGTGGTCTGCACCAAACCAAAACAGCTGTGTCTTAAGGAAACAGGACCAGAGCTTTAAGATTTTGTAAACATCTAGTCTCAATTTGATCGATTAAGAAGAAAGTGAAGGCATTTTGCAAAATGGAACAAACTTTTTTCTAGGTGAATATTTTTGACTTCCTTTACATTACCAGTCTTAATGAATGTGAATGCAATTAATGTCTGCACTTTATTTTTTATTTTATTTACTTATTTATAATGCATTTATTTATTTATTTACCTATTTATTTATTGTTGGTTGTGAGGCTTGAACTCAAGGCTTGGGTGCTGTCCCTAAGCTTTTCTGGTCAAGGCTAGCGCTCTACCACTTGGAGCTACTCCACTTCTGGCTTTTTCTGTGATTAATTAGAGATTCAGAGTCTCATGGACTTTCCTGGTGAGCTGGTTACAAACCGTAATCCTCAGATCTCAGCCTCCTTATTAGCTAAGATTACAAGTATTGCCACTGGTGCCTGGTTTGTGTTTTCACTTTAAAGTCACACTAATGTTCAAAGCTAAAACAAATAACCAATAGTCTTGTAAGTTGTTTTTATTTTATTTTATTTGTGAACATACTGTACAGAGGGGTTACAATTACATGGGCAAGATAATGCGTACATTTCTTACCAAGCATTGCGGCCTCCTCCTTTGTTTACCTTTACCCTTCACATCCCTTCCCAGCCTCCCGTGCCCACCCCCCCCCCCCCCCCCCCCGCACCGACCAGTCTTGTAAGTTTTTAAGCCTACTGTTTTCAATACAAGTGATCTTCCTGTAGGACATAAAATTCACCTTGGGAACATGTGACGTCTTCTGTGTTAGGTTAGCAACCTTATTTGCAATGCTTTCCTTTCACATTAACTTTGCGTCTTACTCTTACCTTTCCTATTTATGAAATGTTATAGTATGGAATCATGCTGTGGAACAATTCTATCAATGTCAATATTTTTTAACTTACAAAATTTTGCTTTAGTTTCACATGTTTATTAAAAGGATCCATTTTATGGCTAAATCTTACTAACATGATCATTTCAATAAGTACATTTGAAGTAGCCACTATAATAAAACTGCAGAATTAAAGACCCAGGAAGGAAACAATGGAAGGGAAAGACAGTATTTAAATACATCTAAAACAGAAATATAATATTGTAGACTGGGTGCTGGTAGCTCTCTCCTATATTCTTAACTACTCAGGAGGCTGAGATCTGAGGATCGTGGTTCAAAGCCAGCCTGGGCAGGAAAGTTTATGAGACTCTCATATCAAATTAACTGCCAAAAAAAAAAGAGGAAATAGTAGAGTGTCAGCCTAGAGCAAAAAAAAAAAACGTTAAGGAACATCACCCAGGCCCTGAGTTCAAGCCCCAGTATCAGCACACACAAATACAAATAAACAAACAAAAATAGACCTTGAATCAAGTTGCACAAGGCTTTATAGTCTGAAGTCAGATACTTTTCCTTTTAAATGTTAAGCATATTTTTCTACGGATGTGCAACTCCCAAAGAAAAAGACAGTGAGCTAGTCCTGTGCTAGGAGTTCCCATAAACACATTCTATAATTATATATACATAAAATTATATATAAAATACTGTACAGTTTAAGTTTACTCTTTTTTAACAAAAAGATATTTTTCTAGTCACCTTTATTACTCTGGTCAAATTCTTGACCTATCTGCTCTAGGGCATGAAATGGTAATTGAGCTCAAAGAGGAAAGAGAAAAAGGAAAGGAAAAAAAAAAGCCTTTGAAGCTATGAGTTTTTTGTCTATACAATTCATTTTAGTATCCTTCCGGGTGGGTTTTTAATCTTGTATGAAAATGCATGTGGTTTCACATAGAGAAAAACTGCTTCTTCAGGGTCAGTAGAATCCCAAAGATCCCATTGGAAACTTCCATAATTTAGTGTGCAGGAACGTCAGTCAGGGTTTTTTTCCATTAAGTGACAGTATACTGTGTCTGGCAACACAGGTCTGCCTCTGGTGTTCTGCTTTGTAGCTTCATCTCTGCTGGAGTTGGAGATTAACCAGTGACGTGGGGGTTATCTCTAAGGCCTGAATCAGTTCCACAGTTTTAGCTCCTTGTGTCCCCTTTACATCGCCATGATGGGCATGTTCTTTCCCAGTTGTCAAATGAGAGAAACCTTAGGTGTCAGAGATGAAGCTTCTATTGAGTCATTGGAACACGGATATGTCTCACAAAGAACGAAATCAGTAATTGGCCCACACCCAGATAATCCGTATGTCTGGATAGTGACACACAGAAATATTAATGTCAGGACCCAGAGTATCAGTTATCACAGTGGAGTAGGAGGAGGGCAGGGTTTGGACATCATAGGATAGTTAGGGAGTACAGCAGTGTGGGATTCCAGCAGTCATCATTATGCAGGAATCAAGCAAGAAAGGATTTGCCATCTATTCTTGGCCAATCATTACACATTCGTATTGATTGTGAGGTAAAACTTCCATACCAGCTGGGCACTGGCAGCTCATGCCTGTAATCTTAGCTACTCAGGAGGTTAAGATCTAAGGACCATGGTTCAAAGTCAACTCGGGCAAAATATTCTATCTGACTCTTATCTCCAATAAAGAAAAAACCTGAAGTGGAGCTGTGGCTCAAGCCATAGAGTGCTAGCCTTGAGGAAAAGAAGCCCAGGGACAGTGCCCAGGCTCTAGAGCTCAAGCCCCAGGACTGGCAATGATGATGATGATGATGATGGTAATAATAATAGTAATAATAATAATAAATAGAGTGTAATGGTGAAACACCTCTGCATGGTATTATCCACACTTTCTAGCCAGAAAGTGACATCAAAGTTTGGGTGACACAGAATAAATTTAGAAACAGGGTTTAATCCTTATCAGGGACAACACAAAGTAGAAAGCACAGTTGTATGTTGTAGGCAACTTAATTGTTGGTTGTTCCTAATGAAGGTGAAGGCACAAACACTAGTTGCTAAATGGTTGGTGAGTAAGAGTAGAGCAGGAGGAACTGGATTTTCTGAAGGTGCCTTCACTCTGAGTCATCAGCAAGCTGGAAGCCTGAGAGAGGGCGATCCTTTGATTCTGAACTTAGACATGAGTGCAGGCATCAGGCAGGACTCATCAGGGACCTAGGAAGGAGGAACTGAGATCTAAGGGTGTCTAGATTATATACATGGTTCTTGGCAATTGTTTATTCTATTGTATAATTTTTACAGTGAGGCAAGGTATTTTTGGACCTCTTTTGGTCCAAAGCTGAGCTATGCTATGCATCAGGGACTGTCCTCAGGACTTGTGATTGTCATAGTTGATTGAATCTTGAAGGAACACAATGAAGAGATGACCCTCATTATTTTGTGACATGGAAAGGTGAAGTTTCAATAAAAAAGAAATGACTCTAGATGATGAATCTCCAATTGATCTTATAATGAGATATCACATGATAGAGAATTTGTATCACTAAAATACTTAAAACATTTGTATCATTTCAAGGAGTAGTGCAAATCACAATAAAGGGGAATCTCTTAAAGGTGACAGTGTACCATGCAATAATGCATGATCTCCAGTAACAGAAACCATTAGGACAAAGGACAGAATGGTCAGAATGATCTGGTGCTGGAATCATTCAGTATCACCATGGCCCAGAGTTAGCTTCACAGCCAATGTCTAAATCCTTCTTCAGAAGTTCCTGGTAGGAGTTGAAGAGGTACTTAGCTCCCCTAAGGCTAACGTGTAAAATGTTTAGTTACATAAACTAAGTAACCATATCAAACTACACCTGGTCTGAAAGCAACTAAATCTTCTTGAAAGTTAGAGTTTTTGTGTGCTTGTTTTTTGCTTGAATTTTTTTTGTAACCAGAGAAAAGCCAAAGATCAAATAAAGCAAACTAAAAAAGGAAGGTACTGATGATAAATATGGAAATCAGGAAGGTCTCAGAATGCCACATCTGCCCTGCTGAGCAATGAGGTCAGCGAGCAATACGCTATTTTATGCCATAGAAAGATTGATCTTTCTGTATCAAAATGTGGTATAATAATAAACTGAGCAATATCAGGTTCCTGGATAAGAAGGAAACACCATACCAAGGATGGTTCTCGACATTTCATCTCTTGGTCAGCTAAAATGGAATGTTATTAAAATAGAATATCTCAGTGAAATTGGCATTTTAAAATGTCAATATTTAAAGATGAATAGATCATCCTTATTGATGATTCCTTTTTAGGAAAGAATTTAGGATAAAATTGTGTTGCCATGACATCTATCTTAGGCAGTAGAACATAATGTAGGTGTTGAGTAACATTTCGCAAAATCTGATGAAAAATGAGTTATCCAAGTACAGGCAGAGTGCCAGGGTAGCTCAGGTAGTAGAGTATGAAGCTGTAGGTTCAATCTCCAGTACTGCAGAAATAAACAAACAAGCAAAAATAGGGCCAGGTGTGGCAGTGCACCCTTAAAAATCTTAGGACTCTGGAAGACCACATCAGAAAGATTGAGACGGAAGCTAGACTAGGCTATTAAGTGGTCTCTCTTTTCTTCTCTCTCTCATCCCTTGCATATATGTGCAGGTTTATAAGTTGTGGGTTCTAATTTCAAATGTTAAAATCATCATATTCAAAGGCGATAACACTGAATTTTTATGACGCTAATTGTTTCAGAGTACGTGGTTACTGAAAGTAGAGACAGGTTGATTTACTCATGTCTAATAGCAGAAAGCAAAGAGTGCTTTAAATTAGTGTTGACTATGAAAGTCAAGAGAAATGTATTTCCTTTGCATGAGTAATATTAGACACATTTGTATTTTTGCCTTTGTTATGTGGTTGTGTGTGTGTGTGTGTGTGTGTGTGTGTGTGTGTGTGTGTGTTTGTGTGTGTGTGTTTGGTCAGTCATAAGGCTTGAACTCAAAGTCTGAGCACCATCCTGGAGCTTTTTTGCTCAAGGATAGTCCTCTACCACTGTGGGCCACAGTACTACTTCCAGTTTTCTGGTAGTTAGTTGGAGGCAAGAGTCTCAAGGACTTTCCTGCCCTGGCTCGCTTTGAACTGTGATCCTCAGATCACAGCCTCTTGCATAGCTAGGCTTACAGGCATAAGCCACTGGCATTCACCCTTTGTTATATTGTTAATGGTGGTTGTCCCTAACAGTTTGACATTTGTATGGAAGAAATAGAGATAGGTAACATATACGTAAAGATTTGTTTGTTAGAAATAAAGGTAGGTAAGGAAAAGGATGGCAAGGAAACGTGTGTCAGGGACTAGAGGCCCATGCGGAGGTGATCAGGATTAGAGATAACAGTAGAGAGTTACTTCTGGCCTAACGGACAGACAACAACAAAGGATCACAGAACATCTGTACAAGTGGAAAGAATGGAATGCAAAGGAGTTTCTGCTATCCCTAATACATCATAAGATCTATGATGGCCAAAGTCTGAGCATTGTGTGTATTTCTGTATGTACAAATATGTTCCTGTACCCTGATTGTGTGATCCATTTGAACATGTAGAGAAGAAACACTATATTTTCAGCACTAGCAGTGATTATTCTCCATTTTTTCCTAGCCATATTTGTGGAAATCCTGCAGTATCCATCGTATGATCAGTAGTTTTATTCTACCTATAAAATATCTTTTATTTTTGCTTCCTAGTTCTCTTTAGTTATTTACATTTTTCTTCTTTTCATCCTCTTCACATATTCAAGATTATCAATAGGTTCAGTGACTGCACCATTTCATAACAAAATCAAGCATCTGGCAAAATAACCAGACAAGAACCGACAGAATAGTAATGAGAGCAAAACAAAGACACATTTAATATAATGGATAAATTACTGAAGATTACCATTCTCAGAGATTCATCAAAGCATTTTTGTGTGTGCATCAATAATATTTCATGTTTGCCTTTTTTATTTAAATGATGTTTGGGTCTGGCATGTAGTGACTGAATAAGTATTTATGGGAGAACTGAAATAAATGTTTGCAGTAACCAATCATATTTTCAATGTGTGAGGAAAGATTTTTTATTGTTCATTTATTTAATTATCATCTATGTGTGCCTGCTAGACAGAAATACTTTGAGGAGTATATGGACAGACTTAATATAATATCCAGCCAGGCACTGGTGGCTCACACCTGTCCTAGACTCTCAAGAAACTGAAATCTGAGATCATAGTTCAAAACCAGCCTGGGCAGAAAGTGTGTGAGACTCCAATTAATCACCAAAAAGTCAAAAGTGAAGTTGTGGCTGTTGGTGCACCAGACTTGAACTTATGAAGTTCCATAATAGTGCCCAGGCTCTAAGTTCAAGCCCCAGTACTGGCACACACACACACACACACACACACACACACACACACACACACACACACACACACACACACACACACACACACACACACACACACACACACACACACACGGCTCCAAAGATGAGTCCTGCAAATAATGAGAAAGAGATAGTCCAAATGGAGAATTAGTTATTAATGCAGAAGAAATTGTAAGAGAGAAAAGGCAAGCCAATGGGGGAAAAGATCAGATCAGAGCACGTGAATAAGTTTGTCTTTTATATGAAGATTATAAGGAGTGCCCAGATCAGGTCTGAGCTTTAGAACGATCTCTTGGCAACTGTGTGAAGAATGGATTGAAACAGAGCAAAACTACCATAGGAAACTGCCTAGCTGATAGTTACAGTCCTTCTGTCAGGAGGTGGATTACTGGCTTAAAACAGTAACAAAGGGATGGAAATAGTAGATTCTTCAGTCATGGCATATGGGAAACAGAATGTGAAAAATATCAAGGTTTTCAGTGTAGGCAGCAAAGATGTATACAGGACCCATGCTTACCCAGCTAGAGAAAACGGCCAGAAGCAGTGTTGTGGAGAAAATGCTTAGGAGAAAGAATTTGTATTGATCTGTGAAAGCATGGAACATGTTTAAATTCCAACTTGAAAACACTGTAGAAAATAAAGTATTTTTTCTTAGAATATTCTTTACTGTTCTTAAAAGACAAATTCTTAATTTTTAGAGATAGATCAATTTTTCTTACTGTACTTCCTCCTTCCTTTCCTAACTTTCTTCCTCCCTTTTTTTATCCCTCTATCCTTCTCTCCTTCCTCCCTCCCTCCCTCTCTTCCTACCTTCTTTCCTTCCATCTTTCTGTAGAGAAGGGTAATTGAATACTGATCTCATTCCATAATTTATAAAATTCTGAATGTGAAGATTAAAATATACAAGCATTAGCTTAAGAGTCTGTTTATTGTAGTTAATTATTAAGCAGTTGTGAATACTAAAGTTTAAAATGGTTTTCTAGAAATATATAGACATTTTAGTCAGAGGACAGAAGACAACATTAACATATCTTTAGAAGAATTAAATAACAATCTTGATTTTCTAATACTAATAATTGTTTTAGAATCATAGAATGTTTGATTTCCTATAGTGATTCTATTTCCAAAAATAGACCATAATTGAGACCTTAAAAATAGTTCTCCTGGGAGAACAAATGATATACAGTCAGGATATTTATTTTAACATGAATAATATATGAAGGATTATAACAAGTCTTTATACTTCAAGGTACATGAAATACATTTCTTTTATATATTCCTTAAGATGGAACCAAGTGAATTAACAGTTGAACAATGGATTTCAGATTCATTTTGGCACTCTTCTTTTCATGGGGTTTGAAATAAACTGAATGTAGTTCATCTATCATTCCCTTATTATAGTTCAATCTTTCTTGATTAAACACACGTTCATGGTGTAGTTTGAAATAAAAGATAGCATATTTTACCATCACTCACTGAAGTAAAAGGCAACACAGCTGGATAATCCTACTTGATTCAACATTTTAACATAGTACAGGAAAATCAGCTACGATCCTCTTAATAAAGTAGGCTTTAATTGCTAGTTCTAAGGCAAATACTTACATCTCATCCAGTTTGGGATCATTAGATACTTGCCTTGGACTTGAATTAATTCTGTGTGTGTGTGTGTGTGTGTGTGTGTGTGTGTGTGTGTGTGTGTGTGTTAGTGCTGGGATTGGAACTCTTGTACTCTCACTTGTTTTTGGTTCACTCAAGGTTGGCTCCCTACCAGTTGAACCACAGCTCCACTTCCAGGTTTTTGGTGGTTAATTGGAGATACGAGTCTCATGAATTATCCTGGCTTTCCTGTTTGGGCTGGCTTCAAACCATGATCCTTAGATCTTAGCCTCCAAGTAGCTAGGATTACAAGTGTGAGCTATCCGTGCCTGGCTTGAATTTAAAGCGGTTCCTGACTGACCAATTTCCGGTGGCTACACAGTGATATATCTCAAGTGGCTATGTTTCTTGTTTCATTTTACTTTGTGGGTGTGTTACTATTGTTGCTGTGGTTGAGAAGCTATTGTCTTAAAATACTTGGAGGCCAAAGATTAGAATATTTGAGTTATAATTTCATGAAGATTGAGCTCTGTTTTATAGTTAAAAAATATTTTTGCAAATGCCAAATGTACCAAAACAGGTAAAAGACCTATATTTTGTGTCGTAGGCAAAAAGCTTATAAAAAATTAGTTCTTAGCATCTCCAGTGTGAATGTACAAATGGTATACGTGTGTATCAACCTTTAAAGGTAAAACTTGACCAGGTACTAAGTGATGTGGGAAATGAATGGCATAGGAAAGAAAAACTTGGTTTTTATTTGCTAATTTTAGTTGTGGGTAATTTTAATTCACTGTAGCTCAGTGGCGGGGCTTCCTATATTCTAGTAGTAAGATATTATTTGGGATATTATTATATTATTATACTAATATATTATTATATATTATTACTATTATTATAGCTTTTGGGTATGCAGGCCTGTCATTTATCTTGTCTAGATGTGCAAGCACTGTGTTTACAGTGGAAGGTGAGAATCCTTTTCAATAGATACATCTAGAACAACTGTGGCCTGCAGTATAAAGGCATGCCTATTCAGCTTTGTTCCTGGTCTCCTTTGAACAGTCAATTTGTCAAAGACTTGTTCTTTGGGGACCAAACATTTCTCACTTACTGATCAACAGCTATGCCTGTGTGGTATTCATTAGTTTTATTGGATTATATTAGTTATAAAATAACTAATGTTATAGTTATAGTGTTAAGACTATTTCAATCAGTCTCTCCACCTCTATCATATTCATTTCTCACCTCCTCTCCCCGCTCAAAGCCTCAAAACATCCCCAACAGATTTCCTTGTTCCATTCTTTAAACAATTTTTTTTCTGGTTCTGGGGCTTGAACTCAGAGCCTGGGTGCTGTCCCTGAGCTGCTTTTGCTCAAAGGTAGTGCTTTACCACTTGAGCCACAGTGCCACTTCTGGCTTTTTCTGTTGGTGCTGAGGAATCGAACTCAGGGTCTCATGCATGCAAGGCAAGCACTCTACCACGGAGCCTCCTTCTCAGCCTCCTTGTTCATTTTTATAGTTGCAAAGAATGGATTTCAATAGTATTCAAACTCTACCTCCCCTGCCAGCCCAACGTCCTCCCACGAAGTTCCACCCATGGACAGCCTGGGTTTGTTTTTCTCCCTCCCTATCCTCTTACTGATCAACCGATTTCATTGAGTTTCTTTCTCTTTGCTGCTCTACTATATACTTGCAAGGTATTACAAAGTTCTTCACCCTCTTTCTTTTTCCTTTCTCCTCTCCTCTTCTTCTCCAGAGTAGTCACTTAGTTTGAGTCATGTTCTGTATTTGATCATATTACTATCTATGTATATGGATATGTGTATATCTGCATATGACCATGAATGTGTATGCCTTAGGTTTAGCTCCTGAGTGAAAACATATAATATTTGATTTCCTTCCTTATGATGTGCTCTAATTGTATCCATTTTCTTGCAAATAACGTAATTTTAGTTTTCTTTATGGCTGGTGTATGTGTGTGTGTGTGTGTGTGTGTGTGTGTGTGTGTGTGTGTGTGTGTGTGTGTGTGTGTGTGTGTGTGTGTGTGTATTTCATATCTTTATCCATTCATCTGTGGTTGGGCATTTCAGTGGATTCTATTGTTTGGCTCTTGTCAACAGTGCTGTGATAAACATGGCTATGCAGGTGTCTTTTCAGTATACTGATTTATTCTTCTTCAGATTTATGCCCTAATAGTGCCATGATTTGGTCATAAGAAAGATCTATTTTTAATCTTTCGAGGAAGCACCACACTGATTTCCACAGAGGCTGTGTGGTATATGCATTTTAAACACCTTTACTGAAGACTTTCAGATTGGTGAGCTGTTTCAGTCCAGATGTAGAAACTTACAAGCAGTATTTAACTGAGAAACTGGCTTAGGTTTCAAACACATAACTTGTAAAGCCAAGCTGTAACAGAACACCTTTTTGCCTTGGGAGTTTAATCACGTGTCCCTCCCTTCATGAAAACCTCATGAGGAGCCCCTGTTCTAGCAGCTAATTACTTTCAAGTATTATATTTATATGTTGTTCTCAGTATAAAGTGTATAGTGGCTAAATTGTTTCACACATATGGCCTATTGGCTTGGGTCAACAACATCTCTAGACTCATAGTCTCCTTAATGTTAGTCCCTGACATTTATTGAGCATTTACTTTGTGCTGGGCATTGTGTCCAGCAATCTTCAGAAAACTTCACAAGTTCTTAGTGCTTGTCTATTAAAGAATGTGTTCTTGATATTCCAGAAGTCAAGAGGCAGCAATGTGGAGTGAAAAACAAATAGCTGCAAGGAATATAAGATTAGATTGGGGGCTGGGAAGGTGGCTCAGTGGTAAAGCGCTTGCCTTGCATGCCTGAGGCCCTGGGTTCGATTCCTCAGCACCACATAAGCAAAAAGAAAAAAGCCGGAAGTGGCGCTGTGGCTCAAGTGCTAGAGCACTAGCCTTGAGCTGAAGAGCTGAGGGACAGTGCCCAGGCCCAGAGTTCAGGCCCACGACCGGACCCAAAAAAAAAAAAAAAAAAGATTAGGTTGGTTAATTGATGTTTGTAGACCCATGAATTGCTTGACAATATTCACTTTGATTTGTGTAGAGTATAAACAGTAAAAAGTCATTTACTCTGGCCTCAATTAGAAAAGTTATGCCACATGTTAATGTAGGGACTGCAGTCTAGATCAATAAATTATGCATTTTTTCCCTCAGTCGGTCAATTACATAACAGATCCAATTGGTGAAAGTCATTATGTATTTAACTTTTAGCCAAGTAAACTATATTGAACAGGCACCAACGTGGGAGAAAATAGCATGCGATGTGGGTTAATGCACAAACTGTTCTAGTTTTATTTTCATAGGTCAGTGATCCTTAAAGTTAGAAAGAACTTGTCCTCAGTTTTATGTGATTATGTGGTATTGAGAATTTTGTACACAAAATCAGTTTAATCAGATAAGGGCACTTGAATAAAACAAGTCAGTCTAGAACTATGCTTTCATTGTAATTAATATATAGTGAGATTATAACCTAAGCAGATTTTTTAAAAGAAAAGTGAAATAAAACGTTTCCATTAATGATAAATTATGAAAAGTTAACCAGTCTCATGTGAGGACTGTCATTTTTTTACATGATAGTTTAGATGAGGTGAATATCATTACTAGAACTATATTAGTATTTTATTTGAATGATATTATATCCTTATAACTTGGAGGAGAAAGATAAAACATCAAATTCTATGATTCTCAGTGGGTTTCACTCTATTTTGCCCCTTAAAAGACTTACAAGCTGGCTACGGGTAGCTCATGCCTGGAATCCTGGCTACCCGAGGCTGAGATCTGAGGATTGATGTTGGAAGCCAGCTCAGGTAGAAAAATCTGACTCTTATCTCTAATTAATCATCAAAAGCCAGAAGTGGAGCTGTGGTAAAGTGTCTGTCTTGAGTTAAAAAGCTAAGTTAAGATAGTGATCAGGTCCGGAGTTCAAGCCCCAGTAGTGGAACCCAGACAAACAAACAACAGAGACTTGCATACAATCTATTTGGTTTCAGTATTCTAAGGAAGATAGCATTTACTCTTTACAAATGATCCAATCAGAACCTTCAAGGAAGAATAAGACCCCTGTTAGCTTATAGATTTACAAAGATTTGTCTTACCAAGTCCTATAAAGCTGTCTGGCAAAGCCAGCTGTGTAGAGAGTAAGACTATTTCACATGTAGAAGTTACTTTCAAATGGTGAGATGTAGAAAGTATGTAGAGTATGGTTTCCAGAATGTCTCCTGGTTATCCGTGAGGCTCAGATTTAGGAAAGGATGGGGCAGAGCAAAAGGGTCCTCACTGTGGGCATGAGCTTCTGGGTACCACACAGATGCTGGCCTCTTCCACATTGTTCTTTCATCCTCCTCGTGAGGGAAACAACTGAACTGGCCCAGAGTCCCGTAGAACTAGAGAGCGTGACACAACAGAGTAAGCCATTCTTCTGCTTTTTTTTCTCTTATTCACATGGTCTAAATACATGGCCAGCGTCAACACCCACTGCATGTTGAGTAGATGTTTAAGTGTGAACAGGTTTTCTGTCTTAGAAGACAAAAACTCCAGGCAGGAAGGGATCTAGCAAACATCTAATCTAACTCTTTTATCTCAAAATTGAAAAGCCCAGATTTGCTCAGCATCGTACAAGTTCACAGAGGTAATTTAGTGGTAGAGCTGAATCCTGGGATTAGTCATACTTTAAGAGATCTTCGCAAAACCCCACTTGAAGAGCTTTACTCTAGCAAGCACCAGTGGCTCATGCCTGTAATCCTAGCTATTCCAAAGACTAAAGTCTGAGGATAGAGGTTCAAAGCTAGCCAGGCAGAGAAAAAGTCTATGAGACTCTGATCTCCAATTAACTAGAAAAGAAAAACAGGGGAGGTGTGGTTCAAGTGGTAGGGCAGCAGACTTGAGTGAAGAAAGCTGAGGGCAGTGCTTAGGTCATGAGTTCAAGTCCAAGTACTGGAAAAAGAAAGAGAAGAGGAAAAAAATATTCTTGCTGTAACTTTTTAGGTTAACTTTTAGAGTCAAGACAGTTATTTCTCGGAGGTATTAATTTCTTGGTAATTCTGTGATCACCGATTTGTACTTACAAAGTGAAATTTAAAGTAGCATTGGCAGTTTTTCAGTTTTTCAGTTTTTCAGCTTGGCTGATTTTAGGCACCTGAGCATTAACGGTCTAAAGAAGACAACTGAGAAGCCAGCTTTTGTTCTTAGCCTGAATTGCTTTCCTCTAGTGGTGGATTTGAAACAATCATACGGCTGGAATAATAGCAGTAAGTAAGATATGTAGAAATTTAAGACAATACTGCCAATATATCACATCACAGGGACTTTGAATTTCACTTTCTAAGTCGTGTATCTGGTTCACAGATCCTACTCTAGCATGCAAATATTTGCTTTCTGAGTAATTCGCCCTATTGCCTTTGAAGCATTTTCTTTCTAGAACAGTGGTGACATTGTTCTAGCCTGCCGGAAAGCATATCCCTTGTCAGATGAGCCAGAAATCCCAACCATCAGGCATATTTTTAGGACATGAGTGCTGCATACCATTGTTTTCACGTTGATTTTGACCTGACACAAAATTATGTATATAATAACATTGCCCAAGCTTTTGTGACAAACTCATCTGATTCGTAACTGTTGGTTCCCCACTAGGAGACAGAAAAGTAGGAATGCTTTCATTTCTGAAGTAGTGGCCACTACTGCAGATCCCTCGTACTTCCGTTTTTGATTAGGAAGTTATCAGTGCTTTTAGCAAAGTTGGTAGTGATGACAGAAAGTTATTCATTGGAAATTCTGTTTTCACAGTTATGGACATCTTCAGGATTGATCACTTATAAGTGAAAAGTTGATGAAAGCTTAGTCCAGTTAAATATTGATAATATGTATTTTTTTCTGTCTGCATATTATTCTTTTACATCACAAACATTTACCACTGATACATATCGATGCATATGAATGGCTCATAAAAGATAACAGGACTATCATATAAAAAGGCTGGCACTGGTGGCTCATGACTGCATTCCTAGCTACTGAAAAGGCAGAGATCTAAGGACTGTGGTTCAGAGCCAGTCTGAGCATAAAAGTCTATGAGACTCCTATTTCCGATTAGCCCACAAAAAGACAGAAGTGGAGGTATGGGTCAGGAGATATATCATCAGCTTTGAGAGAAAAAGCTATGTAACACTCAAGGTCCTGAATTCAAGCCCCAATACCAGTACACACACACACACACACACACACACACACACACACACACACACACACACACACACACACACACACACACACACACACAGAATAAGGGTTGGTAATAATCTAAACCTTATTGAAAAAGATACTGGAATAAAATAATAAAAATAAAGGACTAAAGTAGGTGTGATGAAAACTTTCAGGGAAAAGTGAATTGTAAGATGATCTTGGAGAGGGAATATGACCGTGACACAAACTGGTGGGGGAGGAGAACACATGCTTGGCTGAAGGAAAAGCAAAATCAAAGGCCTGGTGGAAGAATAGCTAACATATTAATGAGACAGAAAGATGCCAAGGAACAAGTCATGCTGTTAAAGCAAAGCAAAATTCTCAGTCCCTAGGGACATTTGTCTAATCTGGAATGAATATACATATGTATGTGTACACACACACATACCACTATATATATATATATATATATATATGTATATGTATGTTGTGTGTTAATCCTAGATTAGATAATTATACATATATATATATATAATACATATATACCTTCCTAGCTATTCAGGAGGCTGAGAATTGAGGATTGCAATTAAAGCCCACCTAGTTGGACAAATCAGAGTCTTTTCTCATTTTATTTTCTTCTTCTTTCTTTCCTTCCTTCTCTCCCTCCCTTCCTCCTTCCCTCCCTCCCTCCCTTCTTTCTTTCTTTCTTTCTTTCTTTCTTTCTTTCTTTCTTTCCTTCCTTCCTTCCTTCCTTCCTTCCTTCCTTCCTTCCTTCCTTCCTTCCTTCCTTCCTTCCTTCTTTCTTTCTTTCTTTCTTTCTTTCTTTCTTTCTTTCTTTCTTCCTTTCTTTCTTTTCTTTCTTCTGTTTTTCTGATTGTAGGTCTTGAACTCAGGGCCTGGGCTCTGTCTGTTTAAGGCTAAGGCTCTACCACTTTGAGCCACAGCTCCCCTTTTAGTTTTCTGGTGGTTAATTGGAAATATGAGTCTCATGGAATTTCCTGCCTGGGCTGGCTTTGAGCGGTGATTCTCCCATCTCAACTTCCATAGTAGCTAGGATTACAAGCATGAGCCACCAGCACCTGGCTTTATTATATTTAAATAAAGTTACAGACAATATCTTCACATATTAAAAACTTATAAAGATATAAATGAATCAAAGTGGTTTCTGTGTAAGGAGTACAGTGATGCATAATGAGAAATTGGGTATCATTTCCTTAGAAAACCCAAAACTCCACTCTAAGGTTCAGTTGAACCAGTCTGATTGATAACCTTCCAGTGACTGTTAAATGTTAGAAGGATGGCTCATTGTTTTCTGTAAATGATAATGAAAAAAAAAAAGGTTGTGTATTTAACCCACTGGGTAAAGCAATGACCAAATAAATTTTTGCTAATACAGCAAGATGATGAACAGATTTAGTATTCAGTGCAAGTAGAGAGGCAGAGAGGGGGGAAAAAATCAAAGGACTCAAAGGAATTTATTGAGTAATGCAAACATTCTCATATGTGGAGACATTCTAACACAGCGGGAACTGAAGTCCATGTGTGAGGCAGCCTGCTTGCATGGTGAAAAACAAAACACCACCACCCCCTCCCCTACTCCCTGTCTGCTCACCCCCCCTCGCTCCATTGACATGCATAGCTGGCCTGGTAGGTGTAAAAATAGACTGGCAGTGCCTGAACTGGAAATGGTCACTGAATGCAGCACCGCAGTTGCTGGGGTTTTGAGTTCTCTGTGACACCGGCCAGCACGTGGAGAAGACTGGTGAGGGGGCACCGAGCAGAGGGGCCCAGGATCCTCTTGATGGATTGTCCATGTGAGTGTCACTTCTGGGAACCCAGGACTAAGTGCAGAGGGCAAGGCCGGGCCCAAGCACACCAGGATCTGTAAAAGCTGAGATGGGAAATGCAGCCTTCTGCTCATCTTGCCATGCGGATAAAAGTGTTAGAGCTCAAGGAAACATGCAGGAACTGGATAAAACTCCAGACTACTATGGCTACCACAGTGAGGATGCCACAGAACCTGCGGTACAGGTAAGTTTTAGGCCAGAAACACGGAAGCAGGGAGGATGGTGGCCTCAGAACCAACAGTGGCTCTCATTGGTCAAATCTCTCCACTTCCTGGAAGGAAGCTCATGGAAGAAGGCCAATGTGATCAAACCACCTGACCGGCCTGGGGTGCAGTGGCCTCCTGCTGTTCCCCCTCCTGCCACATGCTGCTCTCTGTTTTCTTTAAAATGTTGGTTTCTTCTTAGTTTTTCTCTGGGCAGTGACGCACATTCTCTTTCACTTGGAGTTTTCTCTGACGTTGATCCTCTTCATCCTTATATCTCAGAGTAACTTTCAAAAGTATTACAAGAAAGTCTTACATCCAGACTGCTCCTTTTCCCCTGTATGTCTGTGTATATCTATTTGTGTGTGTACATATTTTTCTGCATCCATTTCATCTTTCACCACATCACAGAGCATTTTGGAAACATATGTTAACTTAGAATCTCAGTTGTCTCCCCGAACAAACGTTTTACTTTTAGTATTTGATTCACTTCAGTGAGAAAGTCTTGAAATTACCATTCTGGCCATGAGAATAGTTTGGAAAACACTTAAAAGTCGGGCAATCAAATGTTTAAGTTGATTCTCTGATTTTAATCATTCATCCGTAGGCTGTGTTTGTTAAAAATCAGTGAAAAAACAAACAAGGTTATTGTGACTTTAAAAATACTTTTGCCTAGGAATGTCATTCTGGGATATTTTTGACTTTCAAATTTGCTGGAGAATAAAGTTTTTCTTTGATCTCTTAGATGCTGGAACTTGGACCTTATTGCAAATTGTTTATTTCTGAGTGAAACTAGGAAACAAATATGTGGAGGATTTTGGAGGAAGGAAAGTTAAGGGTTTGGTATTTTCCTGGACTTGCTTTTGTCTGCGGGAGTGAGAAGAGACTGAGATGTATATGAAATAATGACTCTCCCCTCTTTGGCTTTTACTCTGAGCTGGATGAATTTCATCATTACAAGTGTCAGACAGTAGTGCAATTGCAACTCATGTGTATAGTTTTGTCAGTAAAAGTGGCTTAGAGCAATGTTCAGGGCTGACAGCGTGAATAGAACACACTGCAGTCGGAGGCTGTGAGCCAGGCTAAAGATACTGAAAGGTGGGAAGGAAGGTCGTCCTTCTGGGGAAATGGAAGCCTCCTGCTTAAACAACTGCACAGGGCAGGTTCAGAGCCAAGAGCAGTGTGTTTCTCTTTCTGGATCAGAGTTTAAATTATCCACATCCACCAGGAGGTCTTGTGAGGGTTTGTCACAGCTGTCACTTCCAATGCTATGGAATTGAAGGGACAGAAAAGGTGAGCAAGGAGCAGCCCTGCTTTTTGCCTGTGGCAATATAGAAGTATACTTTCTAATTTATCTATCTTGTTTAGAAGGCAGTTCCTACGTTGATGATTTTTTAAAAAGTAACTTAGATTTTAGACCATTCTTTGACAAGTTAGTTAAATCATTCCTGAAAGTTTTTGTTTGATCTATTTGTTGCAGAGCTGGAGATAAAACTCAGGTCCTTGTATGTGCTTCAGTGTTTTTAAGGTGTACCAGTGTAACTCCATTTTTTCTTTGCCTTTCAAAAATTACTAAGAAAAAGGTAATTTTATGAAAAGAAACGAGAGCTGCCTTAAGAATTAAATGCAAAGGTACATAAGATTATTTTCCAGATACATTATATACAACGGAACACAGAAATTATACAAAAAAACCATTAAAGATATGAAACTAGCTATTAGTAGAACTGTGGACTGATGGAAAAGAATCACAGTATTGAAGAACAATAAATGTGAAAAAAGCACTCCAGAAATTCTGTAACTTGGAAAGCAGTGTATTATCTTTGTCATATATGCACACATTAATCATTAATCCAGAGCAAAGCTCACAAAATTTTATCCATAAAAAGACAGAGTGGATGTTCTAGACTTACAGGAACACATGGGCTCTGTTATAGCTATTCATGTCTACTGTTACGAGCCAAAAAACAAAGACAATTGATAGATTGGAAACAAATGGACCTGGCTATACTCCAAGAATTACTGAAATTTCAATTGCTAAATTTTTCAGTTACTAAATTGTGTCTTCAGTTACTATTTTTTTCTAGTTCATAAAGATAAAAGTGAAAAGAAGGTATCATTCCAGTTATTAATTTTATAAAGATCTAAAACTTTAACACTATCCAATCCTGGAAAATTCTATTGAGACAATGCATTCCTGAGTCTTCATTATTCTAATGATTTTCCAAGCAATGTGGAAATACAGTTCCAGATCTGATTATAAATGTTGTTTTTCACTCTGCCAGTACAATGAGAACTAGTATCAGAGAAAGAATAGGCAAACCTCCAGGCCAGGTGCCCTTCCTGGGCTATAGTGGACCCTGAGCTAGCCTTTGGGATAGCCTTACCCGCATCCATCAGACTTCACAGTCACTAGAGAAATCCTGAGTCCCCCTCCCATCCTGCCCTCAAGATCCTGCTCCACATCCACTGAGGAAATGTCTATCTTCCTAAATGAAAACACACCACTCACGAGCATATGTCATGATGTCCACGTGGCAGCCTCTTACATTAATCCTTAAAGCACTCAAGAGTCTTACATGATCACAATCGGCAGTTCCTAGAAAGAAGAAACATTCAGGACAGGAGAGTTAAGAACCAAATTTAGTTGTTTTTAAATTTTCATTAGGAATAAGTCCTGATAACGCTTCTGGAATTTCCAGTTAATCACAGAGGGGAAACCTGCATCAATTCTCGGATACAATTCTATGTTCATTTGTGAGGATGGCTGATAAGTGTATTTTATTTTATAGTTATTTTTGTTCTAGTACTAGGGCTTGAGCTCAGGGCCTAGGCACTGTTCCTGAGCTTTACCTTTCAAAGCTGGTGCTCTACCACTAGAACCATAGCTCTACTTCTGGCTCTTTGGGTAGTTCATTGGAAATAAGAATCTCATGGACTTTTCTACCCAGGCTGAATTTGAAACAACAATCCTTAGATCTCAAACTACCAAGTAGCTTGGATTACAGGTGTGAGCCATTGGCAGTGGCTTGGTATAGGCATTTTAATTTCATGTCTGAAAGAAGCAGTATATGTCATCAAGGCCTTGATGGAATTTTTACCCTCCTCTGGTAAGGTACAGTTTAGAAGAGCATCACAAAGATATCTTTTTTACATTTCCTTCTTTTGGCTTGTATTTCTGTGTGACATGATTTCTGAATTTGCATATTGGTCAAAGCGCACTCTATATTTTTCTTATGTCAGGATCATGAGGTTTTCTTTTCAGTGCAGTTTCTTTATCCTATCAAATTAATTTTTTTTCCCAAGAGAAAAGCCATAAATGTGATGCTTCATCATAGACATTACTTTGATGATCTATCCTGGCTGGTTTTCAAATTATTATGTTTCTCTTTCTATTGGTTAACTCTCAGAGATATTTAGTTTCTTGCTTCATTCATCTTACTAATTTCCCCCAATTCTAATAGGTAATTCACAATTCTTGATGTTATCTTTGCATTATTGTATAGATTTTCTTGTTTCATTAATCGGTGTTATTATAAAAACAATTTCACATTTTTCTGCTAGGCTGAGTAAGTCAATCAACAACTGTTTATTGAGTCGGTATGATTACAGGTGCTTGCCACAGAGTGACAATAAGACAACCCTCCTGGGGTACAGGGAGACAAAGCTCAAACACAAAAGGGGGAGAACAAACAGGCTGTCAAGCTGGGACAGGAAAGTGCTGGTATGGTTAATGGAGAGAAAGGTGGGAAATATGGCTGAACTAAGTAAGCAAAGAAGAGATAGGGTACCAGTGAACTATGGAGGGCTGCATGGGCCATTCTTGGCAGGTGTTTAAATGTTTTTTTTTCTACATGTCATTCACCTTAGTAGAAGAATTTAATTTTCACTCAAAATATAGTCGGAAGCCTCCAAGATTCTAGTCCAGGAAATGACAGGACTTCCTGTAGGCTCTGGAATCATTTCTCTGTCTCCATCTGTCTCTGACTCTATTTCTTTCAACTATAGAAGTGAGAAATAGACTCAAAATGGACTTTTAATATATATTAGAGCACTGGGTTGTGGTTACTAAACAGCAAGTTGTGCTTTTTATTATTTTATTTTTTGACTTAGGCAAACAAAGATAATACTGTAAGATGGTACTATTCACTAAAAAAAGGACCAGGATTGTTTGCCAGAGAGATTTCTTTCTTTCCGAAGCATATCCATGGGTCAAGAGTTACATCTTTCTTCCATTTGGAATACTCAAGAATAGGGCACAGAAATGAGATAGAAATAAGCAGCCTCAGATGGCGAGGTGAGCATTATCTTCTGAAGCAGTTATATAAAACAGAAGATTTTCATTGTGGAGTTAGTTTTGCTATTAACTCTAACAAGCACTGAGAGTACAATGAAAATGACTCTGCTAAAGCAGTCAAAGAATATGAAATGATCCAGAGTGTGGTTATGTAACTTTTGGGTGAGTTATTTAAAGATAGAGATGTGGAAGTTAAGCTATGGCTTCTGTTTCCGAGGAGGGTAGTCTAGTTTTAGAAACAGGACTTATGGACATGTAATCAATTAAGTATAACACATAGTAAGATGAAGTGCGCCATGAATGATGAAGTGCATCTTTATGGGATGCTATGGAATGCAAGGACCATTGTAGAGTTCAGTGCTTATTGTCACTGAAATTCAGCCAGTGATTGGCAGAAGAGGC
Source organism: Dipodomys merriami (assembly GCF_024711535.1). Taxonomy (NCBI): domain Eukaryota; kingdom Metazoa; phylum Chordata; class Mammalia; order Rodentia; family Heteromyidae; genus Dipodomys; species Dipodomys merriami. Next base: position 26,710,564 of record NW_027202826.1, read on the forward strand.
ATACCATTTATTTACAGTTGGACATGCATTCATGCAGGCTAATTAAATAGATTGTCATTGCTATGAGCCTACCAATCTGTCCTTGCTACTGAGGCTAATCACATCTCCATCCCCAGGATTCTCTACCCCATTCTTCTTTCACCTGAAATACACAAATGAGGGAATAACGTATGGTTTCAGGACCCATTTGAATTTTAGTGTACAGCTAGCATCCATTAGGACCGGCAGATGCCTGAGGAGAACTAGAAGCTCAAAGTTGATTTTGAAAGCAGACTGAAATCTGGGCTGCCTTTTAGAAGAAAGGACCCTGTGCATTTCACTAAAAGTGTTTAATGAGCCAGGCACAGGGCCACCAAGATGAATAAGCCATGCAATGTGGTCTCAAGGAATGTATGCTAATGATGGACAAAGCAGGGGTGTCCACATTATGTCATAGGTTGGAGGGTGTTTTGGAGCACTCGATAATGACAACTCAGTGGCTGCAAAGTCAAGTCTTGAACTCATGATGGGTAGGTCCCAGCCTTTGTCTGGGCTCAGCAGTGATGTCAGAACAGAAAAGCGATGTACAGCCCCTTCATTGCTGGGACCTAACTGGACATTGTGGAGTCCAAGAAGTTTGGATAGATAGTGAGGGATCAGATTATCAAGAGCTTCATCAATATTTAGGACTCAAGTTTGAGTCCATGAGTGTACAAACTACTGACCAAGGACTGCTTTAGGAGGATTTTCCTGTTCCATGCTCTATTCTCTTTGACATGTCTGACAAAGTGCCTTTCACCTATCTAATAGATGTTTTAGCAAATGGGAGTAGAAGAGATGAATGAATTAATGACTAGAATATCACCAAAGGTAGAAAATCTAATTGTGGACATTTTCCAGATACAAGAGACATGTCTTCTGATATGCCAGATGCTGTGCAAAGATGATAGAGCTAGGAAGAAAAATAAAATCATTTAAAGAATTTGAGAACTCAGAAATTTTCATTGTAAACTTCCATTCTAAAGGAATTGGACTCACCAGGCACTGGTATCTGCCTGGCACTGTTGCTTATGTCTGTAATCCTAGCTACTCAGGAGGCTGAAATCGGAGGATTGCAGTTTGAAGCCAGCCAAGGAAGAAAGTCTATGAGATTCTTATCTCGAGTCAACCATCAAAAAGCCAGAGTTGGAGGTGTGGCTCGGCTCAACTGGTAGAGTGCCAGCGTTGAGCGGAAAAAGTCAAGTGAAAGTGTAAGGCCCTGAGTTCAAGTCCTATTACTGGCATACAAAAAACTGCATGTACCCTTACTGCGTTGGTAAACATTACTTTTAAAGGTATCAATTATAGAACACATATTTATAATAAAAATAGTAAATATTTAAACATTTGTATTCATTATCTATATTAAATTGTACCTACATTGCAATAGGTACATTTTAAAGAAATGTGGTCAAGTTGACTCATGCCTATAAATCTAGCTGCCCGGGAGTCCCAGATCTGAGGATCACAGTTCAAAGCCAGACTAGTTGGAAAAGTTTATGGGACTCTTATCTCCAATTAACTACTGAAAAATCAGAAGTAGAGCTGTGATTCAACTGGTAGAGTACTAGCCTTGAGGAAACAACAACAACAAAAATAACAACAAGCAAACAACTAAAGGTGAACACCCAGGCCCTAAGGAATGGCACAAAAAATTTGTTAGTCAAAGATTGTAGGTGATTAGAGGAATAATTATAATGTAAACAGTTGGTATAATTTTTTAAAATTATATTTATTTTTGATAAGGTATATCAAAATGAAACATATTTTCTTGAACTCTGTACTGACTTTGGAATAATCTTTCTTCTGATTTCTATCATAACGCTAGTTCTACTGCACACACAATAGTTTTACCTGGTCATACGTGTGAAGATAGTGTAGAGAATTCATAGGAGAGTTTGTTTTTCAACCATATTTTCCTTTCCTCCCACACAGACATCTGCTGAACTCTTACTCACTTTCATTTGCTGTTTTGGATTTAATTTGACTTTAGTTAAATTTATAGTTGTGTTACAAGACTTAATTCGTTTATTTGCTGATCTCTTGGCTTTCACTTATGAATTTCAATTTGGAATTTTGGCCATATTATAAAACATTTGATTGTCAAAATCTTGTGTTTAACACTCTTTCAGGCTTATATGTATATCATATCTGTGTGGCCTTGTGTGATTTTTCCATACACTGTTTTGTACCTTTCTTTAGCATTTGCTAGTAAAAGGTAAAAATATTACAATGATTAGGTCAAATATAATCACTTCCAAGGTGTCTCTGTGCTAATAAATAGTATTTAAACTTAATTTTCTTCCTGGTACTGGGGCTTGAATTCGGGGTTTGGGTGCTGTCCCTCAGCTTTTTCTTTTTGCCGGTTGTTGGGCCTGAACTCTGGGCCTGGGCGTTGTCCCTCAGCTCTTCAGCTCAAGGCTAGCGCTCTACCACTTTGAGCCACAGCGCCACTTCCAGCTTTTTCTGCTTATGTGGTGCTGAAGAATCGAACCCAGGGCCTCATGCATGCAAGGCAAGTGCTCTACCACTGAGCCACCTTCCCAGCCCCTAGCTTTTTCATTTAAAGCTGGCACTTGAGCACTTCAGGCACTTCCCCACTCCCAGTGTGTTGCTGGTTAATTGGAGAGAAGTTTCACAGACTTTATTGCCTGGGCTGACTTTGAACTGCAACCCCCAAATATAAACTTCCTGCCAGGGTTTCCAATGTGAGCCACCAGCACCTAGCTCTAAAAGCTTTTTGAAATCCAGGTGTTTTATAAAAGAGATTATTACACTGAAGCTGTTTTTGATGAATTGTGGATGTTGCTGATACTTACTTAAAATGTTGGTTCTTTTTTTCTCCTCTGTACCTCCTCAGTCATCATGAGCTATAAAAAGGGATTTTAAGAAGTCATAGATCCTAACTTATATTGCAGCAATTTCTATGTTCTTTATTATGGATAGATTTGTCCATTCACATTTAAAGCAGAATTCCTTCTTTTAAAAAATAGGTTATAACATTCAACATCTTATGCATGTTGTAGCATGTATTATTTTTTTTTATGGATTAAGGTGACCGATAGGCAGATTAGAAAGAGTGAAATAAACACAAAAACACAAAGGTGAGGTTAATCCTTTAGGTGGTCCATGAACCACCATATCAGAAGAGTCACCTGGGTGTTTCAAAATGACGTAGATTTCAAGGTCCAACCCCATAACTCCTAAATAAGAGTTGGGATGACGAACCAGTCATTCTTATTTAAAATGAAGCATGAGCTCTAAGTAATGTTCAAGTGAATTTAAAGTATGATGGCCACTATCTTATATTGTAAAAGTGTGACTTCGCTAAAGAAATACGGATGAACATGGGGTATCAATGCATTTACTCAAGAGTAAATAAAAACCCTTCACATTTTATTAAGCCTTTTCTATCCAGATTAATTCAGTTGTTACCAACACTCTGTCAGCAGTTAAATGGGACTTTTGGGCACTGGTAACTCACACCTGTAATCTTAGCTACTATGGAGGTTGATATTGGAGGATCACAGTTTGAACCACCCCAGGTAAAAAAGTTCATAACATCTTAGTCTTCAATTAACAAGCAAGGCAGAAGTAGAGACATATTTCAAGTGGTAGAACGCTAGTCTTGATTTGAAGAAGCAAATGGAGAGCTCTCAGTCCTGAGTTCAAGCCTCAGTGCTGATATGTGTGCATACCACACACACACACACACACACACACACACACACACACACACACACACACACACACACACACACACACACACACACAGAGCTTTTTGTTAACAGGCCCCCTTACCATTCTTTTATTTCCCCCTAAAAGAAAAATTCTCAACTAAATTTCATTGGCATTAAAAACCAATAATAGAATAAATGTAAGTTCCACTTTCAAAGCAAGTAATCGAATAAATTTAAATTTAGAACAAATTTAAGTTCTGATTTCAAAACAAGTTAACACCTACATAAATCCTTTCATTTACCTTTTAGCCCTATCAACTCCCATCAGAAATCTGGGCACTGAGACAATAAAAAGATTCTTAAGAAAATGTCTCCTCAATTTCAAATATTTGAAATTTATTCCACTGTTGAGCAGCTAGCTCGATCAGTAAGACTGTTCAGAATGATCTGTTACTCCCTTGGAATTAAAAGTCCAGTACAATGTCCTGGCTGATTTCCATATTTCTGCATGAAAGGTCACGTAGCGCATGAAGATTTAAAAATTCTTCTGTTCTCATTAAAAGTACAGCAACTGTTAGAAGATAATTTTGGACAAATGAAATGAAGCAGAATTTATTCGAGCAAATAACAATTCATGGATCATTCCGAGCCAGAGCTCCTGGCAGCAATACCGGCAGGCAGTAATTATACACAGAAAAGGGAAGTGACCCATAGAAATAGTGTGATTGGTTACAGCTCACTCAGCCTTTGCCTTATTTGAGCCTGCTGGATGAAACATTTATCCTATGTGGAAAATGGTCTGAGGAGTTCTCTGTGGCTGTAACTGGGGTCAGTTCTGCAGCTGTGATTGGCTGAGACTCAACAACTTATTATAAGACTGTGCCTGTCAGTTTGTTTGCATACTAAGTTAGGTTGCAGTGTGCTACATGAGAACTCCAAGTGCAAAACACTGAAACAGCTTCAGGGCACATTTTTTATTTTTATTAACATGACCAATATGAAACATAGCATTTTCAGTACTCCATATATTTTATCTGTGCAATAATTTAATTGTTATTTTAATTAATGTTGGTGAATTTTAGTGTGAAATATCAATTTTCTTTCAAGCTAGTGTGTCTTGAATTCCATGTTTTCTTCCTTCATCTTCCTCCCTCCTTTTTTCTTTCTCTCTTCTTTACTCTCTCCAAGCTTTCCTCCTTTCCTTAATTCATTTGCATTCTTTCTTTGGTTACATAATAGTCAATCTTTTCTTTGGTGGTCTCTTGTATATGCCCACTAATGAATTCGTTAAGAAAATTAGCACTAATCCAGATGGATATGCCAACTGCCATTTTTATTTTAAATGTGACCAAAATTTCAGCTGTGTGCCAGAGACCAGTCATGGTTATTGTCATGCAAGTTATTGGTAGTGGGCTGTGTGCTGGCCCATCCTGGCATGGAGCCCAGATCTATTGTACCCAGATCACCAGATAATTGAGAAGTAGAAAATATGAAAGGAATAATATGAAAGGAATGTGGTAACATGATTCCATATTAATTATTAATGGTAGCTATCAATAATTAAGCCTGTGAGAAGAAAAAGAAAAGAAATATTTACTTGATTTCAGGGTGGAAAACATATATGTTGAAATAAAACATCTAAAAGTTTATACTTCTTTATTTAATAGTAAACTTTGCAACAAATAAAAGATTATCTTGTTTACATGAAGATTTTTAGAAATAAAAAACTCATCCGAAAATCTAAAAGCTCAAAAATTGTGGGACAGCTAACACAGAGATGAAAAAATGATGGTAGACAATAAATACGATGTTCCAAAACTCATTAGCACTTTTGAAAATGGCAAGTTAAAACACAATTGAGATTCATATCAACTGAAAAAGCTAATTTGGATTTAAGTTGATGTGGAGAGAGCTCTTTGACAACCATTGAAATGTGCTCCTTATGTACAAAGAATCAATAGAGTTGCACAGTTCTTCTTTAGGAATTGAAGCAACAGACACAACACAGGAGCAAAGATTTATGTACAAACTCATCATTGTAGTATTATTTAAAATAATGAAATTAGAATGACAAGTTACATCTGTAGAAATGGAGAGTGAAAATGACAATATTATAATCCATCATCCATTATATGAGATTTGGAATATCTTCCAAAACTTTACATGGTAAAATCAATACTTACTTTGCAAAGCTAGTTTTTAAAAGTAAAAGGAAGAATAATATCATCCCAGTCTTATGAAAACTGAATACACACAAACACACATGTGGAGAGAGATTATGTTGAAAATTCTAAAACACAAAAATGTACAGTATTAAATATGAGTTTGGATATTATGGCTACTAGTCAGTATTTTTTTTTCACAATAGGTTCAATTTATTTGATAACCTCTCTTAGACTAGTCAGTATTTTTAAAATTTAGTTTTAAAAATGTTTCACTCTGAGACTTTTATATGTATATTTATGCATATGTGTGTGTGAGCATGTTTATAATGAAGAAAAGGGAGTTTGTTATAAGACTCCAAAGGAATACAAGTGCACACAAATTTATGCAGTTTTAGCGACACACTCTTATGGAATGCATTTCCATATATCTGTAGGCTTTGTAACAAACTATTTCCTTTATAATATCACATTTATTTAGCCCTTCAATCATTTTGGGGGAGAAGACTAAGTATGGGTACATTTTTACCATCAAAATTTTACTAAGAAAAGACAGTTTACTCTTACCCTTTTTAAAGGTGTAATCTACATTGAAACCACAGATGTCATAATTCCCGGAGAACAGCTGAGAGGTCCTGCAGGCAAGTTGGAAGCAGGCCAGGTTTAATTCCCACTCAGGGAAGTATGTCAGTATGCACGAGGAAAAGTCTTGAGTACTGTTTTAGAAACAGAGGAACAAATGTTGTCTTTGAAGCCTGCCATTTCTATGGAGTTGAAAAATCTTTTTCTTTTTTAAATGTTCACAATGATAATTGTGATGGAAACATTGCTTTGGTTTTACTTGTTGAATATAATATGCGATTCTCTCTCTTGTGTGTGTGCGTGTGTGTGCGTGTGTGTGTGTGTGTGTGTGTGTGTGTGTGTGTGTGTGCGCACGCGCACGCGCACCGCTGCTACTGGAACTTCAACACAGGGCTTGGATTTATTGCTCAAGGCTGGCAATCTACTATTTGCACCTAGCTTCACTTCCAGGTTTTTGCTGGTTAGAGTTAAGAATCTCGCAGACTCTGCTGTCTAGGCAGGCTTCTAACCTTGATCCTCAGATCGCAGCCTTCTGAGTTGCTAGGATTACAGGCCTCAGCCACAGGCTCTGGGCTGCAATGCTATTTTAAATTGCATAGTTGTATCTTTGAAAGTCACATTTTTGTGTTAGGATATTCTCGTTTGGTAGTGGCAAGGCTCTGTGGTACAATACTCTGGTCCTGCCTCTCACACAAGGAACAGAATTGGGTGCTTAAACAACCTAAGTGGTGAGCCAGGAATGAGGCTGTGGAGGAGTTATCTCACAGGAGAAAGCAATGGCTTCCTCTAAGTCAGTCAGCTGGGCAAATTCACACTTCTTAATGTGTGTTGGAGAGAAGCTAATATATGGTGAATTCCCTTGTAAGAATGACAGAGTTCCATACCTGAACGAGGTGCTTCAGATACTTGGCTAAGCCTCAGTTTCCTCATTTGGGAGTTTCAAGAGGATTAAGTGAGATTATGGATGTATTCAGTACACAGTGAAGTTAGCTATTCTTAATGAAGTAGAAGGTAAAAGAGAAAGGGATTTGTTCATTTCCTCAAGGTGCTGAGAGAGTAACTGAATACGCTGAACACATGTACAGCCAAGCAAATTGCATCTTTTTGAGCCTGACCAAAAAGACTGATGGCTTACAGGCTCACACCTGTAACCCTACTTATTCAGGAAGCTGAGATCTGCAGTTCATGGCTTGAAGCCAGCCTGGGCAGAAATGTCTCTGAGGTTCTTTCTTATCTCCAGTTAACCACTGAAAAGCTGAAGTGGGCTTGAAGCTCATGTGGTAGAGTACCAGGTTTGAGTGAAAAAAGCCCCGTAAGAGCAGGAGGCCCTGAAGCAAAAAAAAAAAAAAGAAAAGAAAACAAATCTAGATGGTATGTAACACTAGTATGATGTGTTATGTCAGTCTACTCCAATAAAATATTTAATATTTTAATAAGCAACCATTAAAACAAAAAATATGTATGAGCCATGTGAAATTAATGAATAGACTTTCTTGTTTAATGTGCTGTTTAATGTGTGTTTAACATAAAAAAGTATAATGGAGTCGGCAGGTTCACACCTATAATCATAGCAATCCGGTGGATGATGCAGGTGGATCAGCAAATGGGGTTGAGATAAGGATTTAGCTCAGTGGTAGATACTTTCCTGGGTATGTTCAAGATCCTGGATCCAATCCATAGCAACACACATGGATGCGCGCACACACACACACACACACACACACACACACACACACACACACACAAAGCAAATAATGAAAAACACATTATTGATCCTCTTACTCAAATCATAGTCATAAAAGAGGCTTTGGTCCGGATAAGTCATAGCAGTGAATGTTTTCCATAATTAGAACAATAGTTTATCTGTAAAAATACCAGCAGTAGAAGAAACTCCATTACTAAAAAATTTTCATGATTCTCATGTGAGAAAAAAGGCAAGTCTACATACTCAAATAGAACCTCAGTGGAAGCGGATGGGGTGCTGTCTGTAGAAATTATGTATACACCTACGGTGACTTCCTGTCTCCCTCTCAGTTACCCAGAAATGGAGCACTCTAAGCTTCTTTTCTGTAAATTTTCAGTATAGCTTAGCTTGGCAGGGGTTGCCTTTTAATTACTGAGACAAAAGGCATCTACCACCTTCTTCTTTAAGACCAATCATAAAGTATCTATGGTGTTAATGTAATTTTTGGACATTCCAGCTAAGTTAAATGTAGTGAATGAACAAGGTCTTTCTGGCAACAGTTAACTACTGCCCAGCAAAAAAAAAATTATAATATCTTTTTTTGTGTGTAAAGATAATTAAACCTTTTCTTTAGCTATTTTCTTAATTTCTGAGAATTAAAGCTAGTATTACAATGATTTTATATTTTCTGTTTTTAGCTTTATCTGAAAGTAAAATGTATTATATTTTTTACCCCAAGATTGTATTATTATAATCACCTTTATTGGCTGATACATTTAGACAATGAAAGGTTTAGGTGAGTGTAAAACTTAGAAGACATGATTATTGCTTTGAAGTGAGCTAAAATTATGTCCTGGAAATGGGATTACTCTCTGTCTCTCCACAAAAATTTCACAGATAGGTATTTGTTTAAAAAGGTAGGTGTCACCAGGTACCAGTGACTATATCTGTAATCCTAGCTACTCAGGAGGCTGAGATCTGAGGATCGTGGTTCAGGCAGGAATACCTGTGAGAATCTTTAAAAAATTTTTTTAATTTATTTTTTATTGTCAAGGTGATGTACTGAGGGGTTACAGTTACATAAATAAGGTAGTAAGTACATTTCTTGTCAAACTTGTTATCCCTTCTCTCGTTTTTCTCCCACTTTCCCTTCCCACAGTCCACCCCCTCCCCACCTCTACAGATCATTTCCAACAAACATATTGTCTTGTGGCTATGGCTGTTGCATTGGTTCCCCCCTGTCTTTTGTCTCACCATTTTGTTGTTCCCCTTCCCTTCCCTAATTTAGGTAAATGTATATCTACAATACCAGGGTACTAAAATCAAATACAGTATTTAGGCTCTTTTCTCGAGCTAGCCACCAGAAAACTGGCAGTGGTGCTAGGGTGTAAGTGGTAGAGCAGAAAGAGGCTCAGGGACAGTACCCAGGCCCTGAGTTCAAGCCCCACAACTGACCAAAAAAAAAAAAAAGGTAGAAGTGGAATTAAATACATAGACTCTCTACGAGTGAAAGGCGATATATCTTATTTACATGATTGACATAATAATTATGAAAGGAAACAGCCTCCCTCTTCCATGTCTTAGAACAAGTTAGTCTATCTTACTGTAATTACTAGGGACATCAAAATATTATTTTATGGTTAACACTAAAAAAGTACTTGATCAGTCAGTACAATTCTCACTTCTCTGGAGAAATTACATAATAACCTACTTTGTACCAGGCAGTGTGCTGGGTTGTGGACACAAAAAGATGAATTGTCATGGGATTCTATCTCCCATTGAGAGTCAGGCTAGACATAAGCACAGATAAACTGGATGTCCTATATTCATGCACAGCATTTATCTCAATGTAGGGCTGTACTAGTGGTCAGAAACTACTTATGAAAGACTGATGATCACTATGTTAGAGAAGCTTGGGGTTGAGCCTTGCTCAAGCTTAAAGGGAGACTTAGTGTTTCTTATTCCAACAAGTCAAGCATATGTTTTGAAAGCTGGCTCAGAAGCAGAAATTTGAATATTCTTTGAATTATAGTAATAACTTTAGGAGTTTTTACTGACATTGTTCCAACAGAAAGTATTTTGCAGTATAAACTAAAATATTAAAAGAAAGAGAAGCAGAAGAATGCAGGGCAAGCCACACCTACTTCCTTTGCTAACCTGTTTTTCCATTGCTACGAGTTATGTATAGTAATGAATCAAGCACATTCATTCAAAAACCATTATTCCATGCTGCCTTTTCTACTTTTTAGTAAAATCATGTAAACCCTATCTGGGGTTAAAAGTTAAATTGTTCAAGTCATTTCTGACAAAGTTCACAGTAGAAGGGTTAAATCAAGAAAATCAAGAATAAAGCAAGATCTTTGTCGTTTGCCGGTGCTAAGCAGACATGTCATTGGTACAGTATCAGTGTTTTGAGCTCATGAGAAACCTCTTGTACAGAATTCTTTTCTTTTTTATTAAATATATATTTTTATTGTAAAGATACAGTTTATTGTAAAGCTACAGTTACATGAGCAAGGTAATGAGTCCATTTCCTATCGAGCATTGTTACCCCCTCCTTTGTTTTTCCCCTACCATCCCTTTTCTCCCTACCTCCCCAACTCCTTCCTCCCCCTGTCCCACCCCCCCCCCCCCGCCCCAAGTTGTAAAGTTCATTTTCAACATAGTGTCTTGTACATCTCATTGTTACAATGGGTCAACCTGTATCCTTATCTCAGCATTTTGTTACTTCCCTTCCCCTCCCCAAATCAGAAAAATGTATATACAAGATTCAGGACACCAGAATCAAATACAGTGATGAATGGAACAAGAAAATGTGGTGTGTGTGTGTGTGTGTGTGTGTGTGTGTGTGTGTGTGTGCGCGCGCACACACACACACACACACACACACACTGGAATTCTATGCTCCTACTGGAAAGAATGACACCACCCCATTTTTTAAGAAATGGAAAGACTTGGAAAAAATTATATTAAGTGAAGTAAGTCAGACCTAGAGAAACATAGGTCCCATGGTTTCCCTTATCTTCAATAACTAGTATATGTCTAGGACAAGCAGAAGAGGTCAAAAGCTATGTACATATAACCATATAAACTATGCTAAGTGAAATGAGCCCCAAGATAGGGACACAAGAGATTTTATCTTTCTTATTGTTCTTTTTTAATGTACTTATAATGTACTATCTTGTACAGAATTCAATACCAATTCACAGGTGTAAATAATGACACACGAACTCATAGTCACAGAATAACTTTCTCTTTTATTAGCACTTCCCCCATTTTCTGAAAGATGTTGACAGTAGCCCTTTCCAGAGGCATTAAGGTGGGTGTTCTCTTACTCTAGGAGTTTTGTCCTCTTTGGCATTGTATCTACTGGCCTTGTGACAGCTGTTGTCCACTCATCTCTACAGTTTTCTTTTTGGTGTGTGTGCTAATCCCGGGACTTGAACTCAGGGCCTGATGCTGTCCCTGAGCTTCATTTGCTCAAGGCTAGTGCGCTACCACTTGAGCTACAGTTCTACTTCCAGATTTTCTGAAGTAGTTTATGGAGATGAGTCTCATAGATTTTCCTTCCCAGGCTGGCTTTGAATCTTGATCCTCAGATCTCAGCTTCCTAAGTAGCTAGGATTACAGGTGTGAGCCACCAGCACCCAGTTCTAGGAACCTTTATCTAACATAATACTACCATCCCTGTCTTATATAGCCTATTTAACTGAAGTAGTTGATTTTTTAAAGGATAGATCATCTTATTTCTTCTACATTCAATCTCTAGCATCTGACATGGTTGGCTACACAAGAGGTGCTTCAATAATAATGAACTGTCAACAAAGTAATTTATTGCTAAGGACTAGTTCTTTTTAACTGCATATTATGAAAATAAGTTGTTTCACTAAACTTTTCCCTCTCTTTTAATTGAAAGGTGTTGGTTTGCTAATATTTATATATATTTAGGTAAGTATTATTATACATGCTTCCAGGGATTTAATAATATTAATTTAGTGAGTCAAACAGGGAACTAATTTCCTTCTCACAGAATATATTATGTATATTCATATACATATATGTGTGTATGTGTATGTGTGTATAGTCTTTTTTATTTTAAATTTAACATTAAATTTGGTAGGCATGGTGAGGATCAGGAAATGGATGTGACATTATGTATTAAATTTAGCATAATGTTAACTTTCTGGAATTTAAAAATTTGGCTTTGTTAGTTCATCATTTGTTTTGAGTATCATTTATACTGAGGATCATAAATATGCAAAAGCCTGAGGGTAGGGCATGCCCCTGTGGGTTCTATATACTTGGGAAGTGGGATGAATGATCATGTTCCCCCAAATTCAATGCACATCAGGAAGATGGGCTCTGGACATCTTACAGATGGGATGAATGCCATAGCAGTTTAATGAAAGGGGTTAGAAATACACAATTGACTCCTAATAAACATAATGATCATGCTGACATTTTTGGCACCCAGTAATTAGACAAAGACTCTACTGATGGATTAAACAGTGTTCTTGAGTGTATTCATCCTGCAAAATAAAAATATTGCCTTGGAATCAGAAATGATATGAGGAATAAGGCAATTTTAATTCCTGTATTATTCAGCAGTAGATTTTTTTTAACAATGTAGAGCTACTTAGAAGAATGAAAAAAAATTGAGGATCATGCATTTAGTCTAGTTTTTAAAAAAATACTAGGACCAATGAGCTCAGAATGACATTTATGTTTGGTGTGTGGTTAAATTGTAATTAAGTGTTACCTCCAAGAAAAAGCAATCTGACTGAAAACTGCAGGTGTATAATAGCCTATTATAGAGGATCAAACCTTCTGTATTTCCATGGGCATCTTAACAAAACCACATAAAATCAGTAGTATAAGGAAATGTATCATAATAAAAATATTTGCTGTTTCTTGAAAAAAACAGTGGCTTTATTAGATAAGCTACTGGGAAGCTTTGATTTTAGGGACTGCTTTTTGGGTGGTGGTGGTAGGGGTGGTTCTGTCCTGAATAATTCAGTCCTAAAGAGGCAATCTACTCTTCAGTGTGTGTGGTGTACGGGATATAGCCAGCACTTCCTCTGTGCTATGTCATGAAGCTGCTCCTGACTGAGTAATGTCTGCTTCTTCCTGGATACTCTAGAAGCTAAGAATATGCAAATGAACGAGAAGAAAGATGCACCAGTAGTGAATGAATACTGCCAGATGCCCAGACAAATTAAAAACAAAAGGATGAAGAATATTTTCACTTGGTTGGGTCTGTTTTTCGTATTCAGAGAATTCTCAAAGTCTTAAAGGGAGACAGAAAGTTAATTTGGGTCCAGTTATCCTAATCCTTAAATAATGTAAGAGGATAACATGGAATGAGTTCCTAACCCTTACATGAAATGTCTTGTAATATTGATCACACTGATTAGTCAAGTAAGGAAAAGAATTTTGTGAGAGAAATTTCCTCCCTTTCAAAAACATTTTTTTTTTTTTTTGGTCCGGTCGTGGGGCCTGAACTCTGGGCCTGGGCGCTGTCCCTCAGCTCTTCTGCTCAAGGCTAGCGCTCTACCACTTGAGCCACAGCGCCACTTCCGGCTTTTTTCTTTTTGCTTATGTGGTGCTGAGGAATCGAACCCAGGGCCTCGAGCATGCAAGGCAAGCGCTCTACCACTGAGCCACCTTCCCAGCCCTCAAAAACATTTTTTTAGTTAACATGCATGAAATTTCATAAAATAGAATTAAATGAGCTATTAATACCATTTTCCCCTCTAAGCCCTGTGTTGTTGTAATGGTTTTTTAATTAATTTTTAAGAGCAACTTTTTGTGATCAGTGATGATTTCCTTGGAAAATTTTTGAATATTATATGAAAAGTTGTTAAGCTCTTTCAAGTTTATAACTATATTCATGTAAGGCATGTTATACTTCCTCCTCCTCCTCCTGCTCCTCCTCTTCCTTCTTCCTCTTTCCTTGCCTACTTGAACTTAGGCCCTGGGTAATGTCCCTTAGCTTTTCCTTTCAAGGCTTGCGTCACAGTTACAATTCCAGCATATTGGTGGTTAATGTCAATAAGTCTCTCAGACTTTCCTGCCCTGGATGGCTTCAAACCACAATCCTCAGATCTCAGCCTCCTGAGTAGCTAGGATTAGGCGGGAGCCACTGGTTCCTGGCTGAGAGTTACACATTCTTAACAGAGATGTCTAGCTAGTTAGAAGGCAGGGATAAGATTAGGTCTGGGATACATATTGTATAAAAATAGTATTTACTTAACTACTCACACATTACCAGTTGGAAATCCTATAGCAGTAATTGAGAACTATTTAGCATTCCATTGAAAACAAACATGGTATGTATTATTCAACTTCCAATTATGAAACTCTACATTTCATTATTTTCATTTTGGCATGGGAAGTATAGATTCTCATGTCACATTAGCTTTTGAAAACATTAGGAGATTTTTATAGGAAAGCATAATATTTAGCACAGGACTTACATAGCATTCAGTTTGCCTTTGCGTGGTCAGCATTTTAAATATGGAAGGCAAATAGAACCTTGCAGGAATCTGAGTTCATGCAGAACTGTTAGGTGATGCATATGGAATTAAAGGTCAGATGCTTCATTTCAATACCAAGAGAAACTAGTAGCAAAAGTGTCAGAGTCAGTTTCTCCTAAATAATATATAGTTCATATGCTCTTTGAGAAAAATATTATTATTAAATGGTTTAATGATAAATGCAATCTTTAAAGTATTTACATAACTGATTCAGGGTTCATGTAGCAAGTCGAGTTAGATGTGATTCCTTCTTTCCCACTTCCTCTGCTGCATAATATTCCAGGCTTACTCACCATTTAGCTTAGGAATCATAGAAAAGATTTATGAATCTCAAGATGCTATTGTAAAATAATGCCTTTTTCTGGGACGAAGGTGTGCTGAGATTTGAATTCAGAGTCTCATGATTGTAACAGCTAGCTTGCTCAGCTGGTGCTCTAATTCTTGAGCCACACTTCTAGTATAGCTTTTTGTTGGCTAACTGGAGACAGAGTCTAGAGGACTTTTTTTGCTCAGTTTAGCCTCAAACCACTAACCTTTGTATCTCAGTCTCTTGAGTAACTGGGATTACAGGTATGAACCACTGGCAACTGGCTATATAATCTATATCTACCCTCTTAAGAAGTTATATAGTGTTTGTAGAGCTCACTTTTTTTGTGCCTGTTTTGGGTTCTGAACTCAAGGCCTGAGCACTGTACCTGAATATTTTGTTCAAGGCTCTCCCACTTGAGCTACAGCTAATTGGGATAAGAACTCACAGACTTAACTGCCCAGGCTGGCTTCAAACCACGATCCTCAGATCTCAGCATCCTGAGTAGCTAGGATTACAGGTGTGAGCTATGGCACCTGGTTTTACTTTTAATTCTGACCTAAGTTTCTTAACACATAGGTCACT
This sequence comes from Dipodomys merriami, assembly GCF_024711535.1. Classification (NCBI taxonomy): domain Eukaryota; kingdom Metazoa; phylum Chordata; class Mammalia; order Rodentia; family Heteromyidae; genus Dipodomys; species Dipodomys merriami. Next base: position 26,726,118 of record NW_027202826.1, read on the forward strand.
GGTCCTAGAAAACACTTGAACTTTTCATTCACATTGTGGATGACAGGGCTCCTGTAATGGCTGGCAATGAGTACAATCTACAGATCTGCTAAAATGATATAAGAACTGTTGGATAACATGCAACTTGAGCTGGAGTATACAACTCTGTGATTTATAGACCTCTTGAAGCTGGTAGCTGCAGCCTTGAAATCATCAAGTGGCTTTTGTGCTGAGAAGTGTTTTATGGCATTTATGAGTTACGGTTGTCTGAGGACAAATAGTGGAATTCTTTTAAAAAATTCCACTATCAGCCAGGTTTGTAGTGCAAGCCTGTAATCCTAGCTACTTGGGAGGCAGAGATTGGGAGATCAAAGGTCAATGCCAGTCTAGGCAAACAGAAGTTCAGACTGGCTACCTATAATCCTAGGTATTCATGGTTTGAAACCAACCTTGGGCAGGAAAGTCTGTGAGACTCTTATCTCCAATTAATCACAGGAAAGGCTGGAAGTGGTGCTATGGCTCTAGTGGTACACTGCTAGCCTTGAGCAAAAGAAACTCAGAGAAATCATCCAGCCAAAGGGGGGAAAAAAAAGGAAAAGAAGTTCAAGGGACTCTGGGAACCAATGGCAATCTGTCGTATCAAGAGAAGTATAAATAAGAGGACCTTGGCCCAGGCTGGCATAGGCATAAAGTGAGACCTTACCTAGGAAATAACTATTGCCCAAAGGAAGGGAGGTTGTTTGGAGACATGCCGCAAATGGTAGCAAGACTGAGTTAAAACCCCAGTATTCCCTCCAAATCCATTATTGGCACCATTCAATCTTTGACTGTTCTTATTTTTTTTTCAACAAAATAGTAGGAACAATGTTGGGTATTGAAAGTGCTCAGCTAATTAAGCAGTCATGGCTCCAATACAAGAGCATGTAAATAAAGCTATTGTGATGTCATGACCTTTCACTGATACATGCGGTAGAAGCTCAGAATCGGAGAAAACCACACCTAGTCCTGGTTCACATTTTTTGCTCTTTTGTACCTGTAAACCTCAGAGTTGTCTTTGGTTAAGATCTTTGAAGGAACACTGCCAATAACCTTTAGTTAGCGTCAAGGAAGATTATATGCACATGTGATTTGATTTGTTACTGTGGTTTTGTGTTGATCCCTTATGGGGAAAATGGCAAATATAAAACAAACTCAGTAGGTATCCTCAGTGCTTAATCTCAACCTAAGTTCTTTAAGTCATCATACCAATCCTTCTGAGCACTTCTAGAAAATACTTTCCCTTTCCTTTCCTTCCTATCAGCACAATAGGGTTTAATGTAGTATATCCACATGAAGTTTGATCATCTTTACCCGTGCTGTTACTCTTTCGTGTCTTTTCCTTGATTTCTTTTTATAGTTTTCTGTGTCTCCTCATTCAGTTTCCATACATGTGTATAATATCATTCTACCATATTTCCTTTCATATTCCTCCCTCCTAGGGATTCCCCCCCCCCAAGTAGCCTTCGTTTTACATTCATGTCCTTATGCTTGTTTTGATTTGATTTTTTTATGTCACGATTCTTTATATAAGCAAATGCATGTAATATCCATGATTTTTGAGCTTGTCTTGTTTTCTTCAACATAGTGATCTATCTATCCATTTTCCCTTAAAATTATGCAATTCCATTCTTCATTGTGTAATATCCTGCTGTGTCTACATACTAGATTTTCTTTTTAAGAATTCTTATTGTTATTATAAAGGTGCTGTACAGAGGGGTTACAGTTACATAAGTCAGGTAAAGAGTACATTTCTTTTTGGGCAATGTCACTCCTTCCTTCACTCTTTCCCAGTTTTTCCTTCCTATCCTCACTCACAAGTTCATTTTCAGCATAGTGTCTATAAGTACCACTGCTGCATTTGTTCACTCTTTGTCCCTCCATTTCTGTGTTCCCCTTATGCTCTGAAAGACAGATAAATGAATAAACATGAATGCCTAACGTCCTGTATAATTTATCACGTCCAAGTGTATTCTAGATTTAGCTTCCACCATATTTAGCTGTTCACTATACGAGAGAAAATATGCTGTTTGTCTCTTTGAGTTTAACTTACTTGACTTAGCACGACTTATTCTAGTCCCATCCATTTCCTTGCAAATGACACAACATTATTCTTTTTTTGTCTGTGTAAAATTCTATTGTATATAGGTACCACATTTTTGGGATCCATTTATCTATAGTAGAGCATCTGGGCTGTTTTCATAATTTGGCCATTGTGAATAGTGGGGCAACAAACTTGGATGTGCAAGTGTCTTTACAGTATCCTGGCTTGTGATATTCTGGGCATACAACATTTTCTTCATCTGCTCATCCATTGAAGTAAGCCTCCCCTGATTCTAAAACTTGGCTTTTGTGACTAGTGCTGAAGTAAACATGGGTATATGACTCGCATTGCTTTGGATAAATGCCTGGACATTTTATAGCAGGGTTATATGGTAATTCTACATTTAGTTTTTGAGGAAGTTTAGATGAATTATTATAGTGGCTTAATTTAGAAAGTGTATTTTTATATGGAATGATATAAACACCCAAGACCATACAACTCATGATTGGCTGAAAGTGAATTTTAACTCCCATACAGTCCAGAGACCTAAAGATCAATATTAAAGGACCTAAAGTGTTAAAACGTTCATTTACCTGGTCTTCATGCTAATGCTTCTCTCTTCAAGTTATTTCATCAAAGTTTATTTATTTTGTGTTACTGAAAGAATGTAGATCTCTGAGTAGGCAGGTAAGAGATCTCAATTTCACTAAAGAATACTTCCTGAGAAAATAAACACGTTCTTCAAAGTACATAAAGACCACGTGCTTTACTTGAAGCTAATCATTCCTTAGGATTTTCTGTGTTCCCACAAGCCAAGACTGTGAGGTGAGGATTTTGAAACCTTTCGGAGAATACGGTGGCTGGCTGACTGATTCATGTTTTTATACAAGTGTCTTTCATACGTCAATAGTAGATTCTCTCTCTCTCTCTCTCTCTCTCTCTCTCTCTCTCTCTCTCTCTCTCTCTCTCTCTCTCTCTTCTTTTACTCTTCCTTCTTCCTTCCTCCCTCCCTCCCTCCTCCTCCTCCTCCTGCTCCTGCTCCTCCTCCTCCTCCTCCTCCTCCTCCTCCTCCTCCTCCTCCTCCTCCTTCTCTTGTGTTGTGGGGTTTGAACTCAAGTACTTTACCACTTGAGTCATGACTCCAGACCTTTAAACGATTCTTTTTCAGATTTTACCAGTGATTTTGCCAAGGCTAGCCTCAGAAAGTGGCTCTCCTATTCACATGTCCCACAAAGCTGAGATTACAGATATGATTCAGCAGTGCACTTTGCTAGTTTAGATAGGGTCTTAATACGGTTTTCATGGGTTGGTCTCAAATTGTAATTCTCCCACTCTCTACTATCCTTTTAGCTACAATTACAGGCATGGACCATCATGCCCAGTTTGGGATTGGTCTCTTTTACAGTATAAAAGACTTTTGTGACTTTCAGTGCTATTTTTACTATGGTGTTTGAATATTAAAGACACAAAACCACACAGGTACTCCTAAAATTCTTATGTTATTATTGAAAATTTTCATACTAATTTTAATCTTACTAAAAATAGCCAAATAAATGACATTACATTAAATATCTAAAACTCAGTTACAGATATTTAGCTTAATAATCTGAGATCCATATTTAATATGTCCCTGATTTTGACTTCAATTCAAAATAGCAATATAAGAAATGCTTTCTATAAACCTATTCAAACTATTATTAATAAGTTTAAGGTTCTGGTTCCTAATTTCAGTTAATAAAAAAAAACTAGTGAGGGAAATTTACTTATAATTTACTTTATGTCAGTCTCTTTAGTTTTGTACCCTTGGATGATCTTGTGAAGCTCCAGTGAAAGTGAGCTTGATCTTGGGATGGTGGTGAGAACACAATCCAATAAAGGCCAAGGTTGAAAAAGAAGAAAAGCTAAACTGAAAAATACTTCCTGTGGCTTTTCTATCACACCTCTGCTAATGGTCTTTGCACGTTGGAGTCTAAAAGAGAACATCAGAGCCAGGTGTTAATTTGCAATATTAGCTAGCGATTCTCTGCTACTGCACAGGCTCTTGTGGTTCATTACATTAGCACCAGATTCCATGTCTGAGGAGCAGACACTGTGACTGTTCTCTCTCTGAGCTCCAGAAAGACTTTTTCGCATATCAGGAATATATAGTCATCTGGATTTCACTTGTTAGGCACTGAATAATAAACACAAAGGCAAATGCCCAAATGATGTGGTTGGACTCAGCTATAGGCTAGCCATTTATATAGCTCAGAATCTGACTTTATTTTGTTTATTAGGTTATTACTGAAGCATAAAGTGAAGGGGGAAAATAGTCAACAACATTTAGCAGTGCAACTCATGGACTTGTAAGAGTGTGCCCCCCTAGTGGCTTTGGGATGTAATGTGGCTTTGGAAAAGTACATTCCTCTTGCTTTTCATGCCTGCTCTTGAGAGTCTAAGTTTCAGGATTTGGGGAGGGGAAGGATAACTAGGGTAAGATATACAACAGCAAAGAAGAGAGTTTAATCTCACACTAGTGGGAGATTCTCTCTTGAAGGAGCCACTAATGCCTCTTTTCTTTATTCTTATAGTTGTCTGTAGGAAATCTGCTTGGGCAAAGTAAACAGTCTATTTTAAAAGCAGACGTTAAGCATGCGTTGAGCCAGGGTGCCAGTGGCTCACTCCTGTATTCCCAGCTACTCGGGGGCTGAGATCTGATGATTGTGGTTTGAAGCCAGGCCAGGCAGGAAAGTCCTTGAGACTCTTATCTCCAATTAAACATGAAAAAGCTGGAAGTGTGGCTCACCTGGTAGAGCACTAGCCTTGAGGAAAAATACTCAGAGACACAATGCCTGGACCCTGAGTTCAAGGTCCAGGATGAACACAAAAAATGCTTTTTCTTTGATCATACTTAACTTACAACCTTTACCTTTGTCCTAACCTGAGGGATAGACAGAAGGCTAAAAAAATCACTGCCTTTCTCCTCATGTATCTTTAAATGTTCTTTCCTTGTTTGGTTGATTAAACTTAACCAGACTAACTACTGTCTACACAAAGCTCTCCTGTCAAGAACTTTAATCACAGATTGACCTCATTATTGTAGGCTATTGCGCACATGAATCTATGTGGACTGGGGCAAGAAAATATATTTCTCTGTAGGGATATATGTTTGCCTTTCACAATTGTCAATTTTATCTCTATATACATTTTGGAATTTTGTTTTAGTTATTATTTTTAAAAAGATTTATTATCCATAAGCAGTTGTACAGAGGAATTGCAATCCAACATGTTTATTTATGAGGTACTATTCATCTTGATTGATGTCACCCCTTCCACCTTTCTCCCCCACCCCACCCAACCCCTCCCATCTCTTCAAGTTACCTGGTATGGAACTTCATTTTAGTTCTGCTTAGGAAGTCTACATTTTCAAATAATGTTATAATAACCCTTGCATTTGATGCATTTTTTCTCATTTGGGGAAAACAAAATCCCTTAAGAATACTCTAGATGAATCTAACATGGAATGAAGTCCTTTATTTGACTCAAATCACTTGTAGGTCACCAGCAGGAGGGTTCAGATGACTTACTTCTATCAGGTCCAGTTCCTTCCAGACACTTGGAATACTGTTTACTGAAATTCCAGGGAATCATTTGGGTATTTCATTTTTTAAAGTGTCATTAATTTCTTTTAAATGGTACAATGTCATTATTTCTAATAGATGAGTAAAGTTTCATTGTGTTTTCTCAATCCATTTGTCCATTGAGAGGCATCTGGACTGATTCCCTACCTTGGCTATGATGAATAGTGCTGTAGTAAACAAGGTTGTGCTGGTGGCTTTACTATATCCTGCTTTGTAATCTTTTGGGCAAATGCCCAGGAGTGGAATTGCTGGATCATAGGGTAGTTCTATGTTTAATTTTGTGAAGAACCTCCACACTATTTTACAAACTCATAAGTAAATGTGGTGGCTGGTATGTAAGTATTTACAAATGTATTAACTGAAACAGAGTAGATTCTAGTGAGATCTCCAACAGTGCAAATCCTTAGAAAGACAAAATCAAAGGGCTACTGGAAAGGGGTGTTTTCACTTAACTAGATTAGACTAGAATGAAGAGGAGAAGAGAGGGAAATGAAGGCAAGAATCCACTGTATATCCTACAAAATTAAGAAAAGAAAGGGTTAGGTAGGGGGTGGATGAATGAGAATCTTGGAAGGGGTGACATTGATCAAGATATATTATATTATAAAATTGCCTTGTTAATTGGAAACTCCTTTGTATGACTGCTTGAAGATAATAATAAAAAAACTAAAAAAGTTTGATTCAAGGAGAGAGAAAGCAAGTTATGAAAGCTGCCTATTGCTAATTGATTTCAAAAGCAGTTACCCCTCAAGGTCATGCCCGATGTTGGACTCAGTCTCTGCAGTAACTGCTGACCATGCTCTCCCTTTCTAGGCTTCAGGAGCTGTGTGTTTCCCTCTTTGAGGTTGATTCTTCTGGTCTATTTGTTCATGATGTTCTTTTTTATTTTTGTCAGTTGTGGGCCTGGAACTTAGGCCTGGGCACTGTCCCTAAGCTTTTGTTCTCAAGGCTAGCACTCTACCATTTGAACCACAGCATCACTTCTGGTTTTCTGGGGGTTAATTGGAGAGTCTCATGGACTTTCTTGCCCCAGCTGGCTTTAAACTTCGATCCTCAGATCTCAGCCTCCTAAGCAGCTAGGTTCGCAGGTGTGAGTCACCTGTGCCTGGCTGACATTCTTCTTCTTTTTTTAAAAAAATAGAAAAAATAGAGCATTAGATCTTTTACTGAGTTTGGATGTATTAATCATGCAGAGAGGAGAGAGAGTCAGAATGAGAGAAAGAGTCAGTCACTTGGCTTTTTAATGCTGTATGCACTTTGCTATTTTTTCCCCCTCATTCCCAAATGAACATGTTTCTAAGTAGTTTGTCCCAGTCAGCTCCTAATTCTGCTAGCTGCACAGATGGGTAAAGATGGCAGCTAAGGATTCCTTCTTAAGCCAAGGCACTCTGTGTACTGGGCTCATTGTTTCCAGATTTACTATGTCGAGCAAGGTCACCTCTGTGTTCATCCCATGTGAAATAAATTGAAAGCTCAGGAATTTGGCATCTGGAGAAACATTGGTCCAGTGTGGGGATAGAATGGCCTGTACTTCCAACTCTGAGCTTGATTAAACATAAATTAAATCTTGAATCTGAATGAATGTGCAAGCTTGGAAAATTTCTAACCCACCCCTCCTTTTCATTTACTAAATTAATATTACAACAGTTCCTAATTGAGGGGGTGGGTGAGGTTGGGAGACATGAGGGTGAAGGATGAAAGCAGCAATATTGATCAAGATGCACTGCATTCACAAACTGACACTACTTACAGATAATAAGGAATTAAAAATGACAGTTCCTTCCTCACACAATTTAGCATTAATGTCCTTGTACATGGAACTCCTTTAGCTCAACTCTCAGTGCAAGAATAAATATAAACATCACCTGCGCTTTCCAGGAACAATGTTTAATATGATGGATAGAACATAGCTTTATTTGGAAAGGCCATGTTTATAGAGGTATGATAGCATTATGTTTTATGCCTTGTGACCCACATGATTTAATTTTTCTTGTCTCACAGTAGTCAGGCTAAGGATGTCTTGTGACACATTGGTACCTTACAGTGCGAATGTTTGGCGAGAGCTGTGGTTGGAAACCTAAGAGAGGCATAACCTTCTGGAGTTCAGCACATGCTGAAAGCAGCAGAATAATTGCAGAGTCTCAGCATTCGGAAGGAGTCCCAGGACAGGGAGTGTGGCATTGCGATGGTGTCAGAGCACTCTGCCACAAGCACATCTTCCAGGATGATTGTAGGGGGAGCAAGGACGGGAGCTCACAGCATATCCATCATACCATGATGTGTTTCTAGAGAGTCAGAGTGGGAATTCTCGAGGTATAGACTCCAGCCATACCACTTTAGTCATGATAAATGATGACACTGACTTATCAAGATAAATGTCCTTGTGGTACTTGGGTTCAGTGGGAGGGAATTTAATCTTAAGGGTTCCCCCCAACCCTGCATCTTTTCCCTTAGGTAAATCATTCGAACAGTATGCAAATGCTCGCATTTTGAAACTCGCAGAGAAACTATTTGCATTTCTCTGTCAGTGTCACCAGAAACCATTAAAAAATGGTTGTGACCCAAGATGCTAAGAGTCCCTGCCAAGACCCTTGGAGCAGGAAGTCAGCAGAGCCTCGTGACATGAATGTTCCTTTGACAAGCATAAGATTTGGACTGTAGATCCAGATATTGAATAATACAGATATTGTACATCTAATGACTTAGACATCGTGTAGCTAATGACTTCGATATCATATAGCTAATAATTTTGATATTAGTTCTTGTGACTTAGATATTGCACCTCTAACAGCAGACATTATGTATCCAAAGATTTAGATGTTATATTTAATAACTTAGATATTATATTCTTCTTGTAGCTCTCCTTTCCTCTTTGGTCAGATATTGTATCAAAAAATTACCCACAGTTATGATAAGAACCTTACAACCTGGGAGGGAGGGAAATAGGAAATGGTGAGTGTGATATAATGAGGGATGGGGTAACAATGATTAAAAACAAATGTACTCATTCCCTTACTTATGTAACTATAACTCTCCCTACTTACTACCTTTTCAAAAATAAAAACATAAAAATGAAAACAATGGGAAGAAGATAAAAGACAGAAAAATTACCCACAGTTATGCAAATGTTCGGATCTTTGAAATTTTATTATCATTATTATGTCAAGGTTTGAAATGTAGTCTTTTTTTTTTTTTTTTTTTTTTTTTTGGTACTGGTCCTGGGGCTTGAACTCAGGGCTTGGGCACTCCCTGAGCTATTGTGCTCAAGGTTAGCGCTCTACCACTTTGAGCCTCAGTGCCACTTCCAGTTTTCTGGTGGTTAATTGGAAATAAGAGTACTACAGACTTCCCTGCCTGGGCTGGCTTTGAACCATGATCCTAAGATCTCAGCCTTCTGAGTAGCTAGGATTACAGGCATGAGCCACCACCAGCATGTGGCTCAGCTGGTCTAAATTTAATCATCTCTTTTTTTCAAAATCTTTTTTTCAAAACCACAGTTTTCATCAGCCTATTCCATACCTGTCAACTGGCTTTTCCCTTTTCTTCAAAACCACCTGTTCTCTGACAACCAAGACAGGAGACTGATGAGGTTCTCAAACTCAGTGTTTTCCTGAAAACTTATCTGAAAACTGACAGTAATACAGAAAAGAGTAGCTTAAATTTTACAGCAGCGTGTGAGTCACTAAACCATATGGCTTATGGTGGTATTCTGGACAGAATGAATACATCTTCAAATTGGCTGAGGAGGTGAATGGTTTTGGATGTGCATTTCCCACTAATTTCAATATTCACCAATAACCCACGCTGATAAATTGAAGGTTGCTGCCTTATACTGTGCATTCTATTCAATGTTTTGCAATCAGTATTGAAAATGTTTCCAACTTAAGCTTTTCTGACTTGCAGTATACACATGCTTGGTTTTCTGCATTTGACATATTTTTATTTTATCAATAATTCACCAACATTTTTTTTTCTCCCAGTCTGACAGCAATGCAAGTTTCCTTCGTGCTGCCCGAGCGGGCAACCTGGACAAGGTTGTGGAATACCTGAAGGGTGGGATCGACATCAACACCTGCAACCAGGTAAGGGCAGGGCCTCGGGCCCAGACTCTATGATAAGAAAGCACCTGTTATCTAGGTAGAGGCTCAGTGTCCAAGGTGATGTTTCACCTGTATTGGATTTATTGACATATCAGTGACTTGGTTGGAGCCAACCCAGATTTTGCTTTGTTACCACTTGTGAAGTGTCAGATGTTTATTTAAAAAGCTCATATTACTAGCAAGGTAAATATATTAAAATAATAATTGATCTTCTGGGTGTGGCTGCATACACCTGTAAATCCCAGCACTTAGGAGGATTGTGGGTTTGAGATCAACTTGGGCTACATTCAAAAAAACCCAACAACACATGAACATAGATATGGAGGGACAAAGAGTGGACAAATTCAGCAATGGCACTCACTGGACACCATGTTGAAGATGAACATACAACTGGAGGGGGGTGGTGGGAGGGGAAATTTGGTAGAGAGCCAGGGGAAGGGAGACTTTGTCCAAAATGAAATATACTCTTTATCTGACATGTAATTGTAACCGCTCTGAATATCACCATTATGATAGCAATAACTTAAATAAAAAATTAAAAAAACTTGTATGTCAAATATGTCTGTGAAATGATGCACTTAACCATTAGCTAGAATGTTGAGCAAGAATGTTTTATTTCTTGTTTATCCTTAATTGAATACTCTAGATCTGTCTTTATTCATTCTCAGCTCTGCACATGTTTACTCATAGGTAACTGGTTGTTATGATTTAAGATAAAGAAAAGAAGACCACATTAAAATGACTCCTACTGTTTTCTCCTGCTTGGTTTGAAAAAAATATGGTTTATAATGTGAAGAACTTGAAACTGTGTTGGTTTAAATGAAGTCTTTGGCTTATTCATTTAACATTTCTCTTTTCAATAAGACTTGTAAAGACTACTAAATTACTAAACTGTAAAGACTATTAAACAACTAGTAAACTGTAAAAACTACTAAACTACCAAATATTTTAAAAATATCATTTTCCCTCAAGAATAGTGATTTCTCTCTCTGTCTTTGTCTCTGTCTCTGTCTCTGCCTCTGCCTCTCTCTCTCTCTCTCTCTCTCTCTCTCTCTCTCTCTCTCTCTCTCTGTGATGGTACTGTGGCTTAAGACTCACATGCTAGCTGACTTTCCTGCTCACAGCTGGTGCTCTACTATGTAAGCCACACCTTTAGTTCTGGCTTTTTGCTGGCTGAAAGTCTCTAGGATTTGTCTGCCTGACTGGCTTCAAGCCATGATATTCAGATCTTAGCCTCCTCAGTTGCTAGGATTGCAGGGATGAGCTACCAGCACCTGGCTCTGTATTATTTTTGGCTGAGATTTTTAAACCATAAGTTAAAGTATCTAGAGCATCCTAGTAATCACTGTAAATTGCTAAGTGCTGTTACTGTTCGTGGTGGGTGGTGTGTGAATGTGCATGAGATAGAGATCTGACCAATAGTAAATAATCCTGGCTAATTTTATTATTCAATTTGAAATTATTTATAGATAGTTAACCAATCCTAACCAATCCCTGGTACCTATTCCACTTAGTTTTATTTAATCTTGAGACCTCCCAAATAAGCAAATTTCTCAACTGTAACTTTTCCTCTCCTCTAAACTTCTACCTGCGGATATCCTTCCCAAATGCCAAAGTCACCCTCCTACCCCATGTCTCATCTTCCTACCTTCCATGTTTGAACTCCCAGTAGCTCTTATTTCCTCATAATTGCATAAATCCCCCCTGAACTAAGCTTTGGCTCATCTACTGCACTCAGTTCTGTCAACTCTGTCTTTGACTGGCATTTCTAAAACAAAAACTTAATGATGACACTAACCCCAACTACCATCAACTGGGAAAAAGCTCCATGTCCAGCAGAGCTGATTGTTTCAAAGTCACATGGAGACTTTTAAGGAAAGAAAGGACTTCCCCTGCTCCTTCTGAGAGAACAGAAAATCACCTTTAAGTGACCCAGGAGGGCAGAAGAGGCAGATGGCAAAGCCAAAGTATTGCTATTCCTAAATATGCAATGATCAAGTTCTCTGGCATGTGAAAGCAAAGAAGAAGACATTTCCTCTAGTTGCTTGTAAGTCTGAGTTTCTAGGGAGAATTTATGCCATGCAATAGAGAAACCAGGACTTTCTGTACCCTGTTATATTTCTCAATGAAAGACAATCTGGGCTGTACCGGCTTTCCAAAAATACCACATGTGCTGGCATACAGAGATTCCTTCAAATGAAATTTGAGTCACAATTTTTTTCTCTATAAAACTTCTTTTATAACTACCATGAGAACTGTGAAATTTGATCCAAAATTACTATTTAATCATGGTTGAAAGAGCATGAAAAAATCACAACCTTGACACAAGAAAATATCTAAAAAATCTTCAAAGCTTTCCTTTTCCTAATGATTACATATATAAGCATTAACTTCTATTTTTTAAAGTATTAGGTGAGCAATATATGTACCCTGGTAGTTCTATGTTTTGAAAGGAGAAAATGCTGGCTCAGTTTCTGAAACTCATAAATTTTCTTATTTATTTATTGCACATGATCTAATGCTGTTATAAACACAGTTAACATCCAGACATTTAAAATAAACAGCGACATTTTCATAGAACTTTATAGCCAGTATAAAAGGGTACTAGTGGCTGACACCAATAATACAATCTAAAGGAGCACATGAAGCCCTTGGTTCAAGGTTTAGTACTAGTATGTGCACAAATGTATACATGTATACACACATACACACACACAGAGTTAAAAAGCCCCAGATGTTTCAGATATTTTATCATGTGTAGAATTTACTCTTTCCACTTAATGATTTAAAAATAAAGAGTTGTAACTAATAGTTATTGGTGGGTGTAATCCTAGATATGACAGCAGTGTCACAATTACTTTTCTTTGTGTGTGTGTGTGTGTGTGTGTGTGTGTGTGTGTGTATGTTTCAGAATGGGGGTTTGAACTCAGAACTCAGGGAGCTTGGACGCTGTCCCTTAGTTCTTTTTCTTTCTTATTTTGTTCAAGGATAGTGCTCAGTAGAGCACACACTCTGCTTCTGGCTTTTTTGCTGATTAATTGGAAATAAAGGTCTCATGGACTCGCCCCCCCCCCCCCCCCCCAAATAATAAAAGCTGTCTTCAAGTGATGATCCTCAGGCCTCAGCTTCCTTGCTAAGATTACAGGTGTGAGCTTTTGACCTTTTACCATTAAAGTGGTAAAGACATACAATTGTAGTTAATGCTTATGTTTTCTTTCTCAAAGCCAAAAGGCAATGTCAAAAACACCAATTTTAAAGCAATATGAATACTGTGAAAATAGCAAGCCTTTAGCAACAAGAAAGTCCATCTTCAATGACTTTGACATACACCAACATAGTGTGACTGGGACATAGAACAGTCTTGTAAGTCATGTTAAAAATGTGGGTGCTGGAATCCGAATTCTAATTTTCTCTATCTCAGAGATCCTGGGCAATTAACTTCTGCGATTGTGAGTTCTCTCTATGGTCAGAACCATGCTGAAGTGAGTGCCTTTAGGACAACTGAATAAAACATTTGCACAATTCCTAGCAGAACAGGCACTCAGTAAATATTCATAATGTAATCTCTTAATCCTGATTCTTAACCTAAGCATTAGCAAAAATAATACCAATTTTCTGAGGCCAGACAGAATGTGACATGGATTTCTAGTACCATCAAATAGAAAATATTTTGTTTAGAAGGACTTTGGTAACAGTTACTATTAAATATATGTTGCATTGAACTAATTTTTTTTTCTGAAACTAAAATTTTTTACATAAATGACATTCGGATCCATCTGGATTGGACTTTGGTTGAAAAATTCCAAAACCAATTTTATTAGCCTGGGATCTTAAAAAGGCTACAAACATGAATAAAAAAGAATTTAATTCTTGAGATTATTGGGGCATGGAATGAGCTATAAACAGCTTCCAAATCAGTTGATTAGAGCACAGATACATGCACAAATAAAATATTTAATGGCTCTGGGTTTGTAATTGACCTCCCATTGAGAGAAACCTATGCTCCTTTTATGTGGATGGCTCTGGATTGTGTGCCTTTTGCTCTTGGATTCAATACCATCTTGTGATTTTTTTTTTAGTTCTTTCCATATACTGGCCAGCACTGGTCCAAGTTAGAACTGGATAATGTCTGGCTCATATACTTAGAATTGTGAGTTCCAACATGGAGAGTTATTCTGGGTAAATCAATTCCAGGAGACTTCCCTAACTGCTTTGTCTGTAGCTCTGTAAAGTTGTGATTGTTATTTGCAACTCCAGAGAAGAGGTACAGTCTACTGCATTCTGAAGGTGTTTGGAGTATGACTCTTTCATCTGAAAGATGCTAGAGTAACTTCAAACTATGGATTTCTGGGTGGTCTTCTTAGGTAGTGGTTGAGATTGGAACAGAGAATTTTATTTTTGGGGAATTCTCCCGAGCATTCTTTCTTCTGAACAGAGGAGAGGGGTTGCAGTACTGCCTAACTCATTTCACATACTAAAAACACACCATTCTTTTCTGTCAATCTGATCTCAGACGCAGCATTTGTTCATCAATTTTTCAGACATGTATCTCTGCTTACTGTGTGAAGAGCATTGTCTTAGGTGCTGGGGATGGAAAGATACTCCAAAGAGCACAAACTCTGCTCTAATCTACCTTACCATCTAATATATCATCTAAGAGGAGAGACACAAAGAGAGAAACACCAGAGAAAAATGAAGAAGTGTAGAAGGAGAAAGGGCAGCCGATGGTATGGAGAAAAACACAATGAGAGAGAAAAAGAATAGAAGGGGAGAATTGTGTCATTGTAGATAGGATGGTTAGTGAGGTTGAACATGGAAGCCAGCAGTATTTGATTGCAGGGAAGGAGTTGAACATTTGAGAAGGCTTGACAAATGAGCACTCCAAAAGGAAGCATGCAGCCATTTTCAAGGTCCCAGCCAGGAGTCTGACTGATGTGGAGTAGACTTAGGGAGAGTTGGCAGAGAGCAGAAAGCATCATCAGGCCATGTAAGACTCCATAGGCTATTTTAAGAACCTTGGTTTTAATTCTGAATAAGAGGAGTGATTAGAGAGTTTTAGCAGAGAAGCCACATAAGCTGACTTAGGTTTTAATAGTAACACTCAGAAAGGAAACAAGGGCAGGGGGCGGGGTGGATACTTTACAATTACTTTAGGTGAGAGATGAGGTGTTTTTCACTTGGGCAACAGGCAAGAGAGACGCTAAGAAGTGATTGGATTCTGAGTTCATTCTGAAAATCCAGCTGGTTTTGTGGAGGGATTTAATGCAGGAAGAAAACAGAGGAGGGATGAAGGTTGGGATTTCCACTGTGGGTGGGAGGGTGGGGGGGGGGTGAGGCGTGGTAAATTGAGGATTGAGGTTTCCTGATCTGTGATGGAGATGAGGAGAGACTGGATGATCAGGTTTTGGATAATGATGAGGTCAGTTTTCAACATCTTTCTTTGGATTTCTCTAGGTGACATCCAACATTAGATTAGGGAATAGAACAAATGAGTCTGGAAGTTTACAAAAGAGATTCTGGCTGGGCACTGGGTGGCTCATACCTGTAATCCTAGCTACTCAGGGGGCTGAAATCTAAACATCACGGTTCAAAGCCAGTCCAGACAGGAAAGCTTATGAAACTCTTATCTCCAATAAAGTACTCAGAAAAAGCCAGAAGTGGTACTGTGGCTCAAAGTGGTAGAGCACCCAGCCTTGAGCTAAAATGTTCAAGGACAACACCCAGGCCTAAATTCAAGCCCCACAACTAACCAAAGAGTCTGGGGGAATCTACGTAGACAGTACTCAAACCATGTGACTAGAAGAGATTACCAGAAGAAGGAAGTGTGCTATGACTAAGAGAAGAGCTTTGTGGTCTGAGGTTTAGGGCACTCCAACTTTTAGACATCAAGATGGTCCAGGGGAGCAGTAGGAAAATGAGGAAGGATGTTCAAAGGTAGGAGAGGAACACTTGTAGAGTATTGTGTTTTGGAAGCCAAAAATAATATAAAAATGAATATATATATATATATATATATATGTTCAAGTAAATGGAAGGATTGACTGTGTTCATGCTATAGATCAAACAAGCTGAGGAACTTTGTGTATAGAACTCTTAGTTGTTATAGTAGCTGGTAATTTGGGTTAAAGCAATCTCAGGGGGAGTTGTAGCTTGAAAGCAATATTGGAGCTCATTCAATGGACAATAGGCAGACTGAGCATCTCTTCGAGGGTTGTTAATGGAAAGAGTAGAAGAGAACAAGGGAGGCAGCTTGGAGAAGAAGTGGAATCAAGGGAGACTTCTTTTTTAAGATAAAAGAAGTGCTAGCATTTTATTTCATTGTTGGAAAAAATCAGTAAGAAAGGAAATAATTGATGGTTCAAGAAAGAGAAAAGGGAGCAATAAAGAAAGAAGAATTACTGGAGGGTATCCTTGAGTAGTGGTGTGTGTGTGCATGTGTGTGTGCATGTGTGTGTGTGTGTGTGTGTGTGTGTGTGTGTGTGTGTTTGTGTGTGTGGTCATTGCTAGGAACAAGGTTAGTTTGAGAAATAAGGGCTTGCATACAAAGAAGCAGGAAATAGTGTGGGAGAGGTGCTGGCAGCTGGATGTGGGATGGGAGTTTTCAGTTACCTACTCGTATTTTTTCAGGAAAGTATGAGTTAGGGTCATCAGCTGAGGGAAAAGGTGGGAGCAGGATTGGTAGGGATTGAGAGAAGAGCAGGTGTAAAAGAGCTAGGATAGCAGAAGAAATTGGTCAAGGGTGACAATATGGCTGCCAGCCAGCATTTTCAGGATCAGCTGGAGGACTATAATCAGGAATTGCAGAAGAGTTCAGGCATCAGATTTCCTGCCATCATGACCAGGTATGAAACCACAGGGGAGATTACAGAGAATCAGGAATGTGGGTTAGCTAACCATTGAAAGAAACATTGGAGAAATGCAAGTAAACATAGGAAATTCATACTAGGAAATGCCTGAAATAATTGTAAAAATCATGCACAGAATATTCTGCAGTGTGGAGACAAATAGACAGTTAAAAAAAAAGTGGACTTTCAGTATCAGGTAAAGGACAGTTGGACTTGAATGCAAAACTCTGGAGGAATATTCTTGTTGTTTCACAGAACAAGATCTAAAGTATGACCATGGACACAGGTGGGTAAAGAAGACAAGAGGAAGTCTTTTTGGCAGAGCATATATTTTTGTTTTTATTCTCTTCACCCCTCCTGACATTCTCCTTTTGAGATCCTGCCACTCACTCTCACTGTCTTATAATACACTCTGATTTGACCCTTCATGACTCTCTCTCTCTCTCTCTCTCCCTCTCTCTCTCTCTCTCTCTCTCTCTCTCTCTCTCTCTCTCTCTCTCTCTCTCTCTCTCTCTCTCTCTCTCTCTCACACACACACACACACACACACACACTCTAATTTTGACTCCTCACCTCCGAAGAAACTTCAGGGTGACCCACTGGAATTTTCTTTCATTTCAATGAAAAATAAAACTTGTAGTTGATTCTGGCACACACTTGATTCAGATGCTTGCCAGGCTTAATAAATTTTATGTGAGAGGGAGAAAGGAAGTTCAGATTTTTAATGACCTTCTTAAAAATATTTTTCATGAAATACTGAATATATCTTACAACTACAAGGAGACAAGACCCTATCTTATGAATATATCTTTAAAAACTGAAAATCAGGCTCTCATTAATTATCTTCTGACTTAGAATGACAGAATTTTATCACTAAGGAACTTAAAGGATCAACTATCCTAAGTCAATTTATTTTTACTCCTTAATGGAAACTAGCTAAGCTGGACATGCATCCAACACTAGAGCATGCTAAAATTTCTTTTAATATTATTTTCAAATTTTGACATATTTAGATATTATATGCTTAGAAGCTTAGAAATAATTTTTAGGAGGTGAGGTATTTCCTATATTCACAGAGTTGTAAATAGTGCTAATGAGAAGTTGCGGTGAAAAATGAAATAGGACTGTGTTGAAGAATTATGGATTACTTTCTTTTTTTTTAATTTAATTTTATTTTATTTGTGAACATACTGTACAGGGGAGTTACAATTACATGGGCAGGATAATGCGTACATTTCTTACCAAGCATTGCAGCCTCCTCCTTTGTTTACCCTTCACATCCCTTCCCAGCCTCCCCCCTCCCCCCCAATCCCAATCCTTCTCCTTCCCCCCTTTCCCCCCCGCCCCCCCAGCACCGACGTTGTAAAGCTCGTTTTGGACATGACAACTTGTATTTCTCATTGTTGCAACAGGTCCACCTGTATCCTTAAACAAGTGGTTTTTCCCCATCTCCTCCACAAGTTATACTGACATCAAATATAGTGAAAGCAGGGGTTATACTGTGGGGGAGGGACATACAAAGCAACAAAGAGATAATCTTATAAATGCGTTAGAAACACATGCATGAAAGAAAAAAAACATTAAAATACATATCTAAGCGTTCATTTTCCTGACATCACATTATCTGACCTTTTCCTCTTGACTCATACATATACTAGATATTACAAATAAGGGAAACCATGGGACCTATGTTTCTTTGGGCCTGGCTTACTTCACTTAATATAATTTTTTCCAAGTTTTTCCATTTCCTAACAAATGGGGCAATGTCATTCTTTCTGATGGAGGCATAGAATTCCATTGTGTATATATACCACATTTTCTTGATCCATTCATCTACTGAGGGTCATCTGGGTTGGTTCCATATCTTAGCTATGGTAAATAATGCTGCAATAAACATAGTTGTGCTGGTAGCTTTAGTGTGGTCTTGTTTGTAAACATTTGGGTAAATGCCCAAAAGTGGGATTGCTGGGTCATAGGGGAGTTCTATGTGAAGTCTTTTGAGGAACCTCAGACCTCAGGACCAATGGAATAGAATTGAAAACCCCGAAATGAACCTACAGACCTATAGCCATCTAATCTTCGATAAGGGAGCTAAAACAATAGAATGGAAGAAAGACAGCCTCTTCAGTAAATGGTGCTGGCAAAACTGGTTAACTACATGTAGAAAACTAAAGCTAGATCCTTATATATCACCCTGCACCAGAATCAACTCCAAATGGATCAAAGACCTTGAACTCAAAGCAGACACTCTGAAAACATTACAGGATGGAATAGGAGAAACCCTAGGTCTCCTTGGCTCAGGCCGAAATTTTCTGAATAGAGACCCAGAAACACAACAAATCAAAGAAAGGTTGTACAAATGGGATTGCATAAAGTTGCAGAGCTTCTGCAGGGCAAATGACATAGCTAGCAAGATCAATAGAAAGCCCACGAATTGGGAGAAGATCTTTACTAGCCATACAATGGACAAGGGTCTCATATCTAAAATATACTTGGAACTCAAAAAATTAAACCCCCCAACAACAAATCCTCAAAGAAACAATGGATTACTTTCTGAGGGAGGGAGTGCTCAGAGTGCAATTTCTCAGGACAGTGATTTATGTCTCATAAGGTGCAATTCAAGATTAAAAAAATTAATGCAACGAAGTGCTTGGAATCAAGCTTGACTCACGGTAACGAGCCTTCGTAAGTTTGAGATATGATTATAATTTGCTGCTTTCTCTTAAGTTTAATGTTCTACATCTCTTGAAAATGTGACTATTCAGTAGGTCCAATAGTTTTCTTTCTCTGAGCTTTAGATGAGTATTTTGCCTATGTATTAAGACAACCACTAAAGAAAGAATTTATAATTTCTCATAAAAATTAATCTAGTCAAAGAAATGAGACTATGAAAATGGCATTGAAATTAGGTGAGGTAAAAATTTCAGTAAACAGTAGCTTTTTGAATTATTGACAAGAATGGTCACTTAATGGAGTGTAATCCTTACACAACTGCCTCCATTGTTCTGTTGGGAATCAAAATATTTTATAGAAATTAATACTTTTGCCAGCCTAGGTAAATATTATTTATATATGGAACTGGAATATGCCCAGTTCAGTTCTTCATAACTCATCAAGTCTCAGTGGTAGTAAATAGGAGACTAGAAAGAGTTAGGAATCTATTATTTCTTACATTTAACATCAGGAAATAATAAATTATGTTTTTAAATTGTCATACAGAATCCAAAGTGCATTAGTACATAACATTGTATAATCCCTGACAAGTAATTATCTCAAGAAGACATAGTTGAGCCTTATCTCTTTGTATGAAAGAATTAAGTTGAATGACACTGCTGGGTAATAGAGAGAATGAGTTTTCTGTTGTCTTGTACATGTGTTCACCACTTTGTCACACTTACACTTACAGCCCCCAAAGTGGCCTTGGTTTAACAGTGATTCAGTGATGAACTCAGCGTGCTTAATTCCACTCTTATCTGCGTCACAACACTTGCCTAAAATGGAATGCTTAACCTCAGAACACTTCTTAAAATGTCATCAGAACCCTATCCACCATCTGCTCTTATCCAACAATTTATTCACATGGTTTGAAGGGCATCTAGTTTCTAGGAGATGTCTAGGTCTTAGGTTTTAGTTTTTTGTGTGCATGTTCCTGTGCACACACACACACACACACACACACACACACACACACACACACACACAGATGCTTATGTGTATGTATATAGAAAGTTGCATTAAAAAAGAATCAAACACTTGAAGGAAGGGATGACATTGTCCAAAAAGAATTGTACTCAGTACTTGTCCTATGAAATGTAACTCCTCTGTACAACACATTAATAATAACAATAAAATTATATTGTTAAAAACACTTGGGATCCATATGTGTTCTGTTTTTTTCTTGTATATAATGATTTGAAATATGCTGGACAGTAACCCATTGAGTTGATTTTATGATGTTTGTTTATCCATCATAACTGACAGTTTGAAATAGTTGTGTATAACTATTATTATTAATATTCACTATTATTATTATTTATCTGTGTTGGGGTTTGAACTCAGGGCCTGGGTACTGACTCTTAGCATTTTTAGTTAAGGTTGACAGTCTACCATTTGAGTTACAGCTCTGTGTCCAGATTTTTGTGGTTAGAATGAAGAGTTTCAAGGATTTTTCCTGCTTAGGATGGCTTTGAACTTCCATCCTCAAATCTCAGCCTCCTTTGTAGCTCAGATTACAGGCATGAACCATTAGCACCTGGATATAACAATTAATTTAACAATTATGGATTTGGGAATGAGATGTGAGTTTTGCATTATGTTTTTACTTTTTGTCTTATTAGTGGTAAATTTCTTTGTAGCACCTCATTTGACTTCTGAGAATTTTAGTGTCATCCCTGTAAACAATAATGCAACTGCAGAATATACTATGATATGGAATAAGAAAAAATAAAATATTACAGATATCAATACCATTATCTTTATTGTTTTCTCATTCGTTGAATATTTCTCATCATCTATAATGTCTTCATCCCTAGTAATCTGAGTAACCTTCTGTGTATGTGCCTGTACTGGAGTTTGGACTCAGAGCCTGGTCACTGTTTCTTAGTTATTTTTGATCAAGGCAGTATTATCAGCCAGGGGCTCCAAAAGGAACTCCAATATGGATAGGATGGTCTAGAACCTGTATGGTTATGTCTAAAAGTATTTTTTTTCTTTTTTGGGGAAGGGGGGTCCGGTCGTGGGGCCTGAACTCTGGGCGCTGTCCCTCAGCTCTTCAGCTCAAGGCTAGCACTTGAGCCACAGTGCCAGTTCCGGCTTTTTTCTTATGTGGTGCTGAGGAATCGAGCCTAGGGCCTCAGGGATGCAAGGCAAATGCTCTACCACTGAGCCACCTTCCCAGCACCTCTAAAAGTATTTTTATTCTAGGCACTTCCCTGGGAAATAAGTAGGTGTGTGTGTGTGTGTGTGTGTGTGTGTGTGTGTGTGTGTGTGTGTGTGTGTGTGTGTGTGTGTGTGTGTGTGTGTGTGTGTGTGTGTGTGTGTGTGTGTGTGTGTGTGTGTGGTGTATGTGTGTACTGGTCCCGAGGCTGAGTTTTTCTGATCAAGGCTATCTCTATCTTACTTGAGCCTAGGCTAGCTTTGAACCTTGATCCTCAGATCTCAGGTAGCTAGGATTAAGTGTGTGAGCCACCAACTCATTGCTATCACTTCATAAGTATTTTTAAAATCAAGGCAGGTTTAGCTAATACCTCATGGAAAATTTATCTTTTGGGAATTGAAAAAGAGCCTGAACAATTTGAGAATACTAAATCAGGTTGCTCGTGAAAACGAGTTTCCTCTCGGATCACCTGTTTCATTTACTTTGTTAAACCGTTGGAGACTAGCCAAAGGTCCCAACTGCTGAATTGTATTTCATTTCATAAAAATAAAACCAATCATTAATTCTGTCCTAGTACGTAAGTCCTGGTTTAAAGAAGTCACCTCTGAAGATGTAGGGATAATTCAGATTAGTTATGGGTTGCTAGAAGAAGTGAGGATTAATGGGGATATGTTAATGGATCATTTATATTGTTTAGTTTTTTTCCTCTATTGTATAGAGCATTCCATTGTTACTGATGCTTATGGAAGAGTGAGCTAGTAAATCTTTACAGGCAATGTTGTCCTCCTTGAGAAGAGTTTCTAGTTTGAGGGCCTCTCCTACCCATGATCCCTATTTCCATTGCTGGAGAGTGGTGTGGGCAAAGTTTCTCTATTACTTTCCTTTAAAGCACCCATTTTCTTCTCTTTCTTCTGTCACTCTTGGACATTCAGACTTTAATTATCTTATCTTATTTTTGCATTTTATGGCAACTACAGGAGTTGCATAAATTAGTTGGATTGTAGTTAGTTACATAATTTAGCTAGAGATTGGAAATGAAAATCTCTGAGCCGGGTGTGGGTGACTCATGCCTGCCTGTAATCCTAGCTACTCAGGAAGTTGAGATCTGAGACTCAATCCAGGCCGGGCAGCAAAGTCCGTGGGACTCTTCTCTCCAATGAACTATCCAAGAGCTGGAAGTGTAGGTGTAGCTCAAGCGGTATTGCACCAGCCTTGAGTAAAAGAGCTAAAGGACAGCACCCAATCCCTGAGTTCGAGCTCCAGAATTGGCAGATACGATCACATACACACAAAATCTCTGACAAGTATATGCTACTGTCTAGCCAATTTTCATTTTTTTTATAATGAACATTTATAGGCTGTTTGGGAACAAAATCTATTCTGTGTTTTTTGCTTCTTAGTTACAGCCTGGCACTCACAGGTGAGCACTTAGAAGATACCTAGAAAATGCCTGCTAGTTGAGTAATAGCTTTATTTTGATTATGAATGAATTTGTACTGAGGAGTAGTGGACTATGCTGTATTTAGCCCTTGCCAAAGTTTCAGTGTATCTTCTTGAACCTGTTCTTCAACTGTCTCAGAGATGTAACTAACACTTAATGGCTCCATAAAATTATTTATTAGCTTTTTCTTCTAGTTGGGTTCCAGCTTCTAGTTTTATAACGGCATGGAAAAGCAGTCAGTGAACAAAATAGTTCATAAATAGTGCCCAAAGTAGTGACTATAGCATATTGTAAAGTTGATCCTAAACAAGTTTATATAGCAGTATTGTTTTATAACTAGTGATAGTGGAACTAAACAAAAATGATAGTTATTTTTAGTGATTGAAATGTCCACATGATTGAAAAAATAGCAGCATACTTTATTTTGGTATCTACAGCTATTTTAATGATATATAGAAATCATATTAATTTAAAGTTATAAAAATGAAACATTGCTTGTTATTCAAAGATCTTTAAGCCAGGTATCTTGCTCACAGTAAGATCTAGTGCTTATCTGTTAATTGTTCTCCCCAAATCAAGTCTATAGTCTTCTATGAAGATTATAACTTGCGTAAAACCAATATCATGAATTTATTCATTGTGGCCTGCTTGATCAGTCCCTCTTATTTGAAAATGACAGCTAATTAAATTATTGCTAGAAGTAACCCTCTACCATGAAGTAGCAAACCTGATAGATATGTAGGTCAACTCTAGAAGTGACTCTTGAACTTGATTCAGTGTTTTCAGGTCCAAAAGTTAAAATTCTCCCCTCATGAATGTACATTTCAGTCAGGGATCTCAATTAGGTGGTGTGAATCTGATCTTACTGCACACCAGTGCCGTGTCTTTATTTTATTTTATTTATTTTTTATTGTGAACATATTGTACAGAGGGGTTACAATTACATGGGCAAGGTAATGAGTACATTTCTTTTTTTTTTATTGTGAAAATACTGTACAGAGGGGTTATAATTAGATGGGCAAGATAGTGAGTACATTTCTTTTCAAGCATTGTAGCCTCCTCCTTTGTTTACCCTTTCCATCCCTTCCCAGCATCCCTCCTCCCCCCCACCTAATCCTCCCCACCCCCCCACCAAAGTTGTAAAGTTCATTTTCAACATGACAACTTGTACTTCTCATTGTAGCAATGGGTCCACCTGTATCCTTATTTAAACAACTTGTTTTTCCCCTTCCCCTCTACAAATTATACTGACATCAAATACAGTGAAAGCAGGGGTTATACTGTGGGGGAGGGACATACAAAGCAACAAACAAATAATCTTATAAATGCGTTAGAAACAAATGCATGAAAGAAAAAAACATTTAAATACATATCTAAGGGTTCATTTTCCTAACATCACCTTATCTGACCTTTTCTGCTTGACTCATACATATACTAGTTATCGCAAATAAGGGAAGCCATGGGACCTATGTTTCTTTGGGCCTGGCTTACTTTACTTAATATAATTTTTTCCAAGTCTTTCCATTTCCTAACAAATGGGGCAGTGAGTGCCGTGTCTTCAAAATTGTGGATATCTCATCAGGACTATCAAGATTATTTTGATTGTCTGATTTCAGCACGTAAGATTTTTCACTCTTATTATTGTTTTTAAGTAGCTGCGCAGAGGTTTCAATGCAATAAGTCAATTTATGAGTAGAATGCGTCTTGATCAGTGTCTCCCTGCCTCTCCCAACCCCAGTCATTTTCTCATTTCCTTGTCTCATTTTCACACATGTACATAAAATATTATGACTGTATTACCTTGTCTTTTAAAATAAGACTATTTTATCAACTGGATTCAACCCAGTAGTCAGGAAACTGGACTGCTGTTGTTATTATGATGATTTAGAGATGCTTTGAGGAGAGTGAGGTTTATCAACTTCATGGTTAGCAATGCTTAGTCTGCTGGATATTATTCAATCATCCTTAGATAAGTGTGCTTCAAAATAAACCATATAAAATACTTCTTCAACCCCAGCAATGATATTGTATAACTCATTTCAATATTCTGTTCCAATATAAAAATAATTACTGTTTTGATATCACTATTATGGTTATTTCTTATTAAAATTAAAATAAATGTACCCACCCCCTGTCCCTCCTGAAGATTTATGTGTGAATATACCACACTAAATAAAAGAAGATAGAATCATAGAAATTAAAAATCAATATTAAAAATATTATGTTTGATATTATTTATGAAATAATATTTTGTGGAGTAACTTCAATCCATATGATGTACCTAAGATTATTTCATTTGACATGTGGAAAATTGTTAAGCATTCAATACCTACACTAGAATGTGTTCTGTGTAGAGAGAATAGATATGGGAGCCAGTAGTAATTGACACTAAATGCCATCCACCTAACTTTACTTTTAATTATTTGTCTAAGCTTTACTATGGTGTCAGGTTTGGATTATAATCCTGTCATGATGATGAGAAAGCTAATATTAATTCAGAGATATTTGGATTCATATGCAGTATTTTTTGTTGTTGATCATACTGGGGTTTGACCTCTGGGCTTCAGATTCACTCAGCTTGCTTGATTGGTTGGTGCTCTACCACTTGAGCCATGTCTGTAGTTCCAGATTTTTTAAATTGGAGATTAGAGTCCCACAGATACATTTGCTCTGACTGGCTTTGAACCACTATCCTCAGATCTCAGCCTCCTCAACTCCCTGAGTAGCTAGGATTATAGATTCAAACCACCAGTGCCTGCTTCAATATCACATTCTCTCTTGTCCATCTGTCTGCCTACCTACCTACTATCTAGAACATTTTCTCTATTTCTTCACTATTTGATGGACACCTAGGCCCATTCTATAAGTTGACTACTGTGAATAGTGTTACAGTAAATGGGTGTGTATGTGTCTGTGTGTATGTTGATGTATGTTCCTTCAGAGATATGCCCAGCAGTATGCTGAGACTTCAGACTTCTAAGATCCTTTCTTTCTAGTCTTAAAATCTTACATAGCTATGAGTTGATGACTTCCTTAGATTGTTAACTTATATTCATTTCTACTTTCAAAGGGAGTGGTTAGGAAGATAATATATGTAAAGAAGCTCAAATGATGTTTGGCCAGTAACTAGTGATTGTTGATTTAATAATTTACCTATCATCACATTGTTCCAGTGGTCTGCTCCTGTAGTTTTTCATTATCGTGATCATTGTTGTTTCTAGTTGATGCTGTTAGAAGGCAGACAGATCATATACTGAGTTGTAGCAGAGCAAGAGCAGATTGTATTCTTTTTAATATTTCTGTAATTGTCCCCAATATCATATAAAGGAAAAAGAAGAAAAAAGAAAGACAACAGAAAAAATAAAAAAATCATGAATTTTCAATAGTATCCAACTAAGAAATACTAGACTTTTTTCTTTCTTTTTTCTTTTTTAAAATTATTATTGTGAAAATACCATACAGAGGGGTTACAATGACATGGGCAAGATAGGGAGTACATTTGTTATCAAGCATTGTTGCCTCCTCCTTTGTTTCCCCATACTAGACCTTTTATTAGCTAAAAGGAAATCTATCCAGTTCTCAATAATGGCATGTGCTTTCAATGACTTTTAGAAATTCTTTTTACTCTATTTATTTTCCTTCAAATTTGATTCAGTAGGGTGATGAAACAATTATTTTCTCTAGTGTGCTGAGAATATGAGTCCAATATTTATTCTCTTATTTTTAGATTTAATCAATTCTTAGATTTTCATCTTATTTTTTTTGGGGGGGTCCGGTTATGGGACCTGAACTCTGGGCCTGGGCGCTATCCCTCAGCTCTTCAGCTCAAGGCGGGCACTCTACTGTTTGAGCCACAGTGCCACTTCCGGCTTTTTTCTTTTTTCTAATGTCGTGCTGAGGAATTGAACCCAGGGCCTCATGCATGCAAGGCAAGCGCTCTACCACTGAGCCACCGTCCCAGCCCCTCCTCTTAAATTTTTAAATCATATTGTTTCTATCATTTTCCACCCAAAATTTAGGTGCATATTTTGAGACACTGTGGTACAGATTAGAATTAGTTATCATCTGATACACAGTGTTATTACTGTCTATAAATCCTAGGAGGTACAAGATTATACTAAGATAAGTGTGATGAGTTCTTAGCATAAAGCTTTTTTTTTTTTTAATATGTCTTGGGACTTGAACTCAGGGCCTGGGTGCTGTTCTTGAGTTTTTTTTAGCTCAAGGATATTGATCTACACTTTAGAGCCATAGCACCACTTGTGGTTTTCTGGTGGTTAACTGGAGATTAAGAGTCTCATAGACTTTCCTTCCCTGGGCAGACTTCGAACAGTGATCCTCAGATCTTAGCTTTCTGAGTAGCTAGAATTCCCAGGGTGAGACACCTGCATTGGGCTATTTTGAGATATAAAAGGACT
This sequence comes from Dipodomys merriami, assembly GCF_024711535.1. Taxonomy (NCBI): domain Eukaryota; kingdom Metazoa; phylum Chordata; class Mammalia; order Rodentia; family Heteromyidae; genus Dipodomys; species Dipodomys merriami. The sequence continues at coordinate 26,753,477 of NW_027202826.1, forward strand.
AGTTTTTTTTTTTTGCAATCGATTATTGTCAACAGAACATATCTACTCACATACTCCTATGCACTGTGATTCTAGCATTGTTTCAAGTAAAACAATTTGAGAACAAACAAAACCAAGCAAGAGGAATAAGGAAATGAATGTGCAGTTACTTAACTCATACAAAGACTGCATTTATTCTGCTTCCTGATAAGTAGCAAAAAAAAAAGACAGGGATATTAAATGATGTGCCTTAAAAAATTAAAGACTAGTAAAATGAAACAAAGAACCTTTTCAGATTACTAAAACTTTTTTTGTACTGCTGAGATCTGCAGTAGTCCAAAGATTCAATGTCATAGAGACATAGGGTCATAGATGTTGTTCCAATGAACATCTCTTGTATTGACCTTATGGAAAAAACAAATGTGTACTAATATTTCATAATGGAGTGAAGACATTTCTGTAGGGAGCAGAGATAATGTGTTCCAGATACATTGCTTTCTGGTGACCTAATTGAATATCTATCCTGATATTAATCTGGGGAATAACAAGTCTAAGTCTCTATTACATATAACTTGTCTTAGAAAAGACTCAGGCCATATATTTTCAAGCTTATGTTTAAGGTTGCAATAAAGAAAAATAAAACTAACAGGCTTCTAATGTGCCTAGTATAGTGAAGGTACTAGAAAAACACCACCATGTATTTCTGCCCAGTCTATTTTCTTTGAAGGCAAAAGAGAAAAAAATAAATATTCTGACTATATGGTTCTGGCCACTCTTGGCTAGTAGCACAAAGTTGCCAAAACAGTCAACATAGATGAGTACCCTTTCTAATAACTGAACACAATGAAGGAAAAAAACATAGAAGAAAATATCTGTAATCCTAACTTGTCCTTTACACAAACAATGTGGTACTAATACTTATAACATTCATTTCTTTCTCTCTCTCTGTCTCTCTCTATTTTTTTGATCAACTTTGGGGCCTGAACTCTGGGCCTGAGCGTTGTCCCTCAGCTCTTCAGCTCAAGACTAGTGCTCTACCGCTTGAGCCACAGAGCCACTTCCAGCTTTTTCTGATTACGTGATGCTAAGGAATTGAACCCAAGGCCTCATTCAAGCAAGCACTCTATCACTGAGCCAAATTCCCAGTCCAGAACATTCATTTAACATATACATATACCAATCTTCCGATCATACAACAATCTTTCGGATCACTCATTATCCCTAGATAGTGAATTTCTTAGATGTATAATTGGCAAATATTTTCTTCTATTTCATAAGTTGCCTCCAGTCTGCTATTTCCTTTGTTATGCAGAACCCTTCTAGCTTAACGTAATGACATTTGGCTATTTTTACCTATGTTACCCTTATGGTTTTCAGATTTTCTTCAAGAAATGCAAACCAGTGTCATTTTCTTGTGGTGGGTTTATAATTTGGGAGTCTTATATTTTTTGAAGTCTTTAAATAATTTTGAATTGATTGTTTTCACTGCCGAGATTGTTAGCCTGCAGATATTTCGTTTTTTTTTTTTTTTTTTTTTTTTTTTTGGTATACTGAAAAGACTATCTTTTTGATATATGTGCTCTTGGCAACTTTGTCAAAACCCAGTTGACTATAAATGCATTAGTTTATCTTTGGGCTCTGTGTTCTTTCTTTCCCATAAGTCTCTGTGTTTTTAATGGCAGTATCCTGCAACATTGATTATTATAATACATATGCTTTGAACTGTATCATATGTTTTAGTGTGATTCTTCCAGCTTTGTTCACTTTCTTTAAGATTGCTTTGGCTAGTTTGAGTCTTCTGTCATTTCAAATGAGTTTTAGGAGGCTACTTTGTCTTTTCACTTTTGTTTGTTTGGATACATATTTCTGCGAAAATTTCATGTTATTTGACAAGGATTGCATTGAATTAGCAGGTCAGGTTAAGGTAATATGGACCACATGACTTCATTCAGTACTGTTTGGGTAGATGAGACTTATACATTTTAATATATCAGAGATCAGAAGATAAATTTTAATGTTAATAAAGGTCATTTAGTGACATAATGCTAAATGTGTTTCAAGTATAGTGTTATGACTACAGGTGTGTTGCCTTAAAAATTGAGTCTTTTTTAATCTTTTTATAAATGGGAAAAATCCACTGCCACTTGTTAAAAAATAAGACTTATTAAATCTCTAGATGTCCCAGAAAGTGGACAGAGAATTCTAATTTTGGCCAGCACAACAAATGATACAGGATTACTCTTTTTTTTTTAAACTTGTTGGAAGTATTGAGATATTGCTGCATGAAATCAAAGTTTCTTGAATTGAAGTTGCCAAATGAACACATACCTTTTTACTTTTCTGAATCACATACACTGAAAATCAGTCTGTCTGAATTAAATAGATTCAAGTCAATGTAAAACTCACAAGGAAAAGGAGGGACCAGAATTTGCCTCTGGCTTGTGTATGAGTGGAATGGGTGTGCTATCTCCCCATGTCTTTAATTCTGAGGCTTTCTTGTTCTCTCAGAATGGACTCAATGCTCTCCATCTGGCTGCCAAGGAAGGCCACGTGGGGCTGGTCCAGGAGCTGCTGGGCAGAGGGTCCTCTGTGGATTCTGCTACTAAGGTATGGTGCTGTTCATGCCATGACAAACTCATTTTCTTTAGAGGATAGGAAGTGATTTAAAGCGTCCTTCTCCAGTTGTTTATTTCAGAGGTCTACTAGGACACTGAGCTTGTCAACTATAGAGCGATATATTTTAAATCTTCTCCACTGAACTTTGCAGAGTCTGTATGGCTTCTTTTAAGTACTTGGATATGAGAATCAATTTGTAAATTTATTTTCTAATGTATTGTCTTTCCTCTTTTGATTCACAAAGAAGGCTAGATTAACATTTTCCTTTGTAGATAGTTGTATCTGTTCCCCTAAGGTAATTCACTTAAAGTTAATTAATTAATTAATTTGTTGTCTGTCATGGGGCTTGAACTCAGGGCCTAGGCACTATCCCTAAGCTCATTTTTTTTTCTTTTTTCCCCTCAAGGCTAGTGTTCTACCACTTTGAGCCACAGAGCCACTTCTGGTTTTCTGGTAGTTAATTAAAGTCTAACTGACTTTCCTTCCTGGGCTGGTTTTGAACTGCAATCCTCAGATCTCAGCCTCCTGAGTAGCTTTAGGTTATTGGTGTGAGCCACTAGCACCCGGCTGGTAAATTTATTTTAAATAAATGATAGGATAAACTTCTCAATGGAATAAACATATAAGTTTCATGCTTTAGTTGAGTCCATGTATCTTTTATTATGCTCATTTGGTTGATATGGGAATATGTAGTACCCTTTATAGTCTAATAGAAAGAGGCTTTGGGGTCTTTTATTGAATTATTAGTGTAAGATTAGGTTTGATCACTATGATGTTTGTAAAGAAGTGTAAAACATATTTGATATAATTAGAAACTATCGATGTCTGGTTGACACTGCTTTTGTTAAGATATATTTAAACCTGTATTGATGTTTGAAAAAATATTTTTTGCATAGTAAGTCAGTTCATAATAGAATTAGAACTTCGTGAAGTAGAATCTACAGATTTCTGTTCACTTCTCATTTCTTTCTGTTTCATTTTGCCTTAATTCTTCACAAGTATTTTTAATCCCTTGGTCTGTTTATATTTTCACAAATATTGAAATCATTTCTCATTTGTGATTGTTGTAGCGTAGGATAACTTCTGGTGTAGCAAATGGTGGGAATCATCGGTAGCAGTATGATTGATGCAAAATTTATTCTTTTCATTTTTCAAACTGAGCAGCAACACAGCCTCTTAGCTAGAGACACAGCTTCAATAAAACAATTTCTCTACCACAAAGATTCCTTAGGGTCCTTTGCAAGGCAAAATGAAATCAGTGTTGCTGTAAACTTTTTTAAAAGTTAATTTTCCTTGCATTAGACCTTCTTGGCTGGTGATTAAAAGAAAATCGCATGAAACACTGTCACATATGCCCACCTTTATGCATACACACATGTATGCACACTCACATGCCCACATTCACCACCCCCATGTACATATTCATATACACGAACATGCATTTATGCACACACTTGCACTCTTTTAATTTAGAGGAACTTAGTCTTTCCGTGTTCTCAACACTAGAGCAGTCTTAGGGAAGATAGTAGAGAGAGATGCTAAAAAAATCCATTACGAGGGGGGTTAACAATAAAATGACTGCTTTTTATCAGACAAAATACCAGTACACTTTGATCAGATTTGGAACCCTTTAACCGTTTCTATTCCGTTTTTCCAAAACAGAAGGGAAACACTGCTCTTCACATCGCCTCTCTGGCTGGACAGGCGGAGGTTGTCAAAGTCCTTGTGAAAGAAGGAGCCAACATAAATGCACAGTCTCAGGTATTACACTCTGATTTTTGTCCCTTTTTTGGTGAATAAATTATAAATTAGAACCATTTTGGGGAAGTTGATCTAAAGGGTTTGGATAATGCTGGGAAGATAATTTTATTTTTAAAGATTTCTGTTATTTGTTCTACCTGAATTCTCTTTGGAGCTCATGCAATTAAATTTTTTTGACATGTTATGATCTCTCCTTTAATATAACAAAGTACTTGAAAAATGAAAGACCATCGCCTGCCTATTTACAAGAAGAATATAAAGTGACTTTTGGGTGGGGGGAGTGAGTGACATCTGTGAAATATAAATTATTCATGTAAGTTCCATGTTGTTCTATAAAGATATTTTTCTCTTCAATTCTAAAGAAAAAAAGACTAAAAAATTAATATTCTAGTGAGGATCTGATACCAAGTGAGAATCACACCCACTAGGTTATCTCATAGCCAAATGTCGGCATTACTAGAAATTAGAAAAGAGATAAATTCTCCTCTCTCAGCCTTAGATAAGTGTAAGAACAATAGAAAGAAAATGTACCATAATAATGCAATTCAGAAAAAAATCAAATTAATCAAAATTATACTGCATCCTTTTTTTTCCCTGGTAAAGAAGTGGAGAAAACGTTTTGCCCAAAGCATTGGATATTTTATTTTGTTTTCATTTTATTCTAGTGGGCTTTTTTTTTTTGTCAGTTTCTTTTTTGGTGGAACTAGAATCTGAACTCAGAGTCTTATACTTGACTTGCTTGTTCAGCACTACCACTTGGGTCCTGCTTCCAGTTCTGCTTTTTGGTTATTTTGGAGATGGAATCTGCCCAGATCTGCTTCAAATTGTGATCCTCTTAGATTTATGCTTCCTGTATAATGAGGGTTTCAGGTGGGAGCCAAAGCACTTGGCTTGAAACTCTATTCTTGATATCTATGCGTATAGAAATTGAGTGGATATCATTGTAATACAATGCATTCCTTCTGTTGTAAAGTTCGTTTTCGACATAACGACTTGTACATCTCATGGCTGCAAATGGGTCCACCTGTATCCCTAGTTAAACGATTTGTTTTTGAGTGGTTAATTGGAGATAACAGTCTCACCAGCTTTCCTGCCAGGGCTGCCTTTGAACTGTGATCCTCAGCTCTCAGCCCCCTGAGTAGCTATGATTACAGGTGTGAGCCATTGGCACCTGGCTTGTCTTACTTCCTGTTGGGAACCACAAAGAAGATGTGAAATCTGAATTTACAATAGAAATGTTGAATTTTTATATTCAAATGCTACCTTCTCTGTCTTTCTGAGATCTTAATTCAAGGCACTGAATGAAAGAGTAGTTTAGAATTATGGAATATTTGGAAATGGGTGGCTATCCTGATTTGTGTGTGTGTGTGTGTGTGTGTGTGTGTGTGTGTGTGTGTGTATCAGTACTGGACTCAGGACCTGGGCACTATCCATTAGTTTTTTTGTTTTTGTTTTTGTTTTTTTGTTCAAGGCTACTTCACTATCAGTTGAGTCACACCTCTACTTCTGGCTTTTGGTTGGTTAATTGGAGATAAGAGTCTCATAGATAGGGCTAGGAAGGTGGCTCAGTGGTAGAGTGCTTGCCTTGCATGCATGAGGCCCTGGGTTTGATTCCTCAGCATCACATAGGCAGAAAAAGCCCGAAGTGGTGCTGTGGCTCAAGTGGTAGGGCGCTAGTCTTGAGCTGAAGAGATCAGAGACAGTCCCCAGAGTTCAAACCACATGACTAGCAAAAAAAAAAAAAAAAGAGTCTCATAGACTTTCCTGCCTGGGTTGGCTACAAGCCTCAGTCCTCAGATCTCAGCCTTCTGAATAATTAGGATTATAGGTGAGAGTCATGGATGCTCAGCTCTAATGTGAGTTTTGAAATAAGAAGTTTTAAAAACTCCAAAACATTCCAAGTAATGAATATTCAGTAACATTTTTGGAGTTGATTGCTTATAACAAAGCACTCATTAATGGGTTTTTCTGCATTCTCCGCTTAAATTCCAAGATGCATATAACACTTACCTCCACATATATCAAACTAAAAAGGATCCAATGGCACTAATTAAAGGATGGGAGATTTCCTTCAGGACCTTCACTGCAGGTGTGGGGGTCTTGCCATGAAAAGAAACACTGGGCTTGACTCCCAAGACAGCAATTGGCAAGTGAGAATTTATAGACACGAAGCAGTATGGGAACTGTGGATGGTAAATTGCCAAAAGGTAACATCAGGAGTAGGGGTGATTCTGGGTAAAATGCCTGCCACAATTCTTGCTGAAGACAGGCTGTGGCAGTTAGACAGATGGGAGATCTTGTAGGCTGGGGATTTTGATTAGATACTGAAAGTGGTCATATCAGGAAGATAGGGTGTACTGAGTAAACTGACTGTGCTGGGTTTTTCAGCTAAAAACGGAGTACTTTTAAAAAAGAATAATATTAAAGAAATGCACAGATGGGTCTGGGAGGAGATGCAGAAGCTTTGACTAAAGTTGGTCAGGCAAAGGATCTTTGTCATTTACCAAATGACACAGCACCAGTTTGGATAGAGAAGTGTTCCTTCCTTTATGGAGAAGAATTCTAGATTGTCATGAGGATAGATTCATCAAGTTTCAATGACAGTTTATGATTGTTAGAATCACGATGAGCAGGTGTGTGTTTCTGTGTCATTTCTGTGTTCAGTAGTATTAGCAGTGTGCTCTCTATGTGGCCATTCCTCAGGATGATTCTAAGAATTGCCCTGACCCTGAAGCTCTCAGGCTTGTTTCTTGGTGTCCTGGCTTCTTTGGCATGGGTGGGGGTGAGGGTGGGGGTGGGGAGCTCAAGACCTCAGCAAATGAGGCTGGAAGTCAAATTAAAGCTAGTCAAGGATTGTAATTTACTTTGAAAATTTGCTTCTAACACAGGCACTTTTACAGAGCCGTTCCCAGGCATTTTAGCATTCTTTGAACAGTCCAACGTAAGCAATGCTGCGATGCCTTCCATTTGTGAGTACGGGCATTTGGACACATTGCAAATCTAGAAGACTCATAACTGTGATCTAAAAAGAAAACCTGATTCCAATTCTGTGTTGATCTCAAAGAAGTTGTACTTTTGCATACTGTCAGAGTTATGAGTTTCTGTGAATACCAAAGGTAATTTTTCTTCACATTTTGGCCTGTTGAAATTTTCTTCTCTTGGGCTTATCTTTAATGTATCTCAAGATGATAAAATTCTTGGGGACAAAATTTTATTTTATTGTTATTTATTTATATTTTTTGGTGACAGTATTGGGGCTTGAATATGGGGCCTTGTGCTCACATTTGACCTTTTTGCTCATGGCTGGCATGATAAGAGTCTTAAAGATTTGTCTTCCTGGAATGTCTCAGAATCTTGATTCTCAGATCTCAGCCTCCTGAGCAACTGAAATCTGAAGGCTTAAAAAAAAATTCAAATCCTGTTTGAAATACAAATCGAAAACTTTTTGAAAATAATATTTCCAGAATTTTAAGGAAAGTCCATGAGATATTTATCTCCAACTAACCATGAGCCATGAGCACCCAGATACAGATACTTTTTTTTCTCACACATGCAGATTTAAGATTTTATATAATAATAGAATGCGAAACATGTATGTATATGCATGGTCCTCATTAGTAAGAGTTAGTTTTGTTGTGTATTAAAATTATTCTTCACAATACATATTAATGTAATAATAAATATAAGTAACTGGCACACAGAATTTCTGAAGTTCTCTCTCTCTCTCTCTCTCTCTCTCTCTCTCTCTCTCTCTCTCTCTCCTGTCTTGGGCTTGCAGCATTGTTTACCATAGCCAAGATATGGAATCAACCCAGATGCCCCTCAGTGGAAATTTTATTTCCACAGACTTTGTTTTATTTGCAATTCAAACAGGATTGGATTTTTTTTCTTAGCCTCCAGATTTTTCTACAGACCACAACTATGAAGGCCAGTGGCAACATTATATCACCATTGGTTACTCCCCCAGCATGTTGGGGCCCAGGAACTCACTATATGCAATGACAAATGCCTTTCTTTTCAAATGTCACTTCTGATAGTGTTCTCTTCATTTGGCCCTCACCCATTGTCACGAATACTTTCAATTGGACTGTGAGAGAAGAAAGCCTACACAGTTGGCCAGCACACACATGACCCTGAGTCATTCCATATGGTCCCTGAGGTATCCTTGGCTTCTGAAGCAAAGGGGAACATTCGGTTCTCTCTCTCTCTCTCTCTCTCTCTCTCTCTCTCTCTCTCTCTCTCTCTCTCTCTCTCTCTCTCTCTCTCTCTCTCTCTCTCTCTCCTCCCTCCCTTCTCTCTTTTTCTCTCTACCTTTCTTTTTCTTTCTCTCTCTTACACACTCTGCCAATTGGTCTGCTATCATCTATCTATCTATCTATCTATCTATCTATCTATCTATCTATCTATCTATCTATCTATCTATCTATCTATCTCCAAGAGTTTTTAAATTTTTATGCTTTTTTAAAATTTTATGCTAAAAATATATACATATAGTTCTTTCTTACTAAGATCCTAAAATCTAAATGGAAATGATTTTAGTTTTTAGGACAAACAAATACCCTGAAAATAGATACCTCTATTTGACCAGGAGTTAGAAGCTAAAGACACTGACTTTTTGATTTTGTCAGACCTGGCATTTGAACTGAGAGCCTCATTCTCGACAGGCAGACCCTCTATTGCTTGAACAGCCCTTTTTTGTGGCCCTTGTTATTGAAATAAGGTCTGTCTTACTGCTTGGGCACAGCTGAAGCAAAAATCTACCTATTTTACGCTTTCCATTATAGCTAGGATAACATAGTGGCTTATGCTACTATATCTGGATCTCTGTTGAAAATGTGTCTCAAAAGTTTTTCCCCCACGCTGCCTTGAACTAAATCTTCCAAATCTTATTCTCCAGAGTAGATTCTTTTTTTAAATTTATATTTTATTATGAAAATACTGTACAGAGGGGTTACAATTACATGGGCAAGATAATGAGTACATTTTTTAAAATTTAATTTAATTTTTTTGTGAACATACTGTACAGAGGGGTTACAATTACATGGGTAGGATAATGCGTACATTTCTTATCAAGCATTGTAGCCTCCTCCTTTGTTTACCCTTCCCATCCCTTCTCAGCCTCCCCCACCCCCCAATCCTCCCCCCCCTCACCAAAGTTGTAAAGTTCGTTTTCGACATGACAACTTGTACTCATTGTTGCAACAGGTTTACCTGTATCCTTATTTAAATGACTTGTTATTCCCCTTCCCCTCCACAAATTATACTGACATCAAATACAGTGAAAGCAGGGGTTATACTGTGGGGGAGGGACATACAAAGCAACAAAGAAATAATCTTATAAATGCGTTAGAAACAAATGCATGAAAGAAAAAAACATTTAAATACATATCTTAGGGTTCATTTTCCTAACATCACCTTATCTGACCTTTTCTGCTTGACTCATACATATACTAGATATTGCAAATAAGGGAAACCATGGGACCTATGTTTCTTTGGGCCTGGCTTACTTCACTTAATATAATTTTTTCCAAGTCTTTCCATTTCTTAACAAATGGGGCAATGTCATTCTTTCTGATGGAGGCATAGAATTCCATTGTGTATATATACCACATTTTCTTGATCCATTCATCTACTGAGGGGCATCTGGGTTGGTTCCATATCTTAGCTATAGTAAATAATGCTTCAATAAACATAGTTGTGCTGGTAGCTTTAGTGTGGTTTTGTTTGAAAACATTTGGGTAAATGCCCAAAAGTGGGATTGCTGGGTCATAGGGGAGCTCTATGTGGAGTCTTTTGAGGAACCTCCATACTACTTTCCAAAGTGGTTGAACAAGTTTACACTCCCACCAACAATGAAGTAAGGTTCCCTTCTGTCCACATCCCCTCCAGCATTTGTTGTTATTAGAGTTCTTGATTTTTGCCATTCTAACTGGGGTGAGGTGGTATCTTAATGTTGTTTTGATTTGCATTTCTTTTATGGCTAGGGAGGTTGAACATTTCTTCATGTGTCTATTGGCCATCCTTCTTTCTTCTTCAGAGAAGTTTCTCTTTAAGTCTTTAGCCCACTTATTTATTGGGCAGTTTTTTTTGAGGATTTGTTGTTGGGGGATTTAATTTTTTGAGTTCCAAGTATATTTTAGATATGAGACCCTTGTCCGTTGTATGTCTAGTGAAGATCTTCTCCCAATCTGTGGGCTTTCTATTGATCTTGCTAGCTATGTCCTTTGCCATGCAGAAGCTCTGCAACTTCATGCAATCCCATTTGTACAACCTTTCTTTGATTTGTTGTGTTTCCGGGTCTCTATTAAGAAAATTTCAGCCTGTGCCAAGGAGACCTAGGGTTTCTCCTATTCCATCCTGTAATGTTTTCGGAGTGTCTGCTTTGACTCCGAGGTCTTTGATCCATTTGGAGTTGATTCTGGTGCAGGGTGATAGATAAGGATCTAGCTTTAGTTTTCTACAAGTAGTTAACCAATTTTGCCAGCACCATTTACTGAAGAGGCTGTCTTTCTTCCATTCTATTTTTTTTTAGCTCCCTTATCAAAGATTAGATGGCTATAGGTCTGTAGGTTCATTTCTGGGTTTTCAATTCTATTCCATTGGTCCTGAGGTCTGTTCTTGTGCCAGTACCAAGCTGTTTGATTACTATGGCTTTATAGTAGAGTTTGAAATTTGGTATTGATATTCCTCCAGCAGTGTTCTTTCCATTGAGGAGTGTTTTGGCTATACAGGGTCTTTTATTGTTCCATAAATATTTTTGGATTGCTTCTTCTATTTCCTTGAAGAATGAGGTTGGAATTTTGATAGGTATCGCATTGAATTTGTAGATAGCCTTGGGAAGTACTGCCATTTTCACGATGTTAATCTTTCCAATCCAGGAGCATGGGAGTTTTTTGCCACTTTCTAAGTTCTGTTTTGATTTCCTTTTTCAAGTTTTTAAAGTTTTCATCATAGAGGTCCTTCACTTGTTTGGTTAAGTTATTTCCTAGGTATTTTATTTTTTGTGGGGCTATTACAAATGGAGTTGCTTTCCTAATTTCAGCCACACTTTTCTCCTTGTTGGCATACACAAAAGCCATGGATTTTTGGGGGTTAATTTTATATCCTGCTACTTTGCCAAAGTTTTTTTTTTTTTTTTTTTTTTTTTGGTCCGGTTGTGGGGCCTGAACTCTGCCTGAGCACTGTCCCTCAGCTCTTCAGCTCAAGGCTACCACTCTACCACTTGAGCCACAGCGCCACTTCCGGCTTTTTTCTTTTTGCTTATGTGGTGCTGAGGAATCGAACCCAGGGCCTCAGGCATGCAAGGCAAGCGCTCTACCACTGAGCCAACTTCCCAGCCCCCTTTGCCAAAGTTTTGAATCAGCTTGAGTAATTTGGGAGTGGAGTCTATGGGATTCTTTAAATACAAGATCATGTCATGTGCAAAGAGGGAGAGTTTTATTTCTTCTTTCCCTATTTGGATCCCCTTTATGTCTGCATCTTGTCTTATTGCTGTAGCTAGGCATTCTAATACTAGATTGAAGAGAAGTGGATCTAGAGTAGATTCTTATTACCTCTTGAGATCTCAAACATTGTAGGCCAGACTGGCCTGAAATTCAAGAATCTATCTTCTGTAACCTCTTGAGCACCAGGATTGTAGGCATTCTGATATTTTTCTGCCAATTTTGCACAGCTGGGTGATATTCACAGTCAAAAAATTAACAGAATGCGGGGCTGGGAAGGTGGCTCAGTGGTAGAGTGCTTGCCTTGCATGCATGAGGCCCTGGGTTCGATTCCTCAGCACCACATAAGCAGAAAAAAAAAGCCAGAAGTGGTGCTGTGGCTCAAGTGGTAGAGCACTAGCCTTGAGCTGAAGAGCTGAGGGACAGCGCCCAGGCCCAGAATTTAGGCCCCATGACCAGACCCCCCCCCAAAAATTAACAGAATGTTAAACACACATAATTATGCATACACACAAACACATGCACACCTGAAAAGATTTTATATATAAATTATAAATGAAAAGATTTCAGTTACAATAAAGCATTCTTTCAACTTTCAACGTAAGATGGATACAATTACGTTGTCTTTTTTTTCAATTACATTGTCTTAATGCTCATTTATCTAAGTGCAAATGGTAGGGAAAGGCTGGATGTCACTTGCCTTTCTTTTCTTTCTTGAAATTGGAAGAAGGGCTAGGAAGGTGGCTCAGTGGTAGAGTGCTTGCCTTGCATGCATGAGGTCCTGGGTTCGAGTTCTCAGCTTCGTATAAGCAGAAAAAGCCAGAAGTGGCACTGTGGCTCAAGTGGTAGAGTGGTAGCCTTGAGCTGAAGAGTTGAGGGACAGCACCTAGGCCCAGAGTTCAGGCACCACACCCAAAACACACACACACACACACACACACACACACACACACACACACACACACGCACACACGCACGCACACGCACACACGAAATTGGAAGAAATTACAGCCAAGATATCATCAAACCTAAAATCTTTAGTAAGTAGCCTGTTTATCTATCATTTCATATGACAGATACATGCAAGTCCAAGATTATTGTGCTTTTTAAAAAGCAAGACGCTATCATTGTCCTGCTGTTGTGGTGGCAATAACATTTTATCAGTCATTATTAGTTATGCCACAGTTTGTCTTTGCAAACAAAGTTCTCAAGAACAAAGGTTCAGGGCCTTTGCCTTAGTAAAAGCTGTATCAGTGTTTGCAAATGAGTAATTTCCAGTAAAAATCTTAGAATATCAGGTGTTTAATTATCTATAAGCTATGCCATCTATTTAAAATCTTCCATCCTTAAAAATTGAGACAACTCACAAAGGTATTCAGAACAAAATAAAAGCTGAGTTAAAAATAGATAATACTGGGCACTGGTACCTCATGCCTGTAATACTAGCTACTTAGGAGGCTGAAGTCTTAGGATTTATATTCAAAGCCAGTCTGGGCAGCAAAATCCATAAGATTTCTATCTCTAGTTAAGCAGCAAAAGACTAGAAGTGGAGGCGAGGCTCAAGTGTTAGAGCACTAGCCTTGAGAAAGAAAGACTGGATACATAGGATTGCATCAAACTGAAGAGTTTCCGTATGGCAAATGACATAGCTAGCAATATATAGAAAGCCCACAGTATGGGGAAAGATTTTTACTAGCTATGCATCAGACAAGGGCCTCACATCTAAAACATACTTAGAGCTCAAAAAATTAATCCCCCCCACAAATTAACCCTTAAGGAAACAACTACCCAATTGATAAATGTGCTAAAGACTTAAAAGAGAGGCTTCTCAGAAGACGTAAGAATGTCTAATAGATACATGTTCAACATCTCTGGCCGTAAATGAAATGCAACACTGAGATTCTACCTCACTCTAGTTAGAACAACAATACCAATAAAACTAACAAGAACAGATGCTGGTGGGGATGTGGCCAAAAGGGAACACTACTACACTGTTGGTAGGAATGTAATTTGTTCAACCACTCTGGAAAGCAGTATGGAGGTTCCTCAAAAGACTAAACACAGAACTCCCCTGTAACCCAGCAATCCCACTCTTGGGCATTTACCCAAATGACCATGAACAAGGCTGCACTAAAGCCACCAGCACAAACAAAATACTAGTTGTTCAGTTACAGTAGCTACTCCTTACTGAGTTCTGCTGATCACAACTGGAGCTCTACAACTAAATTCCTTTGAATCTACCTTATATGTAGGCATGGCTTGACAATGTACAATAGGACATGAATGTGAATACATTTCAAGTTATAACCTATAAACAAACACACCAAAGGACATTAAGTCTGTGTATTGCAACTAAATGGATCTATGTGTTATCTCTAAAAATCTTTTGGAATTTCACAGAAAACACTCATACTTGAAGTTTTATCTTTGGCAAGATATGAACTAGAGTGTGTTAAGCAGCTGTTAAATAAATTTGGAGTTTAATTCCATTCTTGATCTCAGTATTGCCAGGAGTACCACCTTCTCTAAGTCCCAAGCAGTTTTTAATAGAGTGTGGAAAAGTGTTTAGTCAGCAAGGACAAAAAGCTGTCCTTTATAAATGGAAGAGTTGTAGCCTAAGTCTTTGTTGTCTTTTAACTCCTATGTTGCTCAAACGTTACTAAATCTATTTATATCTCTTTGTATCTCTCTGATGCTCTCATTTATTTTGGCGTAATACATGTAAAGTTACTTGAAATGTTATTTCTGTTCTATCCACATTAATATTTAGTCATAAGACAAAAATCACATCATAAATCTGCCTGCTGTTGAGTGACTGAAAACATTTATGGCAAAAGTGATGGAATGAAAGGAAATGAAGCATTTACTTTGGAATTTAAAAAAAAAAGAATCCCTATGAAATATGTCAGAGTATTTGTGTCTGCTTGATGTCAGGTTATGTATTTTAATTTTTGATTTGACATATGAAGTATTCTGTCAGTTTAATAATAATCATTAAATACAAAAATGACTGACATTGCTAAAGGAAGCAATGTTTTTCATCTGATTAAAGATTTTAACTTTCTGAATGTTACACTATTGCTCACTGTACTGTATTTATTAACAATGCCAATGCTCCTAGCTGAGACTGTGTGGAGACTAAGAAATTTAACTTTAAATGATATGATCTAGAGGAATTGTATAACATTCTGATATTAGATGTATTTATAAAGATTTGGTAGCAGCATTTTACATTTTCAAAGACTGTATTTTTGCTTTTGGAGGTAACACATGTTTCTTTTGTTTCTACATTTCTGGGTAACTTTTTTAAAAATATACTTATTGTAAGGGTGATGAACAGGGGTTACAGTTACATAAGTAAGGTAATTAGTGAATTTATTTTTAAACACTATTACCCACTCTCTCATTTTCTCTTCTTTACCCCTCCTTATGAGTATCATTTTGCATTAGTTCATCCCTGTCCTGCTATTTCTGTGATCTTCTTTCTCTTATACATAAGACAAAGGGTATAGACAACTAAAACAGAAAAAATCGACGTAACTACATACAGGACATAGTAAGAGTTCAGGTTTGATATACTTCATTATATATGGTCCCCTGTACTTAGCAATTGGGCTATTAAGATCCCCTCTTTAGAATATCACAGACATATTCTAGTTATTACAAATGAGGGGAATCATACAAACCCCTTTTCTTTGGGCCTGGCTTACTTCACTTAAGAAAATGTTTTTCTGGGTCTTTCCATTTCTTTATGAATGGGGCAATATTATTCTTTCTGATGGAAACATAGAACTCCATTGTATTTATACATCTCTGGCCTTAAAAGAATTACACATCAAAACACAATTGACGTTCCACCTTACCCTAGCTAGAATGGCTACTGTCAAGAAATCTAATAACAACAAATGCTGGTGGGATTGTGGCCAAAAGGGAATGGTAGTACACTATTGGTGGGAGTGTAAACTTGTTCAGCCACTCTGGAAAACAGTATGGAGGTTCCTCAAAAGACTTCACATGGAGCTCCCCCTCACACTCTTGGGCATTTACCCAAATGACCACAAACAAGGCCATACTAAAGCTACCACCACAACCATGTGCATTGCAGGATTATATACCATAGCTAAGATATGGAACCAACCCAGATGCCTCTTAGAAGATGAACAGATCACTTATGTTGGGAGGGTTTCATGCTTATGCCCTGAGCCAGGCTTCAACTGTGATTTTTCTACCTTTACTTCCCATATATCTGGGATTACAGGTATACAATATCACATCAGGATTTAAAAGAATTATCTTAAAGTAGTTGCACATAGGAGTTGCCATTCAACAAAGCAGTTTATGAGTACAGTACATCTTGATCAATGTCACCCCTTTCAACAATCTCACCCACACCATCCCTCCCAACTCAACCCTTCCTTCATTTTTCTTAATTTTTAGGATATGTACTGATTTTTTTGTTGCCATGTAAAAAAGCAGCTCAAATGTACAATGCATCTTGTTCAGTGTCATCTCTTCAACATCTTCATTCCCTTTCAATTCAACTCTTTCCCTATTTTTCTCAACTCTGTGATATCTACAATGAATTCGTGTCTGCATTCTCCCTTCTTTCTTTCCCCCTTTTTTCATCTACCCCTATCCCTTTGCCCCTACCCCACTTTCAAGTACTCGTTTCCTGGTAAAATAATATTGGACTTTAGAGGGTCTCATCAGTGTTTGCCTGGGCTGGCCTCTTCCTAACTCCACTTACCATGTACTAAGATTATAGACTTAGTCCTAATAATATACATTTTAAAGCACTTGTTACATACCAAGTAAATCATACTATGCATTGGAAATCTTGGTCTTGTAATCTCTACTGTTTAGCAAATTGAAAGACTTTAGAGAATGTATCAGGGAATTAATTTCTACTCCAGGAAAATCTAGGATAAGGTTTCATCTGTAATACTCAAACATTCAATTCCATGTGGTCAAGCCTGGCCACGCGCAGGTGACCAATGGGTTCGCAACACACACAAAGGATTGCATAGTCGTGTTAGGCCCCATGCAGGTGGCCAATGGAGTTACAGTCTGCCTTATACTAGTTGTTTAAACTATCCTATCATTTTGGTTTGAATTGATGTGCAAATTTGGTGGGCAAAAGGTGGGGTTTACAGTAAGCTGGTGGTATTGCTAGTTGAGCAAGATTACAACCTATCTACTTTATTGGTCAGTCTTTAACTGAACAATCAAGGGTGGGTTAGGTTGTTAAGGGGAAGGGGACCAGATGCATTTTTTTCATTCCAGGAACTAGACCAGTCCAAGTGGAGATGTGGCCCTGTGATTAAGGTTGTTTTTCTAGTTTGAACATTGTTTAAAGGTTTGTAGTCACCACCTTTCAAAAATGGAGTCTAAAATCCTTAAAACAAAGGCAAAGTTCAAAAAGGAATCATACCAGCTTGAGCCCCATCTCAGGGTCCACTTCAGTTTTGATCATTAAAATTATTTATGACATGGGGGCTGGGAAGGTGGCTCAGTGGTAGAGTGCTTGCTTTGCATGCATAAGGCCCTGGGTTCGATTCCTCAGCACCACACAAACATAAAAAAGCCGGAAGTGGCACTGTGGCTCAAGTGGTAGGGTGCTAGCCTTGAGCTGAAGAGCTGAGGGACAGCACCCAGGCCCAGAGTTTAGCCCCCACGACTGACAAAAAAAAATAATTTACGACATACTATCATAAAAAAACTAATATTCATTATTTTAAAATTTTATGTGAGAGCATGATAATCCAAAATAAACTTAACAGCTGTTGACAATATAAATGTAAACTAGTATTGTTTATGCAGTAATAACAATAGACAGGAACTTAACAATGAATATCATATTCTGTGTCTTCTTTTACACAGAATAAAAGCATTTTAAAATCTCATCACTTGCAAGAGGAAATTGACTTTCTTACCAAAAGTAATCCAGGTGTTTTTGTAGTTTGACTCTTGAAAAGCTTTTTCTATCTATCTATCTATCTATCTATCTGGCTGTCTGTCTGTCAGTCTGTCTGTTTGTCTATCTGTCTGTCTGTCTGTCTGTCTATCTATCTCTTATGCCAGATGGGCCTGGGTGCTGTCCCTTAGCTTTTTCCTCAAGCCTGGTACCCTTCCACTTGAGCCACAGCTCCACTTCTAGGTTTTTGGTGGTAAATTAGAGATGAATTGCATAGCCTTTCCAACCAAATTATGATCCTCAGATCTCAGCTTCCTGAGTAGCTGGGATTACAGGCATGAGCCACTGGTGGCTGGTTTTGGAAAACTATTTGAAATTGTATTTACAGATGTCTTAAGACTACAAAACAATACATATTTAATTACAATAAGTTATGCTTTTCATAATGATCAATTCTGTGATCTATTTTAAAATGCTTTTTAGACTTCTGGGTAAGTGCTTTATTTGAAACTAATGATAGAGTAAAGTATATTTTGGTTTGGATGTTATATTAAAGGCTGATACGTTCAGTTGCAGTAAGGAAAAAAAATCATCTGTGCTTAAATAAATAAGAAAAAAGCCTTTTATTAACCTGTGAGCAGAAAATTCAAATAGAGAGTGTGAACTTCAGGATACCTTTTCCTGTCCCTGCAGCTCATTCATAACCATGGATCTGGTTCTTTCTTTGGCATTGCTCCAAGTTCTAGAGCTCTCTTTCTCTTCCATTGCAGTAAATTCTGTATTCCAGTCTAGCTTTCTTTGTAGACCTCAAATTGGAGCCATACTTCCTTTTAGTTCACCGTGAAAAGATGAGAACATGTTTGTCCTAGCTTCCCCAAACAGAATTTCACTTATTGCAATGGGTTCATTCTCTCCAGCAAACTTGAACCAGTCATGGGATTCAAGAGAAGGTCACATATTGATTGGCTCAAATCATGTGATGACCCGTAGGGGCTAGAAGACCTAGGAGAGCAGCTCAAGCTCCATTAATTACCAGATGAGTGCAGAATCCTGTATTCATTTACTCTTTCTCCCCAACTATACCCACAGAGTACACAAAGCAGTCTATATTTGGTGACTACAATGGGTGCTCTTTGATTTGTACATCGTTTGCAGCTGTGCAATCACAATGTATTTCTGGAAATCACTTGAATCACCCTGACCTTAAAGCTTGGTGATAATTAAGGTTGGGATAACTCCCAACTTTATCTCTCATAAGAGTCATTGAAAGGAAGAAGTGGGTGAGCAGAACCAGAATAGGATGTAGGATAATGCCACCAGCCAGTCCTAGGTGTTGTCTCCAGGAAGGAATGCTTCCCTGAAAAACAGACAAACACTAAATGTTAACACCACCTCTCTGCAAAAGACAGGAGACTTCTTCAAAAAAGGGAATGTTTGGGCTGGGAAGGTGGCTCAGTGGTAGAGTGCTTGCCTTGCATGCATGAGGCCCTGGGTTCGATTCCTCAGGACCACATAAGCAAAAAGAAAAAAGCCAGAACTGACGCTGTGGCTCAAGTGGTAGAGTGCTAGCCTTGAGCTGAAGAGCTGAGGGACAGCGCCCAGGGCTGTTCAGGCCCCACGACCAGACCCCCCCCCCAAAAAAGGGAATGTTCACTTTCCTGAACTGCAATCTTTGAATTATGCATAGCTTTTCTCATTTTCTCTGCAGGCTCTGGGGCCTTCAGCTACCAAACCAATCTTATACATCTTATGTGTTATGTATCTGTTCTAGGGCTTGGACTCAGGGGCTGGGCATTGTCCCTGAGCATTGTGCTCAGGGTTAGCACTCGACCACTTAAGCCACAGTTCCACTGTTTGCCTTTTGGTGGTAAATTGGTGATAAGAGTCTCACAGACTTTATTATTCAAGTTGTTGGTGCCCTGGGAATATTTTACCTATGTTTTCTCTGGGCAATTATAGAAATGTCTTGAGTTATAGATGTTTCTTCATGTCTATCCTGTGAATATTCTCTCTCTGTCCTTTTTTTTTTAATCCTGTGAATTCTGTCAGGCATTCTTCTGTTGAAGGTGTGAACAATATCATAGCCATATTGGTTAATTTTAGAGTACTAAGTCTGGTGCCTAGTTAAAAATTTTAAGAAAAAAATTCTGGTACCATAAGAAAGATCTTTCAGATTGAATATTGAGTCTGCATTAAGTAAAAGTCCTTTTAGATAATCAATCTTTTAAAGTCATCCAAGTGATGCACTTTCATTTGCGCACAGAAATAATAAAGCTGTGGGTGCTAACAAAATTCAGAATAAAAAGTGAACATTCTTTAAAATATCCATAGTAATATTTACTGTTTTAGAGCTTTGGTTCATGTCTAAAACATTCACTTTGAGCAATTCATTGCTTTCCATGCTCACATTATTATTCTCTGCATAATTTCTTCAACAGTGCTTCCAAGTTTCAATATATGTACATATGATAGATAAGTCACTACTACATCATGTTTATAAATGTGCCCAAAGAGTTCAATCATGAAAAGAATTTATCACCAACTTCTAAAACCTGATTATGAACTTAGAGCTATTACTACTGTAAATGGAATCAAAATTCACTTATTAGTGCTTAACTTGTATAAAAATGTCTAGATTTTAATAATACTTAATTAATACTTGAGGATTATTATCAATGACTATTAAATACTACAGACTGAACCTATTTTAAGCTTTCTAATCATTGAGTATAAGTACATAAATACTAAATTTCTTTTGTGTGTGTATGTGTGCTGGTCCTAGGGCTTGAACTCAAGATCTGGTCACTGTTACTGAGCTGTATTGCTCAAAGCTAGTGCTCTACCACTTGAGCCACAGCTCCACTTTGAGCTTTTTTGGTGGTTAATTGGAGATAAGTCTCATGAACTTTCCTGCCTGTGCTGGCTTCGAACTGTGATCCTTAGATCTCAGCCTCCTAAGTAGCTAGAATTATATGTGTGAGCCACTGGTGCTTGGCTCTAAATTACATTTTAAACTATCAAAAATATTAGTATTTCCAATTCTCACTTAGAAATAGCAAGAGCCTTCTCTTCACTCTTCTAGACAGTCTGCCCATTTCTCTTTCTCCTTTCTGTTGCTGGTAAAGAAATCACTTGAGAATGCAAATGTCAATAGGGATACAGATTGACCCATTGCAACAATGAGATGTACAAGATGCTATGTCAAAAAATGAACTTTACAATTTAGGCTAGGTGGGGGGAGTTGAGGAGGTGGGAGGGAAGGGAGGGTAGGGGAAAAACAAAGGTGGAGGCAACAATGCTTGATAAGAAATGTACTCATTACCTTGCTCATGTAACTGTAACCCCTTTGTACAGTATTTTCACAATAAAAAATTTAATTAAAAAAAAGAAAATGCAAATGTCCTCATGTGAAACACCTATTTCAAACCTAGTGATTTCTATTTATTTATTTATTTATTTATTTATTTATTTATTTATTTATTTATTGTTGTGAGAATACCGTACAGAGGAGTTACAATTACATGGGCAAGATAATGAGTACATTTCTTATCAAGCATTGTAGCCTCCTCCTTTGTTTCCCCTTCCCTTCCCTTCCCATCTCTTCCCATACTCCGCCTCCTCCCCCGACCTGATCCCCCCCCACACCAAAGGTGTAAAGTTCTTTTTTTCAACATAACGACTTGTACATCTCATTGTTGCAATGGGTCCACCTGTATCCCTAAATGATTTGTTTTTCCCCTTCCCCTCCACAAATTATGCCAACATCAAATACAGTGAAAGCATGGGTTATACCGTGGGGGAGGGACATACAAAGCAACATAGAAATCATCTTATAAATATGTTAGAAACAATTGCATGCAAGGAAAAAAAAACAAAGAGAAAAAAAAATATTTGAATTCTTATCTTGGGGTTATTCCCCTAACATCAACTTATCTGACCTTTTCTGGTTGACTCAGACATATACTAGTTATCAAACCTAGTGATTTCTAAGGCTTTCAAAGTACAATCCAAAATCCTTAGGTAGGCTGATGGAAACTGGTCCCTGACTGTCCCAGCCTTCTCTCCCCAACACCTTGAACTTTTTGCTTCTGTTTCTCATCTCATGGTGAGATGAAATTTCTTCTGTCTGAAATATCTCTTCTGCATCTATGACTGATTTTGGTGTTTTCATGACTCAGTTCAGGCTGAGTCACTCAGTGGCATCCTGCAATATGGTTCCTCATGCAGTTGTGTTCTCTGTTCATCTCTGTTTTCCTCATCTCCAACATATAGCTAAACAAGAATGAATCATATGTGCATCCCAGCTCAGGATTGTTAGTTCTCATAAAACAATGTTTTGTGTTTGTTCTCCACATCACTGAGACCTAACACTGAAAAGTCACCAAACACATGTTTTGTTAAATAACTATACACAGATGGAACAAGTAACTGATACATTTCTGTAGATAGAGAGTATGTTAAAATGATGAGCCAAGCAACAGTGGTATATGCAGATAATCCTAGCTACTCCGGAGGCAGAGATCTGAGGACCAAAGTTCAAAGCTAGACTAGACATGCAAATCTGCATGTCTTTTATCTCCAATTAACCAGCCAAGGGCCAGAAATGGAGGTATGGCTCAAGTGATAGAGAACCAGTCATAGGGAAAAAGTTCATCAAGAAAAGAAGACCCAGATGGCCTCATGCAAGCCTTGGCAATAATAAAATAAATAAAAATAAATAAATAAGAAAGAGTAAGAGAAAGATGAAAGAGGTGACACTGGACAAGATGCATTACACTCATACACTGACATGCTGAATTGAAAACCTTTATAACTTCTTAATGATATATATATATATATATATATATATACTTATGTATGTGTATATATATTGTGTATATTATGAAATGAATGACCATAGAGTCATACATTAATTACTCTAGAACTACTAAAAAAGCTGATAATATTGTTGTTGGGTCTACCAAGAATCAACCCAGGCTTTGTATCTTTGAGTTTTATATCAACAGTCAGAGACTACAGCTTTTATGCCTATGTGAAATCAAACTCTTTTAGAAAACGTAGACATGGGAAATACTGAAAAGCCCCCATGTGTATGTTCACAAAGACTAATAACACTGTGTGGTGATGCCATTTATATGTGAAGATAAATGATTTGCTATAAAATTTATGCTGGTGTTAATGCACTGCTCTGTTCCATCCTAATTACTCAGAAGGGTGTTTCAATTACTCTGGTGAGCTATTTCTTGTTAAATAGCAGTAAGGAAAGGAGGGATAACTCCTCTGGGGTCTGTAGTAAATCTTTATTGCCTTATTTGAAGTGTTTCGTACATCTCTTAATGAAGTTGGTGGTGTCTTGGCTTGAGTTCAGCTTTTATGTACACTAATGTAAATATGCCATGGTGACTCTCTACCAGCATCCATTTTGGTCCCAACACATCTCAAAACCAGGCATTCATTGTTACCAGAGTGAACTTGCTAAAATGCTAACAGGATCATGCGATTCCCTGCCCCAAATTGTTCACTTGTTTTGCATCACTTGTAATAAAGTTCTTAATGTTCCTTCTTGATCTTTGCACTCAGAGTCTCCTGTGAATTAGGGGAGAGGTGGTGGCAGCCAGGTGTTACTGTTAATGGGAGATTCCCTCCCACAGATGGAATACCACTGACCTAACTCCATCACATGAACTGGCATACCAGTTGTAGACTACAAGCTATAGGACAGGTGAATTTACTGAAGTGTTGAATTTTCAACTGCCTTCAGTGGAATGAGAATGAGGATGAGGATGATGATGATGATGATGATGATGATGATGATGATACGAACATTGCAGCACCCACTATAAACATTGGGAATAGAATTATGTCCTTTATTACCCAAACTGGCACACTGTTAATCATGACACTAGGATATATACCTGGGAAAACAAGAGTGTGTGATCACTATAATTTGGGGACACTTTTGTCATACCATTTCTCATAGTGGGTAATATTATAGCAGAAGTTCAGTCTTTCATATTTTATCTATCTATTTGTTTGTTTAGACAGTATTGGGATTTGAACTCGTGGCCTCTTGCTTGCTAGGCAAGTGCTCTACCACTTGAAGCACGTTATTTTTTGTGTTATTTTCTCTCTCTGTGTGTGTGTGTGTGTGTGTGTGTGTGTGTGTGTGTGTGTGTGTGTGTGTGTGTGTGTGTGTGTACATGTGTGCACGTGCACACACAAGTCCTAGAGTTTGTACTCAGGGCCTGAGCACTGTCTTTTAGGTTTTTTTCCCCTTCAAACTGCCATTCTACCACTTGAGCCACACTTCCACTTCAGACTTTTTGCTGGTCCACTGGGGGTAAGAATCTCTGATTTTTCTGGCTGGCTTTATATACCTTGGCCCTCAGATCTCAACCTCCTGGGTTACAAGTGTGAGCCACCGGTGTCAAGCTTGTGTGAGTTATTTTCAAGATTAGTGTCTCACTGTATGTTCAGGTAAGCCAGGACTTCGACACTTCCGCTTGAGCTTCCCGGATGACAGGTCTATACCACTAAGGCAGCCATTGGTTGCGATGGAATTTCTTACAATGGTTTTCTGGTCCCTGTTGGCCTTGAACTATAATCCCCTCTTCTTTGCTTCCCAAGTAATTAGGATTACAGGCTTGAGGTACCCCACTGGCACAGTCTTTTAATACTGTTCTTTGTATTTGCTCCTCTCTGCTGCTGGAGGCCCTGACACGCAGGTTGTGTTACAGGCATACAAATGACACTCATGAGCTACGCTAATCTGGACATTTCCCTGTGGCTACCCTTTCTCATTTTCATACTTTCTGTTGTCAGCCTTGACATTTTCCTGTTGATATTACTTTCTCCTTTTCCCTGTACTATATGGAGTACTTGCTGTTCTCAGGGCAAAAGTGCAAAAGATGTCCATTTAGGAAGTATTTTTTTTAAATTAGAAGCTATAGATCAAGCTAACAAACTGTTAAATAAGTGTAACAATTATGTCTTCAGAACGATACAACAGGTCTACATTCGAATTTCTCAGAATCCCTATAGTTAGTGTATGCTGATCCTGGGCCCCTGATCCACAGCCAGCCTATCTTTTCTTCACATTTCTGGCTCCATCCACAGAAAAGGAGTTTGCTCCTGTTCAGGGTCTGTCCCTTTCCTTCTCCAACCTTCCCTAGGGAACAGCTCATAGGATGTGTATTTGATGCTTGCTGCTGCTTTCGCAAATTATTACAGATTCCATTACATTAATTATCAACGTATATTTCTTGTGTCATAGTTTTGGAAATTACCCGTTTAGGGGTTAAAATCAAGGTAGTGATATTGCTGTTTGCTTCTAAAGGCTCCAGTTTGTAGAGCTGTGCTCCCAAGTCAAATCCTTCCTTCCATTGCCAAGGACAGCAGTGTGGCATTTCCTCTCCTCTCCCACAGCCTCCCTCTTCTAAACACCCTGGTGATTGTACTGAGCCCATTTGGTTAATTCAGGGTAGTCTCCCCATCCTACAATCTTTAACTTACTCACAGCTACAAAGTTCCTTTTGCTGGGCAAGGTATGGATCATGGGCTCCAGAGATAAGGATGTAAGGGCCATTATTCAGTGACCAAAAGACTAGTGGGAAGGTGACAAGGAAGAGGGCTAAGCAAGCCCTGGGTCCACGTTTGAGAAGAGTTACATCAGGATTCCAGAAGCAAGGTGCCCGAGGTATGGACTGAAAGTCAGAGAGGTTGAGGTCACCGTGTTCATGTCTCTCCGGTCCTCTGGATTCCCTGATGGGCCACAGAATGTCTACAGCTTAAGACCCAGGTCCAGAGGGTTTCAAGCAGAGGCCAGCAGATGGTAATCTCCCTTCCCTGCCCATGTGCTCACCACTGCCTGCTTTCCTTTCTTCAGCCCTATCTGTAAGGTTCTACTGGAGGAAAAATGTTAGCAAATTGTCGTGGTCTGTTAAAAGTGTTTTTTGTCTCCCTGTATCCCTGCCTTCTACTTGTCATGTAAGATTCCCCAGTCCACACCCACTCTGTGTTTTCACCCATCTTCCCTGGCTTTTCCTTCCTTTGAGTCTCTAATTCCATCCTTCCGCCACCTCCTCAGAATTCTTAAAATACACAGGATTTCACCTGCTTGTTGTACTCTACAAAGCGTGCTAGCCAGCTAGCAAGATGCCCTGAATCCTTAGCTTTGATAATCTTCTCTTCTTAGAAAATTTCCTGTTCAGTTTTAGGTTTTTCTTTCACCATGGGAAGTCTGGACATTTTATGTTATTTTTAATAACTAGCATAAATGAATTGGATAGTTGGATTTTTATTATTTTTCCATATATGCTGAGCACATTTCGCCCCCTTTATTTCCCTGGATTATCCTTGCTACGATCCCCTCAGATTTTCATTGACAATAAAATTTGAATTCCTTTACATAATCTAGTTGTGATAATCTAGTTATATTTATATTTTATGTACATATGCAACTTATATATTCCTGGATCTTGGCCATTATGAATAATTTTTTCATGCATTAGCAGAATTTCTTTTTCCAGAAAATTGGTGATCAACAGTTTTCTTCCCATTAAAAAAAATAATCTGAATGCTTACCTGTTTTTCTTCTTAACTTATTCTCACTAATGCGCAGGAAGTTTAGAGACTCTTCTGTCTTTAATCCTATGACATGGTTTTAGAAATTGCTAAGTTTTAAGAGATTAGGAATTAAATTTTCTTTATTTAGTATAGTTGTTGCTTTTTGTTTTTTTCTCCCTGAATAAGTTTAGATATTCCTAGGAACCTCATCAAAAAGAAGGCTACCAAGTTAAACTTCGTTTCAAATGATCATCATGGCCTACCAGTGAATTTTTTTCTGAGTGTGTTCATGCATTGTCATCACAATTGTGTTTCATGAAGATACCTGCATTTATCTTCATCACTCTGCCTGAGAAAAGGCTTTGCTACCAGTGCCAGATTTTAATAAATAATTGATGACATGAACGTCAGAATGGATCACAGAATTTCAGAAGGGCTTTAAAAGAAAAATTTGTATATATAAACGTTCAGTGCAAGCCATGTTTTTACAATCAGTAGTAAGGACTTTTTTTTGTTTATTTTTGGTTGGTTATGGGGCTTGAACTCTGGGCCTGGGCACTGTCCCTCAGCAATTCAGCTCAACGCTAGCGCTCTACTAGTTGAGCCACAGAGCCACTTCCAGTTTTCTGGTGGTTTATTGTAGATTAGAGTCTTTGATTAGACTTTGATTAGACTTTGCTGCCCAGACTGGCTTTGAACCATGACACTCAGATCTCAGCCTCCTGAGTAGCTAGCATCACAGGCATGAGCCACCAGTGTCCGGCAAGACTTTGATTTTCAACATTCATAATGTCTCCCAAACTGCTTTGATGAGAGCAGTAATTTATTCCACTAAGAATATTCACTAAATTGTGCATGTTCAAGACATGGCTGTCTGTTAAAAGTTTATGACTTGATATTTTATAGGTCTTACTGATATTATACGGGCATTATTTTGGGGAAATATCTATAATGATAAATAGATATTGTAATATTATACATATTTTGAGTGGAATACTGGGATTCGAACTTAGAGCCTTGTGTTTCCTAAATAGGATGCTCTACTACTTGAGCCATGTTTCAGTCCTCCTGTGTTGTAGCTATTTTTCAGATAGGGTCTGTATTTTTGCCTGAGACTGTCTTTAGTTCTCCCGATCTATGCAACTAATATTACAGATACGAAGC